>NC_089596.1:73978830-74292619 GCF_019320115.1 Miscanthus floridulus | reverse complement strand
AAGCCAAAGGGCAATGGAGGAAGCTCTACGCCTCATTGCGCAAAACATAGCTCGTGCCCACCCACAGCAATAAGGGCCTGAGCCTAATCAACACAGTACCTTCAAGGAATTTCTAGATACAAAGCCTCCTATCTTCAAGGTGGTAGAGGAACCACTACAGGCGGACGAGTGGCTCAACACCATTGAGCAAAAGTTCCGTCTGCTAAGAGTCACCGAGCACCTAAAGGCTGAGTATGCGTCCCATCAGTTGCAGGGACCAGCAGGGATCTGGTGGACACATTTCTTGTCCTCTCTACCTGTTAATGCGCAAGTAACATGGGAGCAGTTCAAGTTGGCCTTTCAGGGACATCACATTCCCCTAGGCCTAATGCGCATGAAGGTGGTTGAATTTATGAGGCTCACCCAAGGGATAAAGACCCTCACAGAATATATGCATGCGTTCAATAACCTATCCAGGTATGCTCCAGGTTTTGTGGATACCAAGGAGAAGAAGATAGAGAGCTTCAAGCGGGGTCTGGGCACAAAACTAATGAAGACCATGGCAAATTCCAAGTGCACCACCTATAATGAGTTTATGAGTGATCTCTGACCTAGGAAAATCATAACAACATGCATGCGACAGCTAAGGGTCATAAGAGGGCATTTGAGGCAGATGCCTTTGGATCTTCACAGTCTTGAGCTCCTATCACAGCTAAGCCACAGTTCCATCCACCTGCACCCAAGTTTAGGCCTCCACCACCAAAAGCTCAGAACAGTAGGCCTTAGAAAGTGTTCTATAAGGCATTCACTATTGCCTTACCTAAAGGAAATGGTGGTCAGGGAAGCTCCATGGGACCTAGGAGTAATCAACCTTGCTACAACTGCAATTAAGTGGGTCATTGGGCCAAGGAATACCCCTACCCAAAGAAGAATGCCAATTAGAATCAGAACAATCAGAGGCAGGTGAACTCAAGGGCATGTCCAGGATACATGCACTATACCGCTATTGAGGAAGTGCCCACTGGGGAAGTTGTCACGGCTAGTATGTTTCTTGTCAACAAGCATCCCGCTATTGTTTTATTTGATTCAGGAGCTTCTCATTCATTTATGAGTCAAGCATTTGCATCTAGACATGATCAGAAAATCATTGAAGTAAGCAAGGGTGGTTATAATATAAGTTTGGCTAGGGCTACTATTTCTACAAATAAGATAGTTAGGAACGTGCTCATCTCTATATTAGAAAGGGAGTATATAATGGATTTGATAATATTGCCTAGATTATCCATAAGTGTAATCTTAGGCATGAATTGGATGAAGGATCATGGTGTTCTCATTGACACTAGCATGCGTACTATTATGTTAAGAGAACCCAAGGGAGGGAATGCTTTTCTAGTACCACTCTCCTAAAATTTTGAACTCCAACACTTAGCTTGTGCTATCCAAACCACTACCATTTGTGATATCCCTATGGTTTGTGAGTTTCTGGATGTATTTCTAGAGGAGTTACTAGGTTTACCACCTGATAGGGATGTGGAATTTAAGATTGAGTTAGTGCTAGGTATGGCACCTATCTCAAGAAGGCCTTATAGGATGCCACCAAATGAGTTAGCAGAACTTAAGATTCAGTTATAGGATCTGTTAGACAAGGGTCTCATTCAACCTAGTTCATCTCCGTGGGGATGTCCAGCACTATTTATAAAAGAAGAAGGACAAGTCCCTGAGAATGTGTGTAGATTACAGACCACTCAATGCTGTGACCATCAAGAACAAGTACCCATTGCCCTGCATCAACATCTTGTTCGATCAGTTGGTAAAGGCAAAGGTATTCTCCAAGATTAACTTGAGATTAGGCTATCATCAGATAAAGATTAGGCTAGAGGATATACCTAAGACTGCTTTCTCCACTAGGTACGACTTACATGAGTATTTGGTTATGTCTTTCGGGCTAACGAATGCTCCTGCCTACTTCATGTACCTGATGAATTCAGTATTCATGCCCGAGCTTGACAAGTTCGTGGTCGTGTTTATCGATGATATATTGATTTATTCGGAGAACGAGGCAGATCATGCAGAGCATCTAAGGATTGTTCTATCCAGATTGAGAGAGCATAAGCTATATGCAAAGTTTAGCAAGTGTGAATTTTGGTTGAGCAAAGTACCTTTCTTAGGTCATATCTTATCAAGAGATGGAATCTCTATAGACCCCTCGAAAGTACAAGAGATCATGGATTGGAAGGCCCCGACTTCGGTTCATGAAGTTTAGAGTTTTCTAGGGTTAGCAGGATATTATCGTCGTTTCATCCTAGATTTCTCAAAGATAGCTAAGCCCATGACTAGGCTACTTTAGAAAGATGAAAAGTTCAATTGGACACCAGAGTGTGAAGTAGCTTTTCACACCCTCAGGACTCTGTTAACTATAGCTCCTGTTTTAGCACAACCTAACATTAAGAAGCCTTTTGATGTATTTTGTGATGCATCAGGTATAGGTTTGGGGTGTGTGCTCATGCAAGAAGGAAGAGTTATTGCATATGCTTCTCAGTAGTTGAGAAAGCATGAAGTCAACTACCCCATGCATGATTTAGAACTGGCAGTAGTTGTTCATGCATTAAAGATATGGAGACATTATTTGTTGGGCAATGTATGCCATATATATACTAACCACAAGAGTTTCAAGTATATCTTTACCCAACCAGAGCTGAACATGAGACAATGAAGATGGCTAGAACTGATTAAGGACTACAATTTAGAAGTACATTACCATCCAGGGAAAGACAATGTTGTAGCTGATGCACTTAGTCAAAAATCTCATTGCAACACTATGGAAGCATTGTTGGAAGATGGCTTTAATTTGTTACATCCTGTTGTACTGCACAATATCACTATCAGTTGTTCACTTGAGAGCAAAATCATAGAGCTGCAGCAGACAGATGTAGGTATAAGTCACATCAAGAGAAAGATGCAAGAGCAAGAAACCAAGCATTTTAGATTGGACGAAAAGGGTGTACTATGGTTTGAGGACCAACTTGTGGTACCGAAAGACCGTGAGCTTAGAAATCAAATTCTAGAGGAAGCTTATTCATCTAAATTGTCTATCCATCTGGGTAGTAGTAAGATGTATCAAGATTTGAAACCCCATTTTTGGTGGACTAAGATGAAGAAGGAGATCGCAGCCTATGTCGCTAGGTGTGATAACTGTAGTAGAGTAAAAGTTATTCATATAAAATATACCAGATTACTTTAGCCATTGCCTATTCCAGGTTGAAAATGGAAAGAAATCAATATAGACTTTATCACAGGCCTTCCGATGACACCGCAAGGTCACAATTCAATATGGGTCATTGTAGATTGTCTCACCAAGTCAGCACATTTTATACCTGTGAACATAAGGTATCACGTGGGGAAGTACACTGAGCTGTATGTTTCTCAGATCGTGAGACTACATGAAGTACCTAGGGCCATAATCTCAGATCGAGGACCATAGTTCGTAGCTCATTTCTAGGAACACTTACACCAGGCTTTGGGAACTAAATTGATCAGAAGTTCGGCATACCATCCACAAACTTCAGGACAGACAGAGCGAGTGAACCAAATCTTAGAAGATTTGCTAAGAGCTTGTGTTATATCTTCCAAAAGTTCATGGGAGAAATGGTTACCTTTAGCTGAGTTCTCCTACAACAATAGTTATCAAACAAGCATCAAAATGGCTCCGTTTGAAGCCTTGTATGGCAAAAAATGTAGAACTCCATTGAATTGGATTGAGCCCGGTGAAAGGAGATACTTTGGTATTGACTTTGTCAATGAAGCTGAAGAGCAAGTGCGTATTATCCAACAGCATATGAAGGCAGCTCAATCGAGACAAAAGAGTTATGCTGATAAAAGAAGAAGACCACTGACTTTGAAGTGGGTGACTATGTATACTTGAAAGTATCACCCATGAAAGGGGTGAAGAGATTTGGAGTGAAAAAGAAGCTTGCGCCTAGATATGTAGGGCCATACAAGATTATGGAACAGAAAGGAAATGTTGCTTATAAGTTACAACTTCCACCAGAGATGAGTGCAATATTTGATGTCTTCCATGTTTCCTAGTTGAAGAAATGTCTTTATGTACCGGAAGAAGCTATTGCACCCACCAACATAAAGCTTCAATCAAATTTGACCTATGAAGAAAAGCCAATCCAAGTGTTAGAAGAGATGGAAAGAGTGACACGGAGTAAGATCATTAAGTTCTATAAGGTGTTGTGGAACAATCACAGTGAACAAGATGCTACGTGGGAACGAGAGGATTATTTACGAGAGGTTTATCCTGCCTTTTTCCAAGAATGGTAGGTCTTGTAAATTTTGGGATGAGATTTTTATAAGGGGGAGGGGCTGTAACACCCTAGGTGTTAGTCTTGCATAAATTGACTTGCATTGCATGAGCATGAGCATTAAGCATTCATATTTGAGCTTTTACAATTGAAACATGTGATTGAAACATATGCAACATTGTTTGTTATTTTATGTTTCCCTATATATATGCATATGATCATGAGTGAATACATGTAAATGATGGATGTGAGTCACTAAAGCATATTAGCTACACTTATGATGACTAGTGGAACAATGTTCATGAAGATCATTTTGTCTAATCAAGCACTTAAGTGATGCCTATGTGTGTTGAACTGGGAAGCTCTATGTTTAACCAATGCATGAAATGATTGTGTGACCTTACAAATAGCTTAAACATGTTTAGAAGATCATTATGAACAACTTTGGTATTCATGGTTAGGGCTAAAGTGGTCACTAAGTCATAGTTCATGAATAAGTCATCTTGTGAATGTAATGTGTTTGATCAAGTTTGAACCATATGATAGAGACCTTGCATGCAGATGGTCACTAAAGCATAGTTGTAGTATTTGACATGAGGAACAACTTTTATTTTTGGGTCATAGACTAGTTTAGCTCCTAACATGCTTGAAATTAGCTCACAAAAATCAGCTTTCCATTGTTTTAAACACAGCAAATTTTTCTAAGTCTTCTTACACTGATAGTTTGACAAGCTCGACTTTGGGATGAAATAACTCGGTTTCGGTTGAGAATTAGCACATGATCCTTTAAGAACAATTGGAGCTGGTACATAGGTCTACAATTTCTATTTAGGTTGTTTGCACTAACAAGCTACGAGCTAGGAGATTTTGATGCTTGAAATCACATTGTTAGACTTGCATTGCGGGCACTGAACTGAACTGAACCAGCCTTTGGTGGCTGACCGTCGCCAGGGCATGAACGCCGCGTGGAGCCGGTGGAGGCCATGCATCGCCAGTGTCCTGCCCAGTGCGGCCATGTTGGGCCAGAGCGCACTATATCGCGCCCCGCACTCGCTGCTCCATCCCCGCGCTCACATTTTTAATTCTCTACCTCCTCCTTCGCCATTTGCAGTAGCGCAGCCTTGCCGCCGAGCACAGCATCACCTCCACCATCGCCTCGCGTGCACTCCACCACACCACCATCATCTCCATCTCACCCATAGCTACACCATGTCCACCTCCACTGCCTCGACGTATTAGCTGCATCAATAGAGTTTCAGTGAGGGCGTATTCGCCTTTTCCCCTCTCGCCGGAAATCTCGGCCGCCATGGCCACCTCCACGGTGAACTCACCACCGCTTGGCTTGCACGCGCTTTTCTTCTAGTTATTGGCATTAGGGCTTGGTTAGGATGGGTGTTAGCTCATGTTATGGTGTTATGGACGTTACTAGACTCGTCGGTGCAGAACACGGCGACCCACGCCGCCGCGTTCTCACCTCCGTGCCACCGCGCCATGGCCGGAGCTTGTCGGAGCTTTTCGTCAGGCTTATGTAGTTGAAATAGCGTCACTAGGTCACCGTGATGCTGTTGCGTGCCTCGCCTAGCTTCGCCGTGGCCAGTGATGACCGACGCACCGCTGAGCAGCGCCGTTGTGCTGCCATGGCCGGCGACGAGCATGCTCCGCCACACCTTCACTGCCACCACCTAGGTCATTCGACGCGCACTGCTCTATAGAACATGTAGGTCCACTTGCCATCACCAGAGAGCTCGCCGTCGGTGAACTCTGGCCACATAAGTGTTGAGCAGCGCTGCTGCCCTATTTCGTTTCACTGACAGATGGGGTCGACTAACAGTGGGTCCCGCCTGTCAGCGACTGTAGTGCAGTAGGCTAGTTCATTTGTTCCTGTTTTTGTGTGCAACTTTGAAAATTGATAAGTTGAACTATAGAGA
This sequence comes from Miscanthus floridulus, assembly GCF_019320115.1. Taxonomy (NCBI): domain Eukaryota; kingdom Viridiplantae; phylum Streptophyta; class Magnoliopsida; order Poales; family Poaceae; genus Miscanthus; species Miscanthus floridulus. The sequence goes on along the minus strand of NC_089596.1, from coordinate 74,286,405 downwards.
TCCAAAATTTGTGAACCAAATTTTGTAGTGTTCCTTAGGAAGTGTAGTATTTATGAAAAATATGATATTAGCATTTGTAGTAGAGTTTCTAGAAGATTTAAAATGAAACTTGAAATGTGTTTTTAAATGTATGTAAACTTGTTTAATTTATATCTAGAGTTCCTGTGCTCCAAAAATTACAAAATTTATGTGGTGAGTTGTTCTTGATAAGTATAAGCTCTAGTAAAAATTTGAGGGTCAGCACATGAATAGATCTTTAGTTATAGATTTTCCTTTTATAATTAGGTGATCCTTGTGTGAATTTTTATAAATTATTTATGAATTCAATACTCATGAAATTTATTGGAGGTTGTCCTAGTACCATATGGATGCTAAAAAAATATAAAATCTGTTGCTTGACACTTTTCACTAGGGTTCCCTATTTATGCTATTTTAAGCATTTATGTCTTGTCATTTTTGCATAGGATGTTTTACTTGCTAAAATGGCATTAAACTTTTACAGTAGTCTATTGGTAGCACTAGTAAGCCATTGTAAATTTTTGAGAATCTATGATGCACATTTAGTATATGTTTATTATTTACCCTAATTATTTAATTAAATTAATAAAGGCATTTAAATAATTAGATTGTGATTAAGTATGATGTTTTCTATGGTTCTTATGATGCATAGTAACTGTTGATGTCAATGGTAAGGCTTAAAAGCCATTGATTGTATACAAATAACTAATTATCGCTTTATCATTCAAATATATGGCTGCATGTATAGTTTTGATCGTGTGGATGATTTCATATGGATAATGGTCTCTGTTGTAAAATTTGTTAATAAAAAAGTTATAGATAACTTACTAATCTACCTTGTGTTAAATTTTCACATGCATAGGACTTAGGGTTTTTGAGTTCTAGTTGTTACAAGTTTGCTATCCGAAAGGTATACTTTCTAGATAGATTTGATTGAATAATTTGTTTGCCCAATATAACTCTTGAATCATAGTAAGAGTATTAGAGGAAAGTTGTAGATAATGTTATAAGCTTTCCAGAAAGTCTAAGATCACCACATTTGGATAAGTAGAACTTTAGTTATGAGTAAAACAAGTAGATGTTGTTTTGTGGTATAGTAAATGCATTGTTGAAGTAGTTGATTAAATAATGAAGAAGAGATATGCACATACTTAGTAAAATGTGATGCACTTGTTATTACTTTAACTCCATGTTGTTAAGAATACTTACAAGAATCCATTCATCATGTATCACCATACTATACTTGTCAACATGAATGCTTTCACAATATCTTATGTCATACTCATGCATCTAGGATCAATGGAGGAGATAACGTTGCTGGAGTTCAACGAAGGAGAGGAAGGGGACCAGCAGGAGATTCCTCAAGCTGCAGCTCCCAAAGGCAAGGAGTAGACCCTAGAAGAGCTTCTAGAGTGCCCTAATCACCGCCCCACTTCCTTTTTGAAAGGCAAGCCCCAGAGTATTCTAAGTCTCCCAGTATTTTACTAAATATTACTTGAGTCCTTTATGATTGATGCATTAGGTTATAAGAGTTGATTGAAACCACTTGATGCATATAAATTCCTTATCCAAAAATATACCTTTAACCCTGTATAGGTCCAGGATCGAATGTATGCTTAGACATGCTTAGACCTGTAGAAGTCAGGTAATTTTTTGTCACCTGCGAGATATAGGTGGATACCAAAGCATGATTGGCTATATTTGCTATCGTGGAAAAGAACCATGGGGTAAAAGAAAATCGAGGCCGAACGAAGTCTATGGTGGGTTGACTCATGTGATTCTGTCTGTGCCGATTAAGGACCGTATCGTTGTGCTCTCTTGAGCTTTACTTCAAACTCATTTTGTGCTCTCTTGGCAAACTTCTTGAAGCAACATGCAACTTCAGATTTGTCATGAAGGAAGAATACCCATATGTATCTTGAATAGTCATCAACAATCACAAGACAATAAAGATTTCCTCCCAAACTCTTATATGTTGTTGGTCCAAATAAGTCTATGTGAAGGAGTTCTAGCACTCTTGTGGTTAACATGAAAGCTTTTCTTGGATGAGTATTTGCAACTTGCTTGCCGGCTTGACATGCACTACAAAGCTTGTCCATCTCAAACTTCACATCCTTCGACCCTCTCACCAAATCATTCTTCATTAGCTTCTTGAGTGAGCTCATCCCAACATGAGCAAGTCTTCTATGCCATAGCCACCCAAGTGTTGTTTTGGTGAATAGTCAAGTCTTCAAATTAGCATATTCAAAGGTGAAGTCCACTAGATATAGGTTGTTGTATCTAAATCCTTTGAATATCACTTGATCATCATCCTTCTTAGATACAACAACTTCTTTCTTGGTAAACAAGCATTGGAAGCCAAGATCACACAATTGTCCAATGGATAGCAAGTTGAAACTCAATGAAGCAACATATAACACATTTGAGATAGAATGATCATTTGATATTGCCACTTTGCCCAATCCTTTAACCTTGCTCTTTGAATTATCTCCAAATGTGATTCTTTCTTGTCCATCTACTTCTTTATCTAGTGAGGTGAACATACGAGGATCACCGGTCATATGTTGTGTGCAATCACTATCAATAACCCAATGACTTCCACCGGTCTTGTAGTTCACCTACACATAAGAGATCAAGCTTTAGGAACCCAAACTTGTTGAGGGCCCTTCACCTTCTCAACAAGTGACTTTGCAACCCAAATTTTCTTAGGCCTATTCTTATTTGGAGGTCCTAAGAACATGGCTTTCATCTTTCCACTAGAATCCTTTCTAAGCATGTAATGAGCATTGAAGGCAAAAGGTCTAGCATGCTTGGGCAAGGATTGTGGTGGTGGAGTTTGGCACTCATGGGCAAGGTGGCCTTCTTGTCCACACTGAAAACATCTCTTTGGCTTTGGCTTTGACTTGTGTTGTTGTTGAGCTTGAGCCTTCTTCTCTTGGTTTGCCAAATATCCAATGCCACTTCTATCCATCTTCATGATGGTGTTCATTAGTAGCTCACTTTGAAGATGCTTGTCTCTTGTGAACTTGCTCAATCCAATCTTGAGATGCTCTTTCTCCAATTTGAGCTTCTTATTCTCTTCCTTGAGTGCATCATTATTTTTCTCTTTCTTGAGCTTCTTGTTCTCTTCTTTGAGCTTCTCATTCTCAAGAATCAAATCACTATCATGATCAAGAGTTTCTAGCATAATAGTGTTGTGGCTTTTGATCTCTTTAAGATCTTTCTTGAGCTTTTCATTGTCATTCTTGAGCTTGACAAACTCATCATAATCATCAGACTCAACCACTTGCTTGCCCTTGCTACTAGAACTTTGCTCAATGCTCTCAATGATCAAATCATCACATGATGTAGCTATATCAACCTTAACAACATTGTTAGTAGCATCATATGGCTCATTGGATAAATATTCTTAAGTAATAACAAGATTATCATGATTAATCTTAAGAGTAGTATATTCATCTTTTAGCATATTATGGCTAGTGATGAGCTCTTTATTCATCCTCTCAAGTTTATTATGTTTATCTTTAAGCTCTTTCTTAGAAGATTTGAGCTCCAAGAGTTTGGATGATATAAGATCATTTGCTTCTCTAAGCTCAACACTAGTCTTTTCGGCTATATCACATTTAGCTAAAAGAGAATCATTCTTAGCTTCTAGTTTTTTATTCTTAGCTCTACTCTTTCTAATGATCTTAGTATATTGATTTAGCAATTTAACAAGATCATCATAAGAAGGTGATTTATATTCATCATCATTACTATCACTATCATCATTGCTAGCATGTTCATCACCACTACTATCATCATTTGATACCTTGCGATCACCCTTGGCCATAAGGCATAGGTGTGTAGAGGATGATGGCGGTGGTGGCAGTGAAGATGATGAAGAGTCAATAACAATAGCAGCCACCTTCTCGTTATCACTATCATCATCGGATGAGCCACTAGATGAATCAATATCCATGAGTCAATCACCGATGATGTATGCATTTCCACTTTTCTTGTTCTTGTGGAAGTCCTTCTTGCCATCTCTCTTCTTGTATGGCTTGTTTTTCTTCTTCTCATCTTCTTCTTCATTGCTTGAGTCATATTTATTGCCCTTGTACTTGTTCTTGAACTTGTCTTTCTTGGGCTTGGTGTATTGGTGTGCTAGATGACCAAGTTCTCTATAATTGTAGCAATCCATCTCGGAGATTGGCTTCCTTCTAGAGCTAGTGAAGTTCTTCTTCTTGCCATCAAACTTGATGCCACTCTTGTTGAGCTTCTTTAGCATCTTGGCGGTTCTTCTCACCATGAGAGCAAGACTTGCATCATTAATTTCATCACCACTTGAGCTCTCATACTCAAGCCTTGCTTTGCCCTTCTCTTGGCTAGCTTTGAATGCTAAGTCTTTTTCTTTCTTCTTAGTAGAGGATGAGCCATCTTGTGATGTGATGTGCATGTACATCTCATGAGCATTGATCTTTCCCAAGATTTGTGTTGGTGTAGCGGTGGAAAGATCACCTTGATGAAGCACGGTCACAATATGCCCATATTTATCAATGGGGAGGACACTCAAGATTTTTCTTACAACATCGGATGGTTGCACTTGAGTGAGTCCAAACCCATTGACTTCCTCTACAAGAAGATTCAAACATGAGTATATCTTATTAGCACATTCTTTTGGAAGCATCTCAAAAGAGTTAAGCTTTTTCATGACAAGATGATAGCGTTCCTCACGCTCACTCTTTGTTCCCTCATGGAGCGCACAAACGTCTGACCATAGTGCATGGGTGTCCTTGTGGTTCCTTACCTGGTTAAACATATCTTTGCAAAGGCCTTTAAAGATGGTGTTTCGAGCCTTTGCATTCCATTTCTCGTAATTCACCTTATCGCCTTATAGGTGTGTAGCATCCTAAGGTTTTGGGAAGCCTTGTGAGGCGGCTCTAAGTATTCCAACATCTAGAGCTTCTAAATACACTTCCATATGGATTTTCCAATATAGAAAATCATCCCCCTCAAAATAGGAGGAGGTCCATCCCCGTGAGACATCTTTCTCTAGACGGTTAAGTCTATTTCATGAGCACGAGGCTCTGATACCAATTGAAAGGATCAAGATGCCCAAGAGGGGGTGAATTGGGCTAATTCTAAATTTCTTTGCAATAATTAAGTCCTATGGTTAGCCCAATTAACCTCTTGTGCCTAGAAAGTGTTTCTATTGATCTACCGCACAAAAGTTTAGCAGCCTATGTTCCAATCCTACTCTAGCATGACAATTCTATGAAAGTAAATGATAAGAATTAAATTGCTCAAAGTAAATGCTCAAAGTAAAGAGAGAAGGAGGAACACGATGATGTTTTGCCGAGGTATCAGAGAGTTGCCACTCCCCACTAGTCCTCGTTTGAGCACCCGCACAAGGGTGTAGCTCTGCCTTGATCCACGCAAGGATCAAGTGCTCTCTATGGGTTGATTCTTTGACACTCCGTCACGATAAATCACCCACAACCGCTCACAACTTGAGTTGGATCATCCACAAGCTCCACTGGATGATCACCAAGCTTCCAATCACCACCAAGCCATCTAGGTGATGGCGATCACCAAGAGTAACAAGCATGAACTCTCATTTGACCACGACAAGCCTAATAAGAAGGGTGGATGCACACTTTGCTACTCTTGCTTTCACTTATGAGGGCTCTCTTTGGGATTCTCAAATCTCAATCACCTTACTAGGACCTTGCTCTTCTTGGCACTCTCAAAGGTGTTTCTCAGCTGTTGGAATGAGCAAAAGTACCCCCTTACACGAATGGAGGAAGTATTTATAATCTTGGTTGAAAAACGAACCATTATGTGCCTCTACGGTGTGACCGGACGCTCCGGTCATGTTGATCGGACGCTTCGGTCAGTTCTCCCCGATCTCTAGTGTTTAAGTTGTGACCGGACGCTGGACAGCATCCGGTCAGCACTAACCGAACATGTCTGGTCGTGATTTTTTCTCTCTGGAACCTTACTGGAGTCAACCGGATGCTGGCACCCAGCGTCCGGTCACTCACTTCAAGCGTCCGATCGCATCCAGACGATTTCACCTTAATCAAATGAACTGATTGAACTCTGCACCAGCGTCCGGTCACTCCAGAACCAGCGTCCGATCAGCATTTGACCCTCATTCACTTCCAACTATCGATCATATGTGAATGAAGTTTGCTCCAATGGATCTAAGGGCTTTTTAGGAGCTACCTAGCGCTAGATTTAGCAAGTGTGCACCACACCTAACTCACTAGACTCACCTAGGTCAAGCTACTCATCCATATGCCCCTTAATAGTACGGCCAAAGGAAAAATAAAGTCCTAAACTACTCTAAGTGTCTCCTTAACACCAAACCACACTTAGAACTAGTCCATCCTTAGCTTTGTCGTCCATCCTTTGAAAACCAAAACGATTTCCATCGTAGGGGCATAACCACCATGATAGCTCAATCGATCTCCATTACCGTGACCTAACTTAATTGTCTCTACAAAACACACGTTAGTCATAGTAATCACGTATTGTCATTAATCATTGAAACCCAACTAGGGGCCTAGATGCTTTCAGGTCAAGCCATGGTGCATTATGTATTTGTTTCTAGGCTCGCACATTGGGTTGGACTTGGACCACAGCATTGTCATGTCAAGCAGCATGGACGATGAGTTTGGGCTTCCGTGATCGAGTTGCACACCGACTGTATGCTAATGGGCCAAAATTTTAGTGATTCCACTAGTTATAAGCCCAATATTATTCGACAAGTGTTGCAGGACTCAGAAAGGACAACTTAGATTCAGCTTAATTGCCATGTTTGCTTGGCTGATAAGCCATGGCTGAAAGTACTTTTGGCTGATTTTTTGTGAGAGAAAAATATTGTTGATTGGCTGAAAAAGTACGGCTTATAAGCCAAGCGAACAGGGTGACATCGTGTAGGCTGTTCTTTGTTTGGATTGGATGAAAAACTCCTATTCAGCTCAATGTTTCTTCCTGACTTTGTGTAGGCCGTTCGTCAGGATCATGGGAGGTTCATTGGAGACGTCGAGGTAAGGAAAAAGGAGAGGTGGAGACTATACCTGATAATGAATTAGGTTGAAGTAGGTGTAATGGTTAGGTTCTTAAGTGAGTATATATTGGATGTGTGGAAATGAATTATATTTTTAATGGGTTGGATTATGCTAATAGAAAATTGGGTACATAGGTTGGTTGGATTGGGTTCCTTTTTTTCTAGGTATGGATGAGTCCATACGTTGGTGTTGGATTCTCTATATATTGTACAGTTACATATGTCTATTGATCTGAAGTGGATTGAGTGTATTAGATGATGTAGTCGGTAGATTAACTTGTTGTAGGATTCACATGTTAAACTAGAGGAGCTAATTAGCACGATGTAGCTTCTTATTACATAAATTATTTACAACAAATTTTAGTGCAAATGTGAGCTTTTAGTTCTAGGTTGTGACTTCTGAAGTGGTGCCATATATCGATCTTGCTACACAAATATGCACAATGTTGTTTCGTGTCCTTGACACATCGACAACTAACTCCCCACCTACTTTAATTAGAGATTACAACTATAAATTTTTATGAAACATCAAAGGAAGTCTACAAAACTCGATATTTAACTTTAGCATGATTACATCCAAATATCTCTATGCTTTGCAATAGGAGAAAAAAAATCCATCAATATTGTATTTTAATTCGAGAGAGGCTTAACACAACATCGTCGTATTACCGCTAACAATAATTTATATTTTAGATGCCATGATCATCATAAAATAAATTATAACTTTTAAACTTTATATGAAGGGTAAGTCATAAATATACATGTACTGCTCTCATTATTGTTTTTTCATAAACAATTAATTTATTTTTCTTCTATTGCAATGCATAAACATAAGCGCTCGGATGTCCGACATGCGAGATGCGTCCGGACAACGCTCCCCTTCCCAGACCCGCTCGCCCCCCATAGAATCAGATCAGAATAGAATTACGTCCACCGTGCCCCTGTCCTCCGTTCCCCACCGCGCCCCTGTCCTTGTTCACCAATGCACCCCGTTCCACCATCGTGCCCTGTTCCCCACCACTCCCCTGTCCCAAAAGCACGAGACACTTCAAGTGCAACATCGCAAAAAATATGTAAACTGTGTATTGGAACATCGGGATATAAATACTGCAATATCGCAAAAACTATGTAGTGCAACATTGAAAATTATGTACTGCAATATCAAAAAATTGTGTACTGCGTCGAAAAGTATGTACTGAAACATCTCAAGCAGTAATACTACAACATCGCAAAAGCAACCATGAAACATGGAAAAATGGAAACAACCCAATAATCACATTTCAGTGCTGCAACATTTGAAAAAAAGGTAATTTCAACAATTAAAATCCCCTATTTTGGTATGGAGAAATGTGGCGGAGCATTTATGGAGATCATATATAATTGTCGGAGTTTGTTAAGGAGTGGCTTAGAGCTGGCGACCGCAAATGGAGATTAAACCATAATGGAGAAATAATAGAGACAAATTATGGTGACAAAAACTTCTTTCATTATGGAGTAGATAGTACATATCTAGAGTGTTTCAAAAATAGAAACGTATAAGGTGCTCGATGTGCCACGAATTGGGGATATCGATTCCATCCAAGTCACATAGCCGGTAAGACCCTGGTCAGGTAACCTCTTTGACCTTGTAAGGCCCTTCCTAGGAGGAGGAGAGCTTGTGCATCCCTTTAGTTTTCTGCTTTCTATGGAGAACAAGGTCACCGACCGCAAATGAACGACCTTTGATGTTGCGATTGTAGTATCTTCATAAGCCTTCTAGGTATTTAGTTGTGTGGATGCAGGTGATCAGGCATTTTTCTTTGGCCCTATCGACGTCCTCTACCCAAATAGCTACGGCTTGCTTTTCATTATAATTTTCTACCCTAGGTGCTCAAAAGGCAATGTCCACTGGAAGTATGGCTTCTGAGTCATAGACCAAAAAGTATGGAGACACACTGGTGCTATGACTAGCTTGAGTGCGCAGTCCCCAGACCACAGCTGGGAGCCCTTTGAGCCATCTGCCTGGATGCTTTTCCTCTTTCTGATATAGCCTCTTTTTGAGGGCATCGAGGATCATGCCATTCGCCCATTCGACCTGGTCGTTGGCTCTAGGATAGGCAACAAAGACATATTTGATGGAGATGCATCGGTCTTCACAGAAGTCCCAAAAATGATGACCAGTGAATGTAGTTCTGAGGTCGGCGATAATGCTATTCGAGAGACCGAATCTATGGATGATATCTTCAAAGAGCTCGACTGCTTTCTTTGTAGTAGCCAAAACAAGCGGCTTGTATTCAATCCACTTGGAGAACTTGTCAATGGCAATGTAAACATACCAAAAACCACCTAGCATAGGCTTGAAAGGGCTGATCATATCTAGTCCCCAGCATGCGAAAGGCCAAGAAGCTAGGATGGTTTACAATTCCTATATCGGCACGTGAATTTGCTTGGCAAAAAATTGACATCCTTCACAACATCGGATGAGGTCTTCTACATCGATGATGGCCGTGGGCCAGTAAAAACTAGCTTGGAAAGCTTTGCCGACTAGGTTTCTGGAGGCCACGTGATTGCCACAGGAGCCAGAGTGAATTTCAAGAAGTAGTTTCACTCCCTCTTCTTGGGTGATACATTTCTGCAGTATCCCTTCCTTCACACTTTTCCTCATCAAGTTCTCATCCACCAGCACATAATGTTTGCTGTAGTGAATGAGGCATTCCATTTTGGTCTTGTCGGTGGGTACGTTGGTGCTGATGAGTTACTTGATGAACTGTTCCCTCCAATCTATAGCCGGCGAGGGCACCACAAGTACAAGCTGCTTGGTGGGGGAGGATTTCTTAAACTTCCTTCTCTTCCTTAATAAACGGTGCGAAAAGGTCTTGAATGAAGACCCTAGGAGAATCATGGCATGAGAAGAGCCTATCTTGGATAGGTGGTCGGCGAGCTGATTTTGATCTCGTACCACATGGTGGTACTCGATACCGTAGAACTTTCCTTTGAGTTTCCTAATCTCGACGCAGTATGCGTCCATCTTCTCACTGGAACATGACCAATATTTCTTGACCTAGTTGATGACCAGCGTGGAGTCTCCATATACCATGAGGCATTTGACGCCGAGCTCAATGGCTATACAGAAACTGTGGAGACATGCTTCATATTCGGCGACATTGTTGGAGGCTGGAAAATGAATTCGGAGGACGTATCGGAGCTTGTCCTTGGTCGGAGTAATGAATAAAATGCTAGCTGAAAGGTCCTAATGGCTAGAGGGGGGTGAATAGCCTAATAAAAATTTCTACAACAACACTTAACAAACCGGTTAGATAATTATGAGGCGAAGCAAGTGTTGCGCTAGCCTACTAAAAATGCAAGCCACCTACCACAGTTTTAGTTTCTATTGTCTCTAACCACACAATAGCTATGGCACTACACTAAGTTAGTGTGCTCTCAAAGACTAACTAAAGAGCCACACTAACCAAACTAACAAGCTCTTACAACTAGGTACACTAAAGAGCTTGATAACTAGTTTACGGTAATGTAAAGTGAGAGAGCAAGATAGTTATACCGTTGTGTCGAGGAGTGAACCAATCAATCACAAGAATCAATATAAATGAAGACTAATCACCTCGGAATCAAATGATGAACACAATGATTTTTTATCGAGGTTCACTTGCTTGCCAGCAAGCTACTCCTCGTTATGGTGATTCACTCACTTGGAGGTTCACGCGCTAATTGGCATCACACGCCAAACCCTCAATAAAGTGCCACACAACCAACACAAGATAAGGATCTCATAAGCCATGAGCAATCCACTAGAGTACCTTTTGCCTCTCCACCGGGGAAAGGTCAAGAACCCCTCACAATCACCACGATTGGAGCCGAAGACAATCACCAACCTCCGCTCGATGATCCTCGCTGCTCCAAGCCATCTAGGTGGTGGCAACCACCAAGAGTAACAAGCGAATCCTGCTGCGAAACACGAACACCAAATGCCTCTAGATGCAAACACTCAAGCAATGCACTTGGATTCACTCTCAATCTCACAAAGATGATGAATCAATGATGGAGATGAGTGGGAGGACTTTGGCTAAGCTCACAAGGTTGCTATATCAATGTAAATGGCCAATAGAATGAGCTTAAATCGGCCATGGGACTTAAATAGAAAGCCCCACAAATAGAGTTGTTGGGCTCCTCACTGCACTGATCACGGACTGATCGGACACACCAGTCAGATTGACAGGACGCTGGACCTCTCTTTAAATACTGAGCACCCAATCCTAATGGTTAAGTGATGACTGGATGCGCTGTTGTGAAGTGATCAGACGCTGGACCTTAGCACCTGGTCGTTTCTAGTAAGCATCCAGAAACAAGAAATCATGACCGAACACGTTCGGTCATGCTCGACTGGACTCACCCAGCGTCCGGTCACTTGGCATCTCCTCTATGCACTGCCACGCCAACGGGACCAGACGTAGCCCTCCAGCGTCCGGTCACTAAGTGACCCCATGTTCAGTCAGAGACCGACGCCAGCATCTTCGCTACTTCTATTGATCAAACACGCTGGTCCTTCTGAGACCAGCGTCCGATCACTTACAGTGACCTCCATCTTTTCTGTATAGGGCACTGGTGGCACCGTCTGACTATCCACACTATATGGGCAAACACTCCACCGGTGAAGTTCCTAACCCTTGCTCAAATGTGCCAACCACCAAGTGTATCACCTTGTGCACATGTGTTAGCTTATTTTCTCAAACATTTTTAAGGGTGTTAGCACTCCACTAGATCCTAAATGCATATGCACTGAGTTAGAGCATCTAGTGGCACTTTGATAACCGCATTTCAATACGAGTTTCATCCGTCTTAATAGTATGGCTATCGATCCTAAATGTGATCACACTCACTAAGTGTCTCGATCACCAAAACAAAATAGCTCCTACCATTTATACCTTTGTCTTGAGCCTTTTGTTTTTCTCTTTCTTCTTTTCAAGTCCAAGCACTTGATCATCACCATGGCATCACCATCATCATGTCATGATCTTAATTTGCTTCACCACTTGGAATGTGCTACCTATCTCATGATTACTTGATAAACTAGGTTAGCACTTAGGGTTTCATCAATTCACCAAAACCAAACTAGAGCTTTCACTAGCACCTGCACCGTTGATGTTAAGGCACCATCGAAGTACATCACCCAGTGCTTGGGGCAAGTAGCAAGGATGGGCTCTTGGATCTCGGTCTACTCAGCAACAAAGTCTACCAGTGCCTACGACTTAATGGTAGGTCTGCTTCTGAATTCTAAGGAGTAAGTATCGAGCTTGACTACCCACTTGATGATTCAGTCGTTGGCCTCTTTCTTACGGAGGATGTCCCCCAGAGGGAACTCGGTGACCACAGCGATCTTGTAATACTCGAAGTAATGGTGAAGCTTGCGCGATGTGACCAGGATGGCATATAACAACTTCTAGATCTGGGGGTAACAAGTTTTGGACTCATTAAGAACCTCACTAATGAAGTAGATCGGACGTTGCACCTTATAGGCATGCCTAGCTTTCTCACGCTCGACGACGATAGCTGTGCTAACAACGCGAGAAGTGGCAGCGATGTAGATCAGTAAGTTTTCGTCTAGTTGAGGCGCCATCATGATCGGAGGCTTTGTTAGAAACAACTTGACCTGCTCAAAGGCTGTATCAACCTCTTTTGACCAGGAGAAGCGCTCGGAGGCCTTGAGTAGTTTGAAGAATGGTAGTCCCTTCTTGTCGAGGCATGATATAAAGCGGCTGAGAGCGGCAATACACCCTATGAGCTTCTGTATATCCTTTACACATGTTGGATGTTTCATATTGGTGATGGTGGAGACCTTGTTAGGGTTGGGTTCGAAACCATGGGCACTAATGATGTAGCCTAGGAGTATGCCTAATGGGACTCCAAAGATGCACTTTGAATAGTTCAACTTCCATCTGTATCTTTTCAGTTTGAGAACATTTCTTCGAGGTCGACGATGAGATTGTCAGTGGTCTTGGACTTGACCACATTGTCGATGTAAGCTTCAACGTTGCATCCTATCTGTTGATCGAGGCACATCTAGATGGCCCTTTGGTAGGTCACCCTGGTGTTCTTGAGTCCAAAGGACATGGTGGTATAGCAATATGCAACAAAAGGAGTGATGAACGACGCTTTGATCTGGTCGTCCTCCTTGAGGGATATCTGGTGATAGCCAAAATAACAGTCGAGGAAGGAGAGGAGTTCATAGCCGGTGGTGGAGTCAACAACCTCATCTATTTGAGGCAGACCGAAGGGGTCTTTAGGGCAGTATTTATTGAGATCAGTGTAATCAATGCACATTCTCCATTCTTTATTCTTTTTTTTGGAATAAGAACAGGGTTTGTTAACCACTCGAGATGATATACTTCTTTAATAAATCTAACAGCTAGGAGCCATTTTATTTCTACCCTAATAGTCTCCTTCTTGTCTAGCATGAATCGTTGGAGTTTCTGCTTGATCGGTTGGGCGGTCGGTGAGACATTCAAGAAGTGCTCGATCTTCTCCCGAGGTACCCTCGGCATGTCTGTAGGTTTCTAATCAAACACATTGATGTTGGCATGTAGGAAGGAGACGAGCATGCTTTCATATTTGGGGTCGAGGTGAGCCCTAATCTTGACGGTCTTGGTGGGGTCATCGAGGCTGAGGTCAACCTTCTTCGTTTCCTTAGACTTATCGGAGGCACGAGGAGGCTCCAGCACTAGGATCTCAAGATCGATCTCAAGATCATCGACGGGCACCGTCTTGGCATCCGTGACCACGCTAGCCATCTGAATGGAGAGGTCAGTGGCTTCGGCGAGGGCGAGACTCTCTATCTCCCAAGCGTAGGCTATGGAGAGGTTGGCCTACAGGGCTAGGACTCCTATAGGCAAAGGCATCTTCAACACTAGATAGGCATAGTACGGTATGGCCATGAACTTGACCAGAGCTAGCCAACCAAGTATGGCATGGTAGGCGGTGCTGAAGTCGGCGACATAGAAGTTAATGTGCTCAATGCGGTAGTTGCTAGCCATGCCGAATTGTACCGGGAGGGTGATATCTCCAAGTGGTTTGGATGCCCTACCGGGTACCACACCCCAGAAGGAGGAGTCAGAGGGTGTGAGGTCTTCTATTCCAAGGCCCAGCTCCTTTAGGGCTCCTATGAAGAGGAGGTTCAGAGCACTTCCACCATCGATGAGTACCTTCCTGAAAAGCACTTTCCTGATGGTTGCATCAAGAACGAGGGGGAAATGCCCTATGTAAGGGATGTCTACCCACTAGTCGGCCCTACTGAAGGTGATAGGGACCTTAGACCAGAGGCGATAGCTGGGATTGACGATGGTGTCTTCTACGTTGATGGTGAGCACCCGACGAGCGGTGAGCTTCTGATCTCTTCTACTCTCGGTGGCGGCGAGGCCCTCGAAGATAGTGGTGACCACTTTGTCGTGATCCTGGAATGTGTTGTTGTTGTCTCTAGGTGGTCGGCAGCCTCTAGCTCTATTGTCATTGTCGTCGTCTAGCTTTTTGGCCTAGAACTCCTTGGCCAAGCTGAGGCAGTCCTTCATCTTGTGCTTGCTGTTCTTGTGGAGAGGACATGAGCCTTCGAGGATCTTCTTGTCCTACTCATCGTAATTGCGCTTTGCATGAGGTTCATCAATGGCGGTGATGATGTGGTCTGGTCAACGACGGTGATATTGACCAGCTCTAGATCCTTCTGGCTGATCACGGCCACTACCCTGACGGTGGCCATGGTCGTCGTAGCGGTGGTCACTGTGGCATCGATCATCAGGGTGCTCGTCGCTGTGGCAGGTTAGACAGTGAGTGCATGCATCCTCGTTGAAGCGTACTTCGGCCTCTTCTGCATCAGCGTACTGATTAGCGATTGTGATCATCTCACCAATCCCCTTTGGCAGCTTATGATTGAATTTAGAGCGGAGGTCGTGATGATGGAGTTCTCGGACGAAGGCGGTGATGGCTTCTTCTTCTGTGATGTTGGGAATAGAATTCCTTATCTCGGGAAAGCATCTGATGTAGCTATGGAGGAGCTCGGACGGTTTCTGATAGATGCGGTTCAGATCATGCTTGGTGCCCGATCAAGTACACGTAGCCATGTAGTTGTTAGTGAAGACCTTCTTTAGCTATTCCTAGGATCTGATGGAGTCTAGGGTGAGGCTCATGAGCCAATTCATTGCAGTTGGCGTGAGTATGACGGGAAGATAGTTGGCCATGACACTAGTATCTCCCTCGGCGGCGTGCATAGCAGTGGCATAAGTTGTAGCCACTATGTGGGGTTCATCCACCCCTTGTACGGCTCGACCTCGGTGATTTTGAAAGCACAGAGCCACTGGAGTGTTTAGAGTGGTCTTGTGAATGCTTAGGGCCCTTTGGGATTGTCACTGTCATGATTAGCGGTATTAACAACGTTAAGTGGCTAGAGGGTTGTGTCTAGATTACTGAACTCTTGCTCATACTCCCGACGACAACATACTTCTTCCTCATGGCGAGAGAAACGACGCCCGTCGATATGACGTCGCACGTCCTAGAGATTGTGTCGCACGTCCTAGAGATTATTGATGTGTGCTGGGACATCTTGGTTGACTTCTTGGTCGTATTGGCGAGGGTAGTCGATGCGGTTCCCCCTAACTTCCCCCTGGAGGGGTTGTCCATCATCATGATGCTGGTCAGCAAAATGGCTTTGGCTAGGGCAGCGATTAGATCTCAGCGCGGTGGATCAGCAAATTAAGCTCGTTGAGTAGGAAGGTCTCTGATCCTGGCGGATCTCGTTGACCTAGTAGTGCGCCGCTTTAAGCATGGCGATGACCTTGGTGACTTCTGGTGTTTGCTTGAGCCGGGCGAGCTCATTGGCGGCCACGGCCAAGTTGGCACTTGGGGTCTTGTAGACATCATGGCCGTCGACACGTATGAATTCATTATCGAGGTTGCATTGGAGTGGGCATGGCCTCCCTTGCGAGTCGAGCTGTTCGTTGCGAGCAGCCTTGGCTAGCACAATGGTGGCCTCATTTGCTCGGCCCTATGTGCGGTTGGCGTTCCTGTTGACATGAGCGGCATGGTCCTCGTCGGTTTCTCCATCCCATGGAGGGCTATCGATGCTAACATTAAAAATCCCACCTCCTTAGAAGGGTGGGAAAGGAGATTGGATGGCGGCAGTTTCGGCGATAGTCTCCGTGGAGCCCTAGGACTCGGAGTCTGGATTCTCCTCTAGGATGGTGTGGAGGGATGCTTTGGGGTGTCGATCGATGTGCAGCATGTTGATAGTCGGCAAGAGCTGGTCAGCGATCTGGTCAGCGAGAGGATAGATGTCTCCCACCTGATCGGCGAATTTGCCCCTTAGGGCATCTTTGTAGGAGGCAACGATGCTGGTGAGCCCAAAGGGTAGGGTCATAACCCCTAAAGTTTCCTGATCGGCCTCCGATGGATCTAAATTGGAGGGTGGTCGGCGCTGAACCAGAGTGGTTAGAGTTAATTCTGCGATGGAGAAGCAATCGGTGAGCTTCTAGCCAACCTGATCGATGGATGCGATCAAATCGTCGTTGCTGATCCGCTTCCTCGGGTAGCGGGAGAGCGGGCAGCGAATTATTGATGAAGACGGCCTTGGAGACAGTTCTGAGATCGAATCTACAGTCACTGGTGTTGGGGTGGTTGGCGCAGAGTCGATCTGCACCAGCACGATGATCTCTCCGTCTCCATTAGCGTTGATGACCCAAGAGATCGATCCGACCGTGAAGATCTGACCAGGCTGTGGGGAGGACGAAGTGCCTGCAAAACTTACCATCTTGTTCGACATGGAAACAACACGCACACCCCTACCTGGTGCGCCAACTGTCGACAGAATATCATCGGCAGTCATCCGAGGGGTATCCCACGAAGGTAGATTGATCGGTAGAGATAAGTTAAATCGAGAACAAGAAGGCAATAGAGACATAAGAGTTAGACAGGTTCGGGCCATCAGCACGACGTAATACTTTACTCCTGTGGTCTATTGGTTTGTATTGGCTACGTATGATACTGTGTGTGTTTTGAGGGGGTCCCTGCCCGCCTTATATAGTCTGGAGAGCAGTGTTATAAGTCAGTTAGATCTAGGAGATAATAGGAAAGTAATAACAGATTATATGAATCATGAGATCAAACGTATCCTAACAGATCTCATAGTATCTTTAGGATATCGCCCTTGATGTCTTGCGATGCATGCCGAGCAGTGCCATGCACCGTCGATCTTCATCTTGTGGGCTAGACCGCCCCTGGGAGCGCAGCCCATGTAGTTTGCCATGGGTATCCGGGGTCGTACCCCCACAAATCCCAACATTAGAACTCTCTTTCTACAGCACATGAATCATATTGTGCAACATTCAAAAATCATCTGTTGCAACATCCTAAAAACCCATTGCAACACGGAGAAACAACAAAAAAGCGTACAAAATAGCAAGGGGATGGGTTCGAGGTGCAAGCTGCTCCAGCCCCTAGCCCATCACCTTTGAGCTCGCCGAAGGTAGGAGAGAATAAGACCCAGAGCTCGCTGGAACCCTAGCCATCGCTGCGTCCCTCGGATCCAGAGAAGAATGAGGATGAGGAGGAGAGCTCAGATCCAGAGGAGGTGGAGAAGAGCGAGGAGAAGGAGGAGGACTTAGATCTAGAGAAGGACTGACCTACTCGTCGGAGCCGCCGCCGTCGTCCTCGTCTCTGGTGGGGAGAGCAGGAGCCGGGTCGCTGGGAGCACGGGGTAGCAATGAAGGTCGCGGAGGGGGGAGGGAGTGAGCTCGGGCGGGCGGGGCGACAACGAGCTGGCGCGACGTCCATCGAGCGCGCCACAATAGTGAGCCAGGGGAGGGGATAAGGGAAGCGAGCAGTAGAGTGGGCGAGCGGAGGCGGAGGCGCGTAGTGGGGATGAGGATGAGGGAGGCAGAGCGGGAGTGGATGAGGATGAGTTGGTCCGAGTCGTTCCGTGGGTAGGTTCGTCCGGATGGAACAGACGCCCGAACAGTGGCCTTGTTCGTTTCATTGAAATTTGGCTTATGCTGATGCTTATTATAATTCGTTGTAAGAGAAAAATAGTATTCGTTCACTGAAAAGTACTATTAAAGTAGTGCTCCAGGACGAGTATTATTATCGAAACATAGACCTCATTTGCTTCACTGAAAAAATAAGTCAAAATATTATTTCGACTGATTTGTTGAGAGATAAATATACTATTTTAACTTAAAAAAAATAAACTGAAAATTACGAATCATAAAAGAAGCCAACGGAGCCATATGTGCTTAAAAAAACCACATACAGTGTTTGCTTTCTGTTTCCGACTTTTCGTACAGTGTTTTTGTTTGCCAGTACACGCGCGTTTGAAAGCATAAGGCGGCAAGAACCATTTCTCTGCTCAGGTCACGGCGGGACCGGCCGCCGCCCTCTCTCCTCAGGCGGTTTGGCTACTCGTCGACAGACTCGGCCTCTCGCACCGGTGCCGCTCCTCCCTCCGTGCGTCCTCCTTTGTCGTGGCGCCGCCAACAATCCTCGCTGCCCCGTGGCCAGTGGCGTCGCGTGCACACAGGCTGCGCACGCCGTGGGACATGGCTCTAGCCAAGGCGGTGGCCTACGGTGACAAGGCGCCGCCAGGCGGCGGCGCTCGCTGTCCCTTCTTCCCCCGACCTACGTCTCCTGCAACTTGAGTCCCCACATCTCCGACCACCCCCATCCATTCCTGCAGCTGCGGTCCTGCGTCCTCAAGCGGTCAGGATTCACACTCTGGTTACTAATCTACTCCCTCCCCTCTTCTTCCTCCCCAGATTTTGCTAGATCTGGCTGAATTTTAGTGTTTTGTGCTCATGACTGGTAATTGTTTCTCCCTATTGGACAGATACTGCTACGGCGCTACCAATCTTATTTAGGAATTGCCAAATTAGGATGTAATGTGCCTGTGGTCCGTGGAATAACAGTGGATTTTCGTATTTTGATGACTAATTAGTGATTAATTAATCTGCTGTGAATCCTATAATATGGCCTTTGTTCTGTTGGAATTGATATTTGGCATGTACTAGTATAGCATATATTCGCTAGATCCTTGGTTGAAGTTCTTGCATATATAGCACATAGCTGGTGCTAGGTTATGCTCTTGCTTAGACTTGGGATTAATTTTGAGTCAAGTTTCATCTGTGCAGTGTGAAGGCAAACGGAACAGGTACTGAGTAACAGGGTAAGGATGGGGACTCTGCTGAAAGAGCATACAATTCAACACACTTCCTCCATGCAGGCTACTTAATTTTGATTCAGGAGAGAAAACACTCAGGTATGTATTTTCTTTTCCTTCAGTAAAAAGTAGACAGTGAGAGAAACCATTCTGGTATGTGCATTGCTCGAAAGTCTATAGAAATGGTGCATTGCTATTCACTTGATTTCATTGCCGAATAGTTAAAAAAACTTCGACCTGCGGGGGTAAGAGTAAGACAGCCCCCGGGCATTGCATTAAGAAGAAGGCCTTTTCACACAAGTCGAGAAAAAGTATTTGTGTATAATGAAATACTTGCTAAAGAGTATATAATTTAGAAAGGCAATGTGCTGAATACTCCGTCCATCACAATTATAAGACGTTTTGGCTTTTCTAGATTCATAGCTTTTGATATGCACTTAGATATACAGTATGTCTAGATACGCAATAAAAACAATGTATCTATAAAAGCCAAAACGTCCTATAATTTGGAATGGAGGAATTATGTATCAACACTACCTAAATTGTATACTTACATGGCTCATTTGTAAACTACAGATCTGTACATTTAATTGAACTTAGGTTCGGTAAACCAATCTAACATGTGTAAACTACAAATCTGAAAATTTCATGTTTGCATCTACTATCTATAGTTCAGTACATATGTCAAGTTTGTATTTGGTACCTTGAATTTAACAGAGTTGCATTGTATTTCTGTGGGGAATTAGAAACAACAATTGAGTCTTGCAATGAAATCACAAGGCTTTTAGACCTTTAGTGAAAAGCTAATACATTTCAGCTGCTGGCAACCATAGTTGGGGGGGGGGGGGGGGGGGGGTATGGGAACCACTTTGTCAATATCTCTTATGATGCATTGCTGTGATGTATGCACTGTCATTGAACTATGCAGGGACAGTAGCAATCTTTGGCCATTGCGCCTTGCAATCTTTGGCCTTTGCACCTTGCAATCTTCTAGTCAATCATCTTTGGTTTGTTTTGCTCATACTTGATATGGTGAATTGAACTACTTTCGCCGCAGGTTTACGGCTACAGCTCAGGAGATGTGATCATCAAGAGAGTTGTGATCAAGGGAGAAGACTATCAAAGTAAGCTTTTATTCCAATGGTAGTGCGACCTTTTATTTATTTCTGGTATTACTATGCTGTGAACAATTTAATTCTTTTTTGCTTGAGATGTAATTGTGATAATCTTGTCTCTTTTATAAGTGTGTGATGGTAAGCTGTTTGATCTTGCTAATGTGCGTGAGTGACTGCAACCGGGACCGCGATGGCTGCGTCAGCTATGACTACTTCCAGAGCTACATGGATAAGTAGCTCCTTCAGGAGGAGCTCTAGCACACGCTCATCGAGGCTAGTAAATGCAATGTCACTCCTCGCCTCCTTTAGCGATTCCTGCAAAATAGCTTAATTCTGGTGATGTCAGTCAAGGTTCAAGTGAGACTGAATAAGATAGTGTTTTCCTGAGATACGATTTTGACACTTCCTTTAGATGTCGTGTGAAATGTACCTGACAACTGCAACAAACTTAGTGCAGTACTTCACCATTCTTTGTTGCTTGTAGCAGTAGCAGTAGAAGATGAATCATCCTCTCTTGAAAAGCTAAATCATACTCCAATATATGGTTGTGCGTAGTATCCCAGCCTAGTACCCAAGTTCTAATATATGCTTGTCGTTGTGTTCTTTTGGCTAATACGGTCACTCGACTTTTGTGGTGGTTCTAGATTTGTAGTGAAGGCCATCCATAGTTTAGGTATCTCTGTTCAAATTTGGCGATCAGCAGGTGCCCAGAAGTATTGATGGAGACATATTGCATGGTGATAGTTTCTTTTAGTGATAAATAAACTATCCATTTGTGTCATACTCAATTCTGGCTATAAGTATCAGAGTGGCAAAGCTTGGGGCTTCTTAATGTTGAAATTCTTTACTATGTTTCCTAATGTCAACATTGAAAAAGTTAGCCCTTTTTTGACATGAGAAATGAGAAATGTAAATGATCACTGTGATAAATTTGGTTCAGCTTTCTTTGATGCTACTTGCTAGTGGCAGATTGATGTAGCCCATCTATAAACTTTGTTTGAATCCTGTTTTTTTTGGCAGCGGTGATGTATCTTTCACAGAGGAGCAGAAGGGCTAGGAGCAAGGCCATGTGAGCAGTAGTGGCTGGAGAAGCAGCAGCTGCTGGAATTTTTTTATAGTATTAGCTACACAAATTTATATGAAATTCTTGTAATATAAGCAACATGCTTCTGCAATTATGATTGTACAAACTATCTTAAATGATGTTTATAGTAAATAATGGATTGATTTAATATATGTGTATGATGCAACAATTTTGTTTTTTCTATAATAATTTATTAATCAAATATCGAATGCTATATGTATCACCACAATTTTTTTTTTGTTGCAATTACTTGAATGCAAAAATTACATTGTGTTGGCATAGGCTAATAGCAATGATGCTACCATGCCACGATATGACCTAACTCTTTGCTGAGTGCAATGATTGATGCTAGTCAATTGCAACAAAAAATATTTTGTTGCAATACCATTTATTGCAACAAAACAATGTTCGTAAAAAGAACACAAATCTTGTGTTAAAATATATTGATCTATAGTAAGCTGGCCAATTAAATACACAAAAAATGTGTTACTAAGAGAGCTAGTAACATCCCTGAAAAAAAAACTAGTAACATTTCTGCTATGTCCCTATGTTGTAGTAGTGTCTTCAGCTACCAAAGTAGAAGATGTATCCAACTGAAGGGATGGCCATTGAGTTCATTTGTTTATTTCCAAGGTGGCACAAACACAAACAATTTGTCACAAGAAAATAAAATGTGAGAGGCTTGCTCGGCGCTCTAGGATTATTGGTTCTTGTTTGCACCAACTACTAAATTTAATGTTGTGTATAAGCATAACCAAGAGTAAAGGAAGTTAACCATGTTAGCGCGAAGAGACTCTTTCCCTTCCTAACATAGACAGGTTTACATAATCTGCTGATTTTGATTTGCACAAGCTTCGGTCCATACCATCTTGCAGAAGTACAGTTACAACAACTTTTAGGCCCTGTTCGCTTCTCTTATAATCCGTACTTTTCAGTTTGTTTTTTTAGCTGGAACAGTGTTTTTCTCTCACAATAAATCCGCTAGAATAGTGTTTCGGCTTGTTTTTTCAGCGAAGCTGATAGTTTTTGGGTACTAATTTTTCATCCATAAATCTGGTACAGTTGCAAAAACTGAGTGAATCATTGTTGGCAACTGTAGGAGCAACGCATACCAGAGTGTTATAGCATTAGCGAGAGTTTAGATGTTTTTAAATTTAATGGACAAACTATATTAGTAGGATGGTAGAGATCCAGACATTATCAAATTCTAATGACTATATGGAGATCAAGAATTAGAGCATTTATATTGCACATGGATTTAGGAGCTAATATGCTTTCAATCCATCTAAATTTCAGTAGTACCTACTCACTCCGTCCAAGAATAAAAGCACATATCCTAATGGACAACTTAGTATAGCTATGAAATTACCCTTTTGCCCCTATAAAAGGCATCTGCTGGCCTCTGCAGTTCGTGGTGGGAACAGACGAGCGGTCTCAAGAGTATTCCGCATGCAGCGATGGCTCTCTCGGTTTTCCTTTTTTTAATGCCAACTTTTATTATTTTGTTGCTCCCAAGGAGATCGATAGGCTTACAACTATCAGCTAGACCTTTGTACAGCTAGATGTTAGACCCTATGTTAACGTTTATTTTGGGAAAAATTTTGAATTGTAGAAGCGCTTTTATTTTGGGACGGAGGGAGTATATATTTGCATTACCAAATGAAGTATGGTCATCATTTTAAAGATTCGTCATTTGAAGTCCTATGAGTATATGTAACACCTCTAACAAATGATATTTAGGATATTAGTAAACCTTCACACTAAGCTCTACCGCTGGAACTATATACCAGTAATTATATATTGTGTGGCCTTTCCATGTTAGACATACCCTTGTGCAAAGAAGATTTATTTGATAGACGTCTTATGTGATTATATCATGGCAATAGATAATCCTGAGACGTCTTGTGCTTAAATGTTGACAACCAAAGCATGGCAAGGTGACAAAAAAAATCATATCACAACTTCATAAATCAGAGGTCTTACAGTTTTGGATATAATGATTTGATTTGAGACTCGGCTTGTCTTCTCTTGTTCATATAGCATTAGAGAACTTGATAACTTGTGGTTGTATGCTTCTACTGGATCAATGATGACGTAGGGAATATGTTGCCCTCCGATTGTTTCATCTGCATTAACAAATAGTCCTGGCAAATTTTTTGGTTTCTATTGTAACACAAGGGCATAAACCTAGGAGAATTTCTTATTTCATATGTTGCACAGGATGGCCAAATGATACAAAATGATTGTGTGGCCCAGCTATTGGCTTATGATAGAAATTCTAGGAGAATTTTAATTCCTATATCTTAAGCGTATCATAAACAAGAAATGGTAGAATAGATAGTCGTAATGGACATGGTCCCTGTGGTATGAACTAGATTGTTTCATATTCACATCAAAATTTAAATTATATTTTAATTGTTCATCTTGCATGAAGACTCATGTAATGGTAATATTGCAAACACCACAATCGAAGTATATTTTCGGTAATAGTAAGACACGTTTATACTTATATTATTATGACATTATTTTTCTCGTTGTAACGCATGGGATTTTACCTGATATATGTTTATTAGGTGTTGTGTTACATTATTTTGTTTAAATTTTAATGTCCGTAGCAACGCACGGAGCAATACTTAGTTATCTATACCTAATAATAAAGAGATAAAATTTTAGCCTATTTTTTTCGTCCATCCATTTTTTAGTCCATCTCCTTTTAACTACCGGATAATGGAGAGTTTCTTCCGTCCGGACTTCTATATATAACCCATCCTTATAAGAGTTAGAATAGCTCTTATTTAGCGCGATACAGAGTCCGAGTCCAAAACGTATTGGGTCGTGTATGTGACCCGGATATAGATATGCCTGGCTTGGACACCTGAATAGCTACAAGTCCTAATCCAAATATAGGTCCCTTCAATTCTAAGTAAGCTGAATAGAAATCCTAATTCAAATACAAATAGAAATAGAAAAAATAGTAGTAGTGTAAATCTTATTCTGTTATTAAATCACAAAGAGTTCTGGTCCTTTTCTATTTATGTATCCTATATGTATTATGGAGAGTCCGTTTTGTACTTGCATGGCCATTGGTCGTTTTTTTTATCTGACTCATTTGGTTTCTTTTCTTTTCCGTGTTAGTTTCCTTTTCTTTATTGGTTGTTTTTATCTTTTTTTTTCTCTCGAGTCGGCTTCGGCATATTGAACCTATCCGTTTCTTTCATTGCATTTTTGCTTTTAACGTTTATATCTTTTGTATTCATCACGTTTCAATAAATAAATATGGAAAACAAAGAATAAAGAAAGGCCTTTGAACCTTTATTTTTTCCTGAAAAATAAAGTTTTCATCATTAAATTATAGATGCAGTTTTGATTAAGAACAAAACTTATCTTATAAGAACTTAGTTGAATTCATGGTCTAACTAATCAAACGCAAACTAATATCTTGAGGTGTTTGTGGTTAGTTCGGTCTAAATAAGTTTGTGTCTCGACTGTATGCATCCACCGGTGCGACCTCTGACGAGTCCCGCAACATGGAAATTATAGAGAGGTCACATGTCATAATTATCAGTGGGCACACCGGTACTTGACATATCAACAACTAACTTCTTGTCAACTTGAACTAATGATCCTCAACGCAAGTCACGAAACTTGATATTTAACTGTAACAAAGCATACATAGTATAAAAATGAAGTTATGATATATTTATAGCTTCTAAATTTATAAAAGGATATACACACATAATTTATGTTCTCATTTTCTATTATAATAGATAACTTATTTTCTCCCGTTGCAACGCACAGGCATATTTGCTAGTAGAAGAAAAAATAAAGTCCCAAAGTTCTTATTTTAAAATATTATAAATTCCAGATTTAAAATAAACCTGAAAAAGTAGTATAATGAGGTGTTTGGTTCTTTAGTTGCTCCTAAAATTCATGTCATATCGAATGTTTAGATACTAATAAGGAGTATTAAATATAGATTAATTATAAAACCAATTATATAGATGGAAGCTAATTTATGAGACAAAATTTTTAAGCCTAATTAATTCGTCATTAGCACATATTTACTGTAGCACCACGTTGTGAAATCATAGACTAATTAGGCTTAAAAGATTCGTCTCACAAATTAGTCGCAAGTTGTGCAATTAGTTTCGTAATTAATCTATGTTTAATACTCCATGTATGTGTCCAAATATTCGTTGTGACAGAAATTTTAGGAGCTCATGTAGAAACCAAACGGGCCCTAAGCATGATCGTATAATCAACGGAGTGATAGCAACTATTTCATTTAAGATACAGACCGCAATAGTTTTGGAGTCATCAGCATGCGGTCTAGCAAGACCCAGTCCGAGGACCGAGCGTTAGCTCGGTTGGTCCGGCTTCCAGGTGTGAAGGGACCGCTCGTGGGTGAAAGCTCTAGTTTGGTTTTGGTGAATTGATGAAACCCTAAGTGCTAACCTAGTTTATCAAATGATCATGAGATAGATAGCACACTCCAAGTGATGAAGCAAATGAAGATCATAGCATGATGATGATGATACCATGATGATGATCAAGTGCTTGGACTTGGGAAGAAGAAAGAGAAAAACAAAAAGCTCAAGGCAAAGGTATAAACCATATGAGCTATTTTGTTTTGGTGATCAAGACACTTAGAGAGTGTGATCACATTTAGGTTTTATAGCTGTACTATTAAGAGGGATGAAACTCGTATTGGAATACGGTTATCAAAGTGTCACTAGATGCTCTAACTCATTGTATATGCATTTAGGATCTAGTAGAGAACTAACACCCTTAAAAATGTTTGTGAAAAATATGCTAACACATGTGCACAAGGTGATACACTTGGTGGTTGGCACATTTGAGCAAGGGTGAAGAAGTTAGAGGTGAAATGGAGTTGGTCACAATGATGCTGGCGTCGGTCAACTGACCGGACGCTGGGTCGCTCTGCGACCGGACGTTGAAGGGTTGTGTCCGGTCGTGTTGTCGGTCGGCACAGTGATTAGGGTTAAGCACCGGACGCTGGGCTGTGTCCAGTCAAGCATGACCGGACGCGTTCGGTCAGCAAAAACTCATTTTGGACCCTTACTGTAAACGACCGGACGCTGAGGGTTCAGCATTCGGTCAACTCTGTCGGAGCATCCGGTCAACATGTCGACCGTTGAGATGAAGGCTTTGGATGAAGGCCACTTTGAGTGACTTTGGAATCAAGTTCAAGAAAGTGCCATTGCTATGTGACAATGAGAGTGCAATCAAGATAACCAACAATCCGGTTCAACATGCAAGAACAAAGCACATTGATGTCCGCCACTATTTCATAAGAGATCACCAACAGAAAGGGGACATTTGCATTGAGAGTGTAGGCACCAAAGATCAACTTGCCGATATATTCACCAAGCCATTGGATGAGAAAAGGTTTTGCAAGCAAAGGAATGAGTTGAACATATTGGATTTCTCAAATATGTGTTGATGCACCCCCACTTATATGACATGCCTCTGCTTCGAGCTATTCAAGGTAAAAGTTATTTGGCATGACATACATTCTTGCTAAAGGACATGTTTAGTGCATCTAGTCATATTTTCAATCTTATTAGGACCTTCAAATAGTTTAATTTTATTAGGCTCATTCATAAAAACCAAATGAATTTGATGATTATATGGTATCACTATTGCTTCTATGCTTGACTTGATCTAGTGATAGCATATGACATGTTTATGGGCTTGTAAACCTAGTGTTTTGATCTAGAAAATGAACTCTAAGTGTTTAACTCAACATGGTACAAGATAACCCTTATTTGGAGATGTGAAGAAGCTTGTCCTTGGATCAAACCGAGTTAAATATCTTTGGCAAATGATCTAGATTAGACCAAATTTAGGAAAATGATCCTCACCCCATTGATTGATATTGATAATCTCGACCCTACAAGTAATACTATCTATATTTAGAACCTTTGTGGTCATTGATGACAAAGGGGGAGAGAAACAAAGATAGTAGTAAAAATAGTGAAAAAGGGGGAGAAATATCATAAAGGAAGAGAAACATAAAGAAAAAGGGGGAGAAATATCATAAAGGGAGAGAAACATAAAGATATCTTGATATATGAGAGATATGATAAAGAAAAGGGATAAATTAAAATTTTGAGCACACAAGTAGGAGGAGCAAGCTCATGAACTTGTATGGTGCATTTGAATATGCATTTCATATGCTTGCTTGCATGGCACAAGTTTTAAAATTCAATATCTATGTTTGTGTGGTGTATGCTAGTTGTCGGTTTGAATGATGAAATAAAAACTAGCATGCATAGGATATCTAGTGATTTCATTTCCAAATATTTCTAAGTGGTATTGAGCTAACCATGGTGCTAAGGATGGTATATTGGTGCACTCCGATTGGTATCATGCTTAAAAGGTCCATCTTTTATACCTTAGCATCATGTGGTAGACATTGACTCCTACATTTCCTATCTAAGCATATCACTATACCATAGCCTATCTACAGCGTCCTATGGTAGGTCGCTATAAGTCAGTACAGCGACCTATGGTAGGTCGCTATATACATATAGTGTCCGACTTGACGCGTGGGTATAAGTGGCGTCGCTATAAGTTATAGCGTCCGACCTTAATTATAGCGACCGACCGTTCGACGGTACGTTAAAGATATACCGACCGACTTTTCGACGCCAAGTACATACTTATAGCGACTATTGGTCAGACGCTATATACTATATAGCGTCCAACTATCTGACACTATCAATACAAAAAATTGACAGCATAATTATTCATTAACCTCAAATTATTCATTAACCTTAGTATCAGTACTAATCGTACAATCAATGAACCATATATAAAATCATCAATTCTATTTTGGACAATATACACAATTATGACAATGAAGCTCATCATAGCTCACAATTATATCATATCCATAAGCTCACAACTTGGAGAAACAAGTTACATCAAGGAAGTTTGGCCATCAAGATACAATAATGCATAGCTCATATATAGATGTTTGCACTAGTTGCACAGTTCACATCTCATATGGTTTGCATGCACTCATTACAATTCATCACTTAAGTCTTAACAAAAGCATTCATCTCTAGTTAGGATGTCCAAAATAATGCACTGGCCATACGAAATTCTATGGAATTGCTTCCTGCATGCATTAGGCCCCCCTTGCCATTACCTCTCACCTGCAAATAAAAGATTACATCCATCAGTTCTTCCAGAAATACTGCTACCTCTTTGTTGCCAAACAAATAAAACTAGATCAGATCATATGGTTTCCTTTCTTTCAAATTTGTACCTGCAATTGTAATTTTACACTTTCCTTCATAGATGTATTATATGATTTTTCCAAATTATAGTAAGCTTTGTGGCCGCAACCAAAGGAATACATAGGTTTGATCAATGCTAAGCTTTGTGGGAAACTGAGAAAATTAAGACACTTATCCAAAGCAGAAGTCCACAACAGCTTAACCAAAGGAATAAACTTTAAGTCAAGATAGATCTACATGCTTCAAGATAATTGGCATTGTTTCCTGTATGCATAATAGTAAGCTCCTTACTATCTAACTGTAGTTTAGAAAACTTCAACAAGATAGTACACTAAAGCCTATCTTTAGAACCAAAATGTTCAGATTTAAAATATTGTCTGCACTGGAGAGCAAAAGGAACAAGAATATGCAGTCTAAGGTGCTGCTAATCTATGCAACTAATTGCTAATGTAGTGGTAGCAGTTCAGTACCAATTCCATTCACAGAGAAGTAAATCACCTAACAATGATCTGATCTAGACTAAAACAAATTTAACCAGTAGAATTCAGAGTAAAAATATTTTAAAAGATTTTAATCTTACCATTTAATTTCAGTTTCTCTTAAGCAGGTGGGGTGGTGGCCTTCATTTTGTCAGGCAATGGGTAATTAGCATGGTAGAATTGGCTGCAATAGTGAGAGAGTATACCAAATAAGATAAAAAAATGAGAAAGGCCTGCAAATAAGAGATATTATTTGAAAGTCCATGGATAAGTGCCACAAGTCCTTTCAGCGGAAAAATGCATGTAGTGAAAGTGGTTTAGCCACATGGTGAAAACAAAAGTACTGGAATAAAAAAATCTTTACAAATACAACTATCAAGTAAAATACGAATCTTGCATCATTGCAACACCTTAGGATTAGATCTTGTGTATATATTCAGAGGGTAATTTGTTCACTAAAGACATGTTTCACTGGGAATAAATTTATTAAATAAAGCTGTATAATATGTAAAACTGAGAATGCGTGCAAGATTGGAAGGAATTGAAACTCACTAGCATTGTGTATGCTTTATCAATTAATTAAATCTTTGGAGTCTGGTCTACCCTTGAATATACGGTTCAATCTGTGATACAATGCAATGTTATGGACAACAAATATATATGAAACATAGAAGAGTCAGATCTTGGTCTCGGTTTGCATCTTCTGAAAATATTAACTTTCACTAAATATACAAATGGTACTACTGCTAGTTACAGCTGGAACTCGAATGGTATGGCAATCAAGACCTAATATCATTGTGCTAATATCCTGCTCAACTTGAAAGGTATAGCAAGTCGCCAAGTCATAGTAAATTTCCTCACTACATGGCTGATTGGTACAAGTACATAAGTTGAAATAAGTGCAACCCATATATAAAGATTACTGTACCATGCTAACCAATATCTGAAAACACTGGACAACACCAGTACAGTTACTTAAATAAATCATAGCTAGAGTTCTAGTTCATTCACAAAAATTTATGTTCTTTAGTAATTTGGAAACCTTATGTAATTGTCTACCACTTAGTAGTTATCAACAGGAGCTAGTTCATCAGTTAACAAGATGTGTCCTCTAGAAGAGGCAACATTTTATTGGCATACATAAGAGTGTCACATCAAACTAACCAAATTCCTTCACGACTATCGAAACTATATGTAAGCTCTGCCTAGAATTTCAGAACGCACAAGCACGACAATGATATAAGCGGAACAATGCGGTTTTTACTCAAATCAACACTACTACTACGTCACCCCGGCAATTATGAGCATAGAAATTACCCGAGGGGCAACCCTAACCTAACCCTAGATCCCCAATTTGTAGCACATAACAAGACATGCACAAAACCATCGAGGGAAGGAGCTCACCCACAGCGATGCATCCCCGATCTGGATTTGTAGTTGTTGGAAGAGCACGACAGCGAGGGGGAGGGGGCAACATGGACATCATAGCCTGGCCAGGGGGGTGCCTAGCCTAGCCTAGGGCTCGGCAACAGCATGGCCAGCAGCAGCCGTGTAGCGCACAGCTATGGACTGGCTGGTAGCTTGGCGGTGTGCCCATCCATCTTCTATTCTTGGGCGGCGGCGGCGGCTGGCATGGCCAGCGGAGCCGGCTAGGGCATGGCAGCCTACCTAATGTGAGGGCGCACGATGCGGGGAGGAAGAGGGGGGGCGCCGGTGCTACACGATGAGAAGCTGGGAGTAGGGGAAGTCGCCATGGGAGGAGCAGCAGGAAGCCTGGGGGAGCGGCATCGGCATAAGACTCAAGAGAGAGGGAGCCCGCGAGAGAGAAGACCAAGAGAGAGAGAGAGAGATAACGAGGAATGCACAGGAGTAGGGGAGGAGATAAGGTGCAGGGGCGTGGTGCGTGCGTGTCTGTTGGTGTGTGCATTTGGCGTGGGCCGTGTTGTGTGAGTGGCATTTTCTTTTTAATTTCTTTTTTTTAATTATTTAATTTCTTAATTTGCTCTGACGTGTGAGCCTTCCAAATTTTAGGTGTCAAACAGGCTAATCATGGGCGTGTAGGCCCAATTCAATATACCGACCGACCAACCGACCTAGTTAATCGGTTATACCGACCGACCGCATGACGCTGAACCAAAATAAAAATAGCGACCAACCTTCGGACGTAAAATTAAGATATAGTGTCCGACCGTTTGCCACTAATCTATACCGACCGACCATCCAACGCTATTTCGATATTTTTAGCAACCCTTTGTTGGATGCCAGTTTGGGCTATGGTATAGTGTATGTGCAAGCTACAATCCAAACTCTTAGCACATATGTAGGGGGGAGCAATTGCTACCATTTGGGGTTTATGAAACTTGTCCATATCCTTTTACACATGGTAAATATGCTTGGACAAGCAACATGGATTCACTTAAATTTTAATTCATATCTTTGTATAAGGGTTGTCATCAATTACCAAAAAGGGGGAGATTAAAAGCTCTAGTTTGGTTTTGGTGAATTGATGAAACCCTAAGTGCTAACCTAGTTTATCAAGTGATCATGAGATAGGTAGCACACTCCAAGTGATGAAACAAATGAAGATCATAGCATGATGATGATGATACCATGATGATGATCAAGTGCTTGGACTTGGAAAGAAGAAAGAGAAAAACAAAAAGCTCAAGGCCAAGGTATAAACTATAGGAGCTATTTTGTTTTGGTGATCAAGACACTTAGAGAGTGTGAGCACATTTAGGTTTTATAGCCATACTATTAAGAGGGGTGAAACTCGTATTGGAATGTGGTTATCAAAGTGCCACTAGATGCTCTAACTCATTGCATATGCATTTAGGATCTAGTGGAGAACTAACACCCTTGAAAATGTTTGTAAAAAATATGCTAACACATGTGCACAAGGTGATACACTTGGTGGTTGGCACATTTGAGCAAGGGTGAAGAAGTTAGAGGTGAAATGGAGTTGGTCACAATGATGCTGGCATCGGTCAACTAACCGGACGCTGGGTCGCTCTGCGACAGGACGCTAAAGGGTTGCATCCGGTCGTGTTGTCGGTCGGCACAGTGATTAGGGTTAAGCACCGGACACTGGGCTATGTCCGATCGGCAAAAACTCATTTTGGACCCTTACTGTAAACGACCGGACACTAAGGGTTCAACGTCTGGTCAACTCTATCGGAGCGTCCGGTCAACATGTCAACCGTTGAGATCAAACGTTCACTGTTAAACGCAAGAGACACGTGGCCGCCATCGGGCGACCGGACGCTGAGGAGCAGCGTTCGGTCAGTTGGACCAGAGCATCCGGTCACCCCGATCAGTACCCAGTGAAGGGGTACAATGGCTCTATTTCATGGGGGCTTCTATTTAAGCCCCATGGCCGGCTGTAGCTCAAAACTCTTGGCCATTTGCATTGACATAGCAACCTTGTGAGCTTAGCCAAAGCCCTCCCACTGATCTCCATCATTGATTCATCATCATAGTGAGATTGGGAGTGATCTAAGTGCATTGCTTGAGTGAATGCATCTAGAGGCACTTGGTGTTCGTGTTTCGCTGTGGATTTCACTTGTTACTCTTGGTGGTTGCCGCCATCTAGATAGCTTGGAGCAGCGAGGATCGTTGAGCGGAGGGTGGTGATTGTCTCCGACTCCGATCGTGGTGATTGTGAGGGGTTCTTAACCTTTCTCCAGTGGAGCACCAAAAGGTACTCTAGTGGATTGCTCATGGCTTGTGTGATCCTCATCTTGTGTTGGTTGTGTGGCACCCTATTGAGGGTTTGGCGTGTGAAGCCAATTAGCGCATGAACCTCCAAGTGAGTGAATCGCCACAACGAGGAGTAGCTTGCCGGCTAGCAAGTGAACCTCGGTAAAAAATTATTGTGTTCATCATTGATTCTAAGGTGATTGGTCTTCATTGTTATTCATCCTTGTGATTGATTGGTTACTTCATCTACTCGATGGTATAACCTTCTTGATCACTCTCTTTACTTTACCGCAAACTAGTTGACAAGCTCTTTAGTGTAGCTAGTTGTGAGAGCTTGCTTGCTTGGTTGGTGTGGCTCTTTAGTTAGCCTTTGAGAGCACACTAACATAGGGTAGTGTTATAGCTTTTGTGTGAATAGACACTATCTAAACTAGAATTGTGGTAGGTGGCTTGCATTTTGAGTAGGCTAGCGCAATACTTGCTTCGCCTCATAATTGTCTAACCATTTTGGTTAAGTGTTGTTGTAGAAATTTTTATTAGGCTATTCACCCTCCCTCTAGCCATTAGGACCTTTCAAGTAGTATCAGAGCCGAGGTCACCGTTATTTGAGGCTTAACAACCTTCGGTGTTAAAATGGCTCAAATCAACAACACGAAGAAGCCACCCCAATTTGATGGCTCAAATTATTCTTATTGGAAGTCAAAGATGACCATACATATCAAGTCAATCAATAGAAAGGTGTGGAAGGTGGTAGAAACCAAAATTGAGATTAAGGATCCAGAAAATCCCACCGTGGCCAAAGAAGTGCTTCTCCAAAATAATGACATTGCTCTAAGTGCCATTCATGATGCAATTGATGTGAGAACATTTGAGCAAATCGAGAATATTGAGATGGCTCATGAAGCTTGGAAGAAATTGGAAGAATCATTTGAGGGCACTCAAGCCGTGAAGGGTGCAAAGGCATATATTCTCAAAGAGAAGTTTGCAAGCTTCAAGATGAAGGAAGATGAGAGTGTGCTGGACATGTTCCATCGGATGGAAGTGATTGTCAATGATCTCAAGGCACTTGGTAAAAAGATAGAGGACAAGGACTTCTCCAATAAGTTCTTGAGATGTTTGTCTACAAGATTTGGCATGTTGGTCACCTTACTAGTGAGGACTGGTTTGAACACAATGACACCAAACCAAATCTTGGGAGATATCATGACCGATGATGCTTATAGAGATGATGATGAGAAGGAAGAAAAGAAGGAGAAGAAAGATGACAAGAAGAAGAGCATGGCATTCAAAGCTACATTATCAAAGGGCAAAGCTAAGCAAGAGGCATCAAGTGAAGAAGATGAATCTTTGGATGATGATGATAAGAAGATGGCTCTCTTTGTCAAAAGATTTGGCAAGTTCATGGTGAAGAAGGGCTACCGTGCAAGAAGAAAGAAGTCTTCATTCAAGAACAAAGAAGAGTCAAGAAGGTGCTTCAAGTGTGGAAGCAAAGATCATCTTATTGCTCAATGCCCATACAATAGCGACAATGATGATGACAACAAGAAGAATAAGAAGAAGGACAAGAAGGAAAAGAAAGAGAAGAAGGACAAGATGGCATTCAAGAAGAAGGGTGGTTCATATGTAGTCACTTGGGATAGTGATGCTTCCTCAAGTGATGATGATGATGATAGTGATGGTAATAAGACCACCAAGAAGAAGGTTCTTGCAAGCATTGCTATCAATGAGAAGCCTTCTCTCTTTGAATCTTCATCATGCTTCATGGCTAAGGCCACTAAGGTACAATCGTGTGATGATAAAAGTGATGAAGAACATGTTGATGATAATGAACATGAAAATGAAAATGATAGTGATAGTGATGATGATGAACCTACTAAGGATAAATTATTTGACATGCTAGAAGATGCTAAAGAACACTTTGACATTAAGAGAAGGGAATGCAAGAGCTTAAATAAGGAGGTAAAAGCCCTTAAGCAAGCCCTTGATGAGCTCAAAGCAACTTATGAGAAGCTAGAGGAAGCCCATAAGAAGCTTAGCAAAGCTCACAAAAAGCTTGAAAAAGCTCATTCTTCTTCGCTTAAAGAGCAAAATAAAAAGAATCATGTTGAAACTTGCAATGTAGGTTTAACTTGTGATATAATTGATGAATCACTATCTATGCCTATCATTGTTGCTCCTACTAACCCTTCTTGTAGTACTTCCGCTTCCTCCTCATCTAGTAGTGATGGTCTCACTTGTGACACCTCACTAGTGGTTGAGAATGAAAAACCTCAAGAAGGAGGTCAATAAGCTCACTCACACCTTAGCTAAAGCTTATGGTGGTGAGGACCGCTTGCTTATGTGCTTGGGTAGCCAAAGAGCTTCTCTCTACAAAGGGGGATTAGGCTATACCCCCAAGAAAGGCAAAGCGGCCTTTGCTCCTCACAAGACTAGTTTTGTGAAGAACAATGGTCGGTTTTGCACTAGTTGCAAGCAAGTGGGTCACAAAGAGCAAGAATGCAAAAATAAGAGCAAAAATGCTAATGTATCCTCCATTAAGCTTGATTCATGCTACATGCTTACTAAGGGTACAAATGGTGTGAAGGCTAAGTTCATTGGTAAACCATGGATGGGCTCAAAGAAGAAAACCATTTGGGTACCAATGAGCCTAGTGACTAACCTTCAAGTACCCAAGCAAGTTTAGGTATCTAAAAAGAATTGATCTTATTTTGTAGGTAAATTACAAAGCTGGAGGAAGGCATTGGGTTCTTGATAGTGGGTGCACTCAACACATGACCGATGATGTAAGAATGTTCAACTCAATCAACACCAATGGCAATGATGATTATGATAGTATCACATTTGGTGACAATAGCAAATGCAAGATCAAAGGGCTTGGTAAGATTGCAATATCAAATGATATGAGCATATCTAATGTGTTGCTAGTAGAGAGCTTGAACTTCAATTTGCTATCCGTGGCTCAATTGTGTGATCTTGGATTCAAATACATATTTGGGATAGATGATGTAGAAATCATAAGTGTAGATGGCTCTAACTTAATCTTCAAAGGCTTTAGATATGAGAATCTATACTTGGTTGATTTCAATGCTAGTGAAGCTAGATTATCTACATGCTTGTTCACTAAGTCTAGCATGGGTTGGTTATGGCATAGAAGGCTTGGTCATGTTGGAATGAAACAATTGAATAGATTGGTTAAGCATGACTTAATTAAAGGCTTGAAAGATGTTGTGTTTGAAAAGGATAAGCTTTGTAGTTCTTGTCAAACCGGCAAACAAGTTGGAAACACCCATCCTAAGAAAAGCATGATGTGCACTAGTAAAGCATTTGAGTTATTGCACATGAATTTGTTTGAGCCAACACAATACACTAGTATCGATGGAAACAAATATGGATTTGTGATAGTGGATGACTATATTAGATACACATGGGTATTCTTTCTAGTGGACAAAAGTGATGTGTTTACAACATTCAAATTATTTGTCAAAGGCATTCACAATGAGTTTGAAACAACCATCGAGAGAGTTAGAAGTGACAATGGAAGTGAGTTCAAGAACACTAGAATTGATAAGTTATGTGATGAATTTGGAATTAGACATCAATTCTCGACCAAGTACACACCTCAATCAAATAGCCTTGTTGAGAGAAAGAATAGAACACTCATTGATATGGCAAGGTCTATGCTTAGTGAGTACAATGTGAGTCAATCTTTTTGGGTCGAAGCTATCAACATGGCTTGCTATTGTAGCAACCGCCTCTATTGTCACCGATTGAAAGAGAAGACACCATATGAGCTCTTGAATGGTAGAAAGCCCAACATTGTATATTTTTGGGTCTCTGGTTGCAAATGCTATATCTTGAAGAAAGGCACTAGATTGGGCAAGTTTGACAAGAAATGTGATGAAGGATTCCTACTTGGCTATTCCATTACAAGCAAAGCATATAGAGTTTGGAATTTGGATAGTGGTACTCTTGAGGAAGTTCATGATGTTGAATTTGATGAAACCAAGGGTTCACAAGTAGAGAATGAGAATTTAGAAGATGTTAGAGGCATTCAACTTTCAAATGCCATGAAGAACATGGATATTGGTGAATTGAGGCCTAGGCAAGTGAATGATGATGAAGATGATCAAGTACAAGTGCTCTCCAACTCAAATGTGCAAGATGATACAAATCAAGCTAGTACAAGTGGATCTCATGACAATGAACAAGATCAAGTAGCTAGTACATCATCTCAACCCAATGATCAAGCAAGTGCAAGCAATCAAGTTCTATTGCTCCAACCAACAAGTATTGCAAGATATCATCCTTTGGATACAATCATTGGTGATATTTCAAGAGGTGTACAAACTAGATCAAGATTGGCATTATTTTGTGAACACTTCTCATTTGTGTCATCCATTGAACCAAAGAAGATAGATGAAGCTTTGAAGGATGTTGATTGGGTAAATGCTATGCATGAAAAATTGAACAACTTTATAAGAAATCAAGTATGGGAGTTGGTAGAAAGACCAAAGGGACACAATATAATTGGAACCAAATGGGTCTTTAGAAACAAGCAAGATCAAGATGGGATAGTAGTAAGAAACAAAGCAAGATTAGTAGCACAAGGCTATACTCAATTTAAAGGTCTTGACTTTGGAGAAACATATGCCCCGGTTGCTAGATTGGAAGTAATTAGAATCTTGCTAGCCTATGCTTGTACCCACAACATCAAGCTCTATCAAATGGATGTTAAGAGTGTATTTTTCAATGGCTACATCAATAAAGAAGTATATGTTGAGCAACCTCCTAGTTTTGAAGATGATAAGAAACATAACCATGTGTATAAGTTGAAGAAGGCATTGTATGGATTGAAACAAGCACCTAGAGCATGGTATGAGAGATTGAGGGATTTTCTACTCTCTAAAGGATTCATAATAGGCAAAGTTGACACCACTCTTTTCATCAAGAAGATTGGAAAAGATCTATTTGTATTGCAAATCTATGTTGATGATATCATATTTGAATCAACAAATCAAGAATTTTGTGATGAGTTTGGAAAAATGATGGCTAATGAGTTTGAGATATCCATGATTGGAGAATTGGGTTACTTTCTTAGTCTTCAAATCAAGCAATTAAAGAATGGTACATTTGTGAGTCAAGGCAAGTACATCAAGGACATGATCAAGAAGTTTGGCATGATTGACAACAAAGTCATTAGCACACCAATGGGAACAAATGGCAACTTGGATAGTGATGCAAGTGGAAATATGGTGGATCAAAAATTGTATCGGTCTATGATTGGAAGCTTACTCTATGTGACCGCATCAAGGCTGGATGTTATGTTTAGTGTATGCATGTGTGCAAGGTTTCAAGCCTCACCAAGAGAAAGTCATTTGAAGGCTATAAAGAAAATATTAAGGTACTTGAAGCATACACAAAATGTTAGTTTGTGGTATCCTAAAGGAGCAAAATTTGAGCTAGTTGGTTACTCTAACTCAGATTATGCGGGATGCAAGGTTGAAAGGAAGAGCACCTTAGGCACATGTCAATTGTTAGGAAGATCACTTGTTTTATGATCATCAAAGAAGCAAAATAGTGTTGCATTATCGACCGCCGAAGCCAAATACATATCCGTCGGTAGTTATTGTGCACAAATACTTTGGATGAAGGCCACTTTGAGTGACTTTGGAATCAAGTTCAAGAAAGTGCCATTGCTATGTGACAATGAGAGTGCAATCAAGCTAACCAACAATCTAGTTCAACATGCAAGAACAAAGCACACTGATGTCCGCCACTATTTTATAAGAGATCACCAATAAAAAGGAGACATTTGCATTGAGAGTGTAGGCACCGAAGATCAACTTGCCGATATATTCACCAAGTCATTAGATGAGAAAAGGTTTTGCAAGCTAAGGAATGAGTTGAACATATTAGATTTCTCAAATATGTGTTGATGCACCCCCCACTTATATGACATGCCTCTCCTTCGAGCTATTCAAGGTAAAAGTTATTTGGCATGACATACATTCTTGCTAAAGGACATGTTTAGTGCATCTAGTCATATTTTCAATCTTATTAGGACCTTCAAATAGTTCAATTTTATTAGGCTCATTCATAAAAACCAAATAAATTTGATGATTATATGGTATCACTATTGCTTCTATGCTTGACTTGATCTAGTGATAGCATATGACATATTTATGGGCTTGTAAACCTAGCGTTTTGATCTAGAAAATGAACTCTAAGTGTTTAACTCAACATGGTACAAGATAACCCTTATTTGGAGGTGTGAAGAAGCTTGTCTTTGGATCAAACCGAGTTAAATATCTTTGGCAAATGATCTAGATTGGACCAAATTTGGGAAAATCATCCTCACCCTATTGATTGATATTGATAATCTCGACCCTACAAGTAATACTATCTATATTTAGAACCTTTGTGGTCATTGATGACAAAAGAGAAGAGAAACAAAGATAGTAGTAAACATAGTGAAAAAGGGGGAGAAATATCATAAAGGGAGAGAAACATAAAGAAAAAAGGGGGAGAAAGATCATAAAGGGAGAGAAACATAAAGATATCTTGATATATGAAAGATATTACAAAGAAAAGGGATAAATTAAAATTTTGAGCACACAAGTAGGGGGAGCAAGCTCATGAACTTGTATGGTGCATTTGAATGTGCATTTCATATGCTTGCTTGCCTGGCACAAGTTTTAAAATTCAATATCTATGCTTATGTGGTGTATGCTAATTGTCGGTTTGAATGATGAAATGAAAACTAGCATGCATAGGATATCTAGTGATTTCATTTCCAAATATTTCTAAGTGGTATTGAGCTAACCATGGTGCTAAGGATGGTGTATTAGTGCACTCCAAGTGATGAAGCAAATGAAGATCATAGCATGATGATGATGATACCATGATGATAATCAAGTGCTTGGACTTGGGAAGAAGAAAGAGAAAAACAAAAAGCTCAAGGCAAAAGTATAAACCATAGGAGCTATTTTGTTTTGGTGATCAAGACACTTAGAGAGTGTGATCACATTTAGGTTTTATAGCCGTACTATTAAGATGGGTGAAACTTGTATTGGAATGCGGTTATCAAAGTGTCACTAGATGCTCTAACTCATTGCATATGCATTTAGGATCTAGTGGAGAACTAACACCCTTGAAAATGTTTATAAAAAATATGCTAACACATGTGCACAAGGTGATACACTTGGTGGTTGGCACATTTGAGCAAGGGTGAAGAAGTTAAAGGTGAAATGGAGTTGGTCGCAATGATGCTGGCGTCGGTCAACTGACCGGACGCTGGGTCGCTCTACGACTGGACGCTGAAGAGTTGCATCCGGTCATGTTGTCGGTTAGCACAGTGATTAGGGTTAAGCACCGGACGCTGGGCTGTGTCTAGTCAAGCATGACCGGACGCGTCCAGTCGGTAAAAACTCATTTTGGACCCTTACTGTAAACGACAGGACGCTGAGGGTTCAGCGTCCGGTCAACTCTGTCGGAGCGTCCGGTCAATATGTCGACCGTTGAGATCAAATGTTCACTGTTGAACGCAAGAGACACGTGGCCGCCATCGGACGACCGGACGCTGAGGAGCAGCGTCCGGTCACCTTGATCAATGCCTAATGAAGGGGTACAACGGCTCTATTTTGTGGAGGCTTCTATTTAAGCCCCATGGCCAGCTGTAGCTCAAAACTCTTGGCCATTTGCATTGACATAGCAACCTTGTGAGCTTAGTCAAAGCCCTCCCACTGATCTCCATCATTGATTCATCATCATAGTGAGATTGGGAGTGATCCAAGTGTATTGCTTGAGTGATTGCATCTAGAGGCACTTGGTGTTCGTGTTTCGCTGTGGATTTCACTTGTTACTCTTGGTGGTTGCCGCCATCTAGACGGCTTGGAGCAGCGAGCATCGTTGAGCGGAGGGTGGTGATTGTCTCTGGCTCCGATCGTGGTGATTGTGAGGGGTTCTTGACCTTTCCCCGGTGGAGCGCCAAAAGGTACTCTAGTGGATTGCTCGTGGCTTGTGTGATTCTTATCTTATGTTGGTTGTGCGGCACCCTATTGAGGGTTTGGCATGTGAAGCCAATTAGCGCGTGAACCTCCAAGTGAGTGAATCGCCACAACGAGGAGTAGCTTGCCGGCTAGCAAGTGAATCTCGGTAAAAAATCATTGTGTTCATCATTGATTCTGAGGTGATTGGTCTTTATTGTTATTCATTCTTGTGATTGATTGGTTACTTCATCTACCCGGCGGTATAACCTTCTTGATCACTCTTTTTACTTTACCGCAAACTAGTTGACAAGCTCTTTAGTGTAGCTAGTTGTGAGAGCTTGCTTGCTTGCTTGGTGTGGCTCTTTAGTTAGCCTTTGAGAGCACGCTAACATAGGGTAGTGTTATAGCTTTTGTGTGAATAGACACTATCTAAACTAGAATTATGGTAGGTGGCTTACATTTTGAGTAGGCTAACGCAACACTTGCTTTGCCTCATAATTGTCTAACCATTTTGATTAAGTGTTGTTGTAGAAATTTTTATTAGGCTATTTACCCTCCTCTAACCATTAGAACCTTTCAGCGGGTTCAATTCCTGATGGACGAACTCGCTTGCCTCACCGGGGCTGGCCCCTAAATAATTTCTACCTCTCACGTGTGATGTTACAATAGGATTCGTCTACAAAATCAGAGGATTTCGGTGATCTCAAGAAGGACGCGGTCTTCAAATCTGAGTATGGTTATATATTTATTTGTGCACAAGTGGTGTAAATAGTGAGCGTGTGTTGTGTGATTGTACATGTGTACGAACAGATGCTACAGCTGTACCCAGATGAGAGGCAATAAAAAAAAACCCCTTCCAGGATCCCAACCTATCTCATTCTTGCTTTGTCCGGCTACTAAATTCAAAACCATTCAAACAAGGGCCCAAATAAATTACTACTCCTTTCTTTTCAAGTACTCCGTAACAAGATATTTTGTTCTTTGTAGATATATTCTAAATACATGTATCAAAAATAAGGCATCTTAAAAGCCACGCGTCGCGCTCCCACTGGGTGGCGCCTGCGCACTGGGATCCATAGCAGGCAGGCGGTGTAGGTTACTAGCAGCAGGCCAGCAGCACAGGAAACACGAAAAGCAAGAAAGTCACACACTCACGCATCCGCAGCACTCTCTCTCTCTCCTGCTTCAGTGCGCGCAACGCGCTCAATTCCCCCCCCCCCCCCCCCCCCCCCCCCCCCCCCCCCCCCAGCGCCTCCACCACACCAAACCGGTTCAGCCCGGGCCTAAGCCCCCAACACCCTGCTCCAGCCTCAGAGCAGACCACCGCGCCTGAATTGGGCGGCAATTGGGGGGAGGATTCGCGGCAGGTAGGGCGCTGATCCGTTGGCGAGATGATTGCGGCTGTCAACCGAGTGCCGGCTGGCTGGGGCGAGGATGAGATGTCCGTGCTGCCGCGGCACACCAAGGTGGTGGTCACCGGCAACAACCGCACCAAGTCGGTGCTCGTGGGCTTGCACGGAGTCGTGAAGAAGGCCGTCGGCCTCGGGGGATGGCATTGGCTGGTAATTCGCTGCTTCCGCCTTGCAATTGCAGATTCTTTGATCCCAGATCTTGCTTTGCTGCAATGCGAATTGCTTTTCTAGTTGTCAATTTTGGGTTTTAGTTGCTCTAGGGTTTCGATCAGGTCCGTGTGTGGAGGATTTACCCTGATTTAGCTCGGATTGCTAATCTGGATTAGTTTATTGGAGTTCAGATCGATCTTGTTTTCTTTACCTTTTTTTTTTCAAAATTCTTTGTTTAAATTATTGCTGGACTGTTGTACCTTGCAGTTTGATTCAGCATTGGACTATTCCTAATTTCTCTTGCAGTATTGCCATTAAATTTATTCCCAAGATTATCTAATCTCAATTTTGCTGTTGAAACTTTCCCCAGCTACTTGCAGTTATTCAAACGAAAACTCAGATCTTGGTTCCTCACTGTCACTGCATTGTCCGTGGTCCTGATTGAACTACAGAGTTTCATTTTGGTTGATCTGCATTTGAA
This sequence comes from Miscanthus floridulus, assembly GCF_019320115.1. NCBI lineage: Eukaryota > Viridiplantae > Streptophyta > Magnoliopsida > Poales > Poaceae > Miscanthus > Miscanthus floridulus. The sequence goes on along the minus strand of NC_089596.1, from coordinate 74,243,470 downwards.
TTGGGCTTTGCATCAATTGTGAAACTCGTGGCCGTGGATCATTATTGCTTGTTGCCTTGGATGTTTTAGGTATCTAGATTTGAGTCCTTGCGTCTTTTTAGGGGATTTCGATTGAGCTGAAGAAGGCCGTCGGCCTCAGAGGATGGCATTGGCTGGTAATTCGCTGCTTCCACCTTGCAATTGCGGATTTTTTAATCCCAGATCTTGTTTTGCTGCAATGTGAATTGCTTTTCTAGTTGTTAATTTTGGGTTTTAGTTGCTCTAGAGTTTCGATCAGGTCCATGTTTGGAGGATTTACCCTAATTTAGCTCGGATTGCTAATCTGGATTAGTTTATTGAAGTTCAGATCGATCTTGTTTTCTTTACCCTTTTTTTTTCTTTCTTTCTAATTCTAGGTTTAAGTTATTGCTGCACTGCTGTACCTTGCAGTTTGATTCAGCATTGGACTATTCCTAATTTCTCTCCATCTAGGTTGCAATATTGCCATTAAATTTATTCCCAAGATTGTCTAATCTCAATTGTTCTGTTCAAACTTTCCGCAGCTACTTGCAGTTATTCAGAAGAAAACTCAGATCTTGGTTTCTCATTGTCACTGCATTGTTCGTGGCCCTGATTGCACTGCAGAGTTTCATTTTGTTTGATCTGTATTTGAATTGGGCTGTCAGCATCAATTGTGAAACTCGTGGCCGTGGACCATTGTTGCTTGTTGCGTTGGATGTTTTAGGTATCTAGATTTGAGTTTGGCTGTAGTCCTTGCTGTCTTTTTAGGGAATTTGGATTGAGCTGCGTTTCTTTGTTATTTCTGGAGGCAACTCTTAAATTATTTGTTCCTGTATGCGTCTCGATTTGAGCCTTGCCACTCAGAAACTTGGGAGGATATTCTGAGGAATGCCTGCAAGTTGTACGCACGGTATATCATTATTTCACTGTTCCTTGCATTGTGCCAACACAATGTATCGGTTAATTTGATTTTAGATTTATCCTTTCTGTTTTATTTTGCAAAATATTTATCTATCCAAATCGCTCATTCAAGCAACCATCATTGTCTCGACGAGCTATTGAGTTCACACCCCTCTGGATCTGAACTCTTTACAGCCAAACCTTGACAGTACGAATTTTTGGGTAATTAACAATATATTATATTATGTGAGCATTTTTTGGTTTAATAATGCTATGCTAGAGTCGTAGGTCTGTAAATGAAATCATCCAGCGATGTCTGGTTCTGGTTCCGAACTTCCAATAATTAGATGGTGCATTGATTTAGACATCTCATCTCACGTGATATTTTGGCCCTATTTGGCTGACTGTTATTGTTTTATTTATCTGACACCAAGGGTGCACCACCCTCAGCACGCGCGCCACCACTCATTGCTGTTTTAATATGTAGTATTCTTTAGCCCTTTATAGCCATTTGATTCCTGAATATACACAACTCGAAATGGGGCAACCATAGGATGCTTTTGTGCTAAAATTTGCTTTCAAATAAACTTGTCAATTGTCATGGTAGAAGTCAAACTTTTATCAAATGATATTGGCTTTATGTTTGCGCTTATATTCCTAAAAACCTGATGTTCATCTGCTCTCAAATTCCAGGTTCTTACTAATGGAATAGAGGTAAAGCTGCAGCGTAATGCTTTAAGTGTGATTGAACCTCCGACTGGCAACGAGGAGGATGATAAATTTGATTGTGAAAACATGCAGTGGAATAGTTCAGATATGGGTAAGATACCAGGATTGTATTTTTCATTCACAATCACAATGCTTTGTCTGTTTCACAGTTCGTGTCTAGAACTGATTCTTATATAATTGATTGATTCCCTGATGTTTCATTTCAACTCAAGTGAGCATAGATCTCGGTTTTATTTGTGTAGTTATTCATTCTTGGAGACCGAGTATTACTCACTCTGTACTAGTTTCGTCAATCTTCTACAGTACTGGTCATATGTTTTGGATTGCACAATTCAGCAGCAGAAGTAGAAAATAAATCCGAAATACAGTCAGATCTATCCAAGACAAACACACAAGTTCTAGAGACAAATAATGTTCCTTATAGGAACTAGCATTGCATTTGATTAAAGAACATCTGAAAAATATCTACATGCCATTAGGTCACGGACCTGTACAGATTGAATTTAGTTTGAGGCACAGTTTTCTTGTTTCCTAACCATGTCCTGCAACTTGGTTATATGCGTCTGAAATGCTGACTTATTTAATCTTCTTTCTTGCAGCCTCCGATGATGCACAATCACCAAAGCTACAGCGGTCAAGGAGCAGGCAGCATAGGGGTTTCCACAGAAAATCCCTCAGCCGCTCAATGTCATGTGACTCCCACTCCAAGGCGTCTGTGTCATCTTCCTCAAGAGCTCACACGGTGCGACTTTCGCTTCGTTGGGTTGTGGACTTGATATCATTTTGTTGGAATCCAACAATCACTTTACAGTAATCTGTGTTGATGACTTTATACGTAGTTTTGCTCTCAGTCGTTGCTCAATTATTTTTGGACCACATTGCTTCTGCAGCTTGTATCTTTACATTCTTTTGACTGGTAACACTGCAGAAAGTTGACCTGAGCAAGCTAGAACTGACTGCACTGTGGAGATATTGGCGCCACTTCAATCTCGTAAGTACAGCTCAAATTCCTAGATAAGGCCCTACTATCAACTGCAAGTATCCAATTGTGCTTCGATGTTCTAACTGACTGCATTTACTGAACAGGATGCATGCCCTAATCCATCCAGGGAGCAGTTAGTTGATGCTGTTCAAAGGCACTTCACGGCCCAGGTTGATAAAACAAATTTAACTTCTGACTCCAGTAACTTGCATCATTATGTGAGGTCCTGACAGTCTGCTTTGCTGTGTTAATTCCAATTTGCTTTTGCCCATGCTGAAGCAATTGGATGAGTTGCAGGTCATTGTCGGCTTTGTGCAGGCTGCAAAGAGGCTGAAGACAACTATGAAAGTGGCCTAACAGTGAAGCCTGAACTTCAACTAACAGATTCAAGATAGGATGCAGCATGTTTGATGAATGTTGCCGTGCTATGTAATATATATGCATGAAGTTCTTTAGATTCAGGTGGCTAGTTAATGGACAACTAGACTATGTTAGCCTCATCTGATGTAGATATGCAGTATCCTGTCTAAAGATGTTTCAACCTCTAGCTCAGTTCTTTCCTGCTGACTGGATGTGGATTGAAATGACAAGTTTAAAACAAGTTCTTTAGTCACCCTTCTCGATGTTTCACCATTATATTTAGCACATGTTTTGCTCAAATTGCATGCAGAACTAATCAGGAATGCGGAATATGGTGTCTAGAAGTGCCAGAGAATTACCGAGTCTCATGTTAAAACCCTTCTGCAATAGTAGCCGAGAACTTTTTAAGTGAGCATGTGGTAAGACTGCTAGGTAATGGCTTGATAAAAGCAGTAGCACCAATCTTCATCACGTGGAGCTTTTGTAGCAATCTCGAACAGTTGAATGCTTTTGGAAGGTGAGCTGCAGTTAGCAGTAGCACCAAGACAAATCGATCACCATAAGAGAAGCTATTAGTCCTGTGTGACAACAAAAATCACATGGAATAAATTGGGGTCATTCAAAGTAAGAGCAATATGACCATTGTAATAGCATATGAACCTGTCCATCACTGGTTTTCTGTTTGAGAGTAATCACAACTACGGTATATTTACTTAGGACAAAACAATGGGGATAAGACAAGACAATGTTGATGCCCTAATCTCAAGAAACAAAAATGTCAGACATCTTATGGCTTGTTTGAGTAAAACATATTCCCTCCCAATACATATGGATTGGAGTGGACAATGTCGATGCTCTAATCTCAAGAAAACAAAAATGTCAGCCATCTTATGGCTTATTTGAGTAAAACCTATTCCTTCCCAATACATATAGATTGGAGTGGAGAATGAACTATTTTCCCCTCCTATCCTTCCCAATACATGGATTGGACGGGATTATTTTGTTTCCAAACGATTCCTAATGTTGCTGGATACCTAGGAACACCATCATGTAAAGCAGAACAGAAAGAATGCTTCCATAATGGGGTGTTTGGGTCCCATTTTAGATGGGGTGCTGCATCATGAGTTTATTCCTCAAATCTAATGGAATGACCTCATTCGTCATACTAGTACTAATTATTAGAGCAAGTTTAATAGTTGAGACAAGCACTTGGCTGTAAGAGGCTCCACGTCAGATTATAGACCAACTTATACAACAATTTGTCTCTTTTTTGAAGGCAACAATTTGTCTCTTCACAAATTCCAATACACCTGGTTTCATTATGCTGGACCCGGTGGTCAGTCTCAATTTGCATATAACGTAGTTTTCTCTCTCCTTCGTTTGGCTCAGCAAATTAATTTGAGGTTCTTGGAAAGCGTGTTCAGCTAGTCGCCAAGTTCATCGCCAAGCTCACCATTCTCTCTCATCCAGCTCAGACAAAAATCTGACATGTTAGTCGATTCGACTATTGTTGGACCTGCTCTTAGCTTGTGAGGAATGAGGTAGTGACGGATCAATTGATTCCATTCCACAAACCAAACAAAAAACTAGAGAGTGAGATGATGATGGACCACTTCATTCCAAAAACAAACACCCCCTAAGTGATACGCTGATTTCAAATTTGCTTAGAAATTCTTCAAGTAACACAGCTCCAGATTTTTCATATTTTGAACAATTCATCTAAATCATTATGCATAACCTTCCTTTTCTACTACAGAACAAGTCTTGATACTAAACAGAGATCTCACAGAATTTCTACATATGGCATATATGTAGATGGTGCATCGTGCTACATTGCTACTACTTTATTGATGAGACAATGGATGCTTCCTAATTTGTAAAGAAGTTCAATAATAAAAGGGCATTGCTCTTGCCCAATTCCCATAAAACAAAAGAAGTTAATCCTTGTTGTATGATAAAGCAAGGTATAGTTTTATTGGTGATTAGCATAATACTTCACTTACCTCTATTTGTTGATCCAGGCTTCCAGGACACTGGGTGCTTCCCCACAATTACCTGCAAAACATGGTACTTTCTAGAAGTTCCTACAAATTTTCAAATTTATCTTGATTAACTGCAGTTCCCATGTGACATTATGAAACAACCTTGCAACTAATTGAAGGATGCACAGACCATGAAAGGTCAAAATCAACAGAAGTTTTCTAATCATTTAGGAGAACTCATGATAGGTAAGGTGATCCTATCATATTTACCATACTGGCTAGAAACAGAAGCAACAGTTCTTCCAAAGGTGAAGTGAAAAAGGTTGAGGAAAAGAAAGTCAATGAAATCTCATTTTCACTCTCTGGAAAAATATGTTTTTTAAGTTTGTCTTAAACTTTAGGGTAAAGCACATTTTACACCCTCAAACTGTTGCTGAAGTATAATATTGACATCCAACAGCCCTCAACTACTGAAACCGGCCAAATTGCCCTGCTGATCCCATTCAAGGGATGTTTTCCAGTGCTGTGGCACTGACAATGAATCAGTTTGACATGTAAGTGCTTATGTCACTAATTACCCCCTGCGCACGCGCACAGCACGCGTGGTGGTGATAAATCAAAGTAAATAGCAATAACAAATATATAACTGCACCTATGGTTAACATTTTGGCATTCTTCTATTTCCATCTTCTCCCTTTCCTTATCTCCTTAGGGGAAACAGAAAGAGATAAACCTTGGAGATCCAGGAGTGATGTGGATGACTGGATGGTGAGATGGCAAATTCCAGTGCCATGGACTTGCAGTTGCAGACTTACAGTTGGTTCTTTAACTCTTTAACGGTTTTTCTCCCAAGATCAGTAAGGGCATCCTCAACAGAAATCACCCACTGTTAGGTATTTAAGCTCTTCGTCACCACGTAGGACCCACATGTAAGTTTTTTTTTTAAAAAAAAATCCTTTCTCTCCAACCGCATCTCTCTCCCATCATGTGAACCCAGGCACCAGCGAGCAGATTTGCTCTGCGCCGCTGCTGCCGGCCCCATCGCCGCTCCGACCAGGACGCCAGGTGGGCCAGCCTTGTCTCTTCTTGCACCGCCACTCATCGGCCACGTCTCCTCCCACGTCGCCGCACTTCCAGACCCGTGCGCCATCGGCCTTGTCGCTCGCTCCACTCTCGTAGCCATTTCTTGGAAATTAGGATTCATAGCTGGGGCACGGTGATGGCAGGGAGCTTGCGAGCACGCGCCACCCATGTGTACGCGCCGTCGGCTGGGCAAGCACGCACCAGCGTTTGCATCCACCGCCAGGATTAGTCTAGTGGGAGCCGAGAGGGCGCCACTGGAGTCTGGTTCGCTTTCTTCCCAAATTCTACCTGATCTCCTCTCACCTTGTTTTTTTGAGCGAGACCAGCGATGAACAAGTCACTAGCAAGGTTAGTTTTCCGTTTTCTCTCACCTCCACGTCGGTGAGAATCCAAGTCAGCTGGCGGCTTCAACAATTGTTGGGGACGCCCTAAGCCAACATGAGGATTTCCAATTTATTGTAGTTTTGCACTAATTTCCAAGCCATTCCTCAATTTCACTATCCATAGTTTTCCACAGCATGGAGCTCCAATTATACAATTTAGAGATGAATCCATTTTCTTATCTGATTTCATATCAAAGCAAATATGAAGGGACATGTGTTACCTTCAAGGGTGAGGAAGGATGAAGCTGGAACGATTGTGCTAATGATAAGAACATTGTATATCAATCCATCTTGAAAAATCACCCATGAAGGCCACAAAACAGATGGTTACATAAGGTATCTTCAGGCGAGCGCTGACCATGATACTGAAGATGCCATTGCATATTCATTCTTTCTCTTTGGTAGTAATCTGATTCCTGTTTCAGGCCAGCCTTTTTTAAGCCATGTATCAGGACTTCATATGTACCCAAGCAAGCAGATATTCTATTAGTTCTCATTTGTGTGAATAGATCAAGAGCACCATCAACTTTGCCAGCTTGAAAATAGGCATTGATAAGGGCTGTGTACGAAACTACATTCTTGTCTGCAGTCAACAATCCAAAAATATGAGCTGCGCATGCAGACTGCCCAGCATAGCCCAATCTGAGTATTAAAACAGATGATATATATGTCCCAAGATTGCAACCAGATTTAATCAATTCCTCAACAATCTCTAAGACTAAATCAAATGAACCAGTTCTGATGTACTGACCAAGAAGAGAACAATATGCAGACCTACCAAGTTCACAGCCTACTCCTAAACCATAGCGCATAACTGCGAGCCCACAAGACAGTTTACGGTCTGCACAGCTGGCCTCAATAACATCAGACAGGATATGGGTCTCCATTTTCACATTCTTTGGGGCCATTTGGTTAACCATTTGTTCTATAGCAGACCATTTGTTTGCAGACATAAGGTAGAGAATAATACTTCTATCAGTAAGATAGCCTTGATCAGACAATATTGGATCATTCTCAATGCCTTCATATGAAAGGTGAGGGTTTACTTCCCGAAGAAGTTCATCACTATCACCACTAGCTTTTAGAGCTTCTAGTGCTTCCAAAAAAATAGGTCGACGAAGGACAATGAAATGCTCCTTCATGTACTGAAGAATGCAAGTAAGAACTGATGTCTCACCAGCCCTGGAACATTTCTGTACTAAAATATTGCAGAGTGCTTTATCTGGTTGTACACATGCTTCTTTCATCTTGTCCATAATCTCAAGAGTAGCTTCAAATTTTCCTGAAGTCAATCAGGTTCATGTTAATATATGTACTTAAACAAATCAATGACATATGTCAGTAAAAATAGAATTCTAGTTCTTCTAATATTGTTAAATAACCATTCCATTCTTCAATGATGTGCAATAGTAGGTACATTCTCAAGGCTGCAAAATGGAATGGTTGCCGTGACTTCATTCTTAGCATGATAATAAGGTCAAACTTAAGTGAATGATGAGAAAATTGAAAGCGAGTTCAGACAAAAAATGAACAGAAAATTGTATAAGAGTAAGGTTTGTAATTTGTATGTTTTTGAAAGGATGTAATTTGTAAGTGAAACTAAGAGTCATATGCATTCATTTTCCGATTCAGCTGTTAGCAATGACACGTAAACTCCATTTGATAAAATGAAGTACCAGACTATCCATATCTGCATACCGACATTAACCTCTTCACAACCTACCCCTGGACCCCTATTTTAACATAGCAACCAACAGGATCACATCCCGGCAAATGATTAAAACAAGCCAGCAGCTCTGCTAAGAATGGTATGCAAATGCGAACGAGCCTTTGGCTCGGTGGTCGGGATGCTCGGTGGAGCGCCCGCAGCCTGGGTTCGAGCGCTGCTCGTAGCAGGTTTTCGCACTGGGGTTTCCCCCCCCCCCATTTTCTTTGCAGCCTCAAGCGCGGATGCTCTACAATGGTCAAGGTGTCGTGCCCGTCATGCTTAGAGTTCGTTGATCTTCAAGTACCTCTCAGCTTGCGCACAGTGTGTGTGCGTGTGGTGTGGGGTGTGAGTTTGTGTTTAAGTTCAGATACTACAGCTTGTCCTTGAATTATCGGGGCATCAAAAAAAAAAAAAAAAAAGAATGGTATGCAAATGGCGACGCACAGGCATCTGGTCGAACACCTAACCTGTGTCGGCGAGATGCTCGATGAGCACCGTGTACGTCTTGCAGGTGGGGCGCAGCCCTTCAGCCACCATCTCTCTAAACACCCCCCGCGCCTCCTCTGCCCTCCCGGCGTCGAACAGAATCTTAACGCACGCGGTGTAGCTGACGACGGTAGGCCTGCTCCTCGCCTTCATCTCCGCCCACACCCGCATGGCGCCGTCGACGTCACCAGCCCGCGCGAGCCAGTGCATGACGGTGGTGAAGGTGGCGGCGTCGGGCGCGACCCCGGCGCGGAGCATCTCGGCGAGGAGGCGGAGCATGGCCGGCACGCGGCCGGCCTCCCCGAGGAGGTGGATCATGGAGGTGTAGGTGAAGCGGTCGTGGCGGAAGGTGCACGACGCGGTGGCCGCCAGGCGGAAGAAGAGGAAGGCCTTCTGGAGCGGAGGGTGGGTCTTGAGCACGCGCGCCACGGTGTGGGAGTCCCAGGCGAGGCCGGGGAGGGAGAGGAGGAGCGGGCGCGCCGCCGACCAGGGGTGGTCGCGGAGGATGGCGGTGGCGCGGCGGACGACGTCACGGGTGTAGGTCGGCGCGGCTGTGGGAGATGGCTCGGCTTTCCCGGCGGTTTTGGGTTGGCGGCGGCGAGGTGATCTGGTGAGGAACCGGCGGCTGCGACGGAGCATGGCGGTCGGTGACTAGGGGTTCTCCGCGCCCTAGTGCACGCGCCGTCACGTCTGGGGACCAGCAGGCAGCAGCCCGTAGCAGTGGCGGCTCGAAGCTGGTTGTGTGGTTGTGGTTGTGGTTGCGGTGTGCCGAGGCAAGCACCTTGTTTCCGCATCTGATGTTTTTTTTTACAACTCATATATTATATTAAAACAGCAGCAATTTTACAAAGCCCTTTCGGCTTATCCCATATCCGGCTTGTCCGACTTCTTTTTTCAGCCGGAACAATATTTTTCTCTCACAACATTTCAGCCGGAACAGTATTTTTCAGTCAATTTCAGCCAACATTCAGCTAGCCGAACGGGGAAAGAGGTCCTCAAAAGAAGACCTGGTTACATCAAAGTCCTGCAGCTGGATAGGGAGGCAACAACGTCGAAGGCAATGGGGGAGACAAGGCCGCCGGCGGAGGGTCGCAAGGGCGTCAAAGATGCATACACCCAGGTGGACTGACCGCGCAAAGCGCCAGTTAAAGGTGTGCCGGTTGAGCCATCGGAGGCAACGCACACCGACGACCGAAGGATGCAGATGGAGCCATCGCCGAAGGTAGAAGAAGAAGCTCAAACCAGGATCCCAGGTGGAGGCGGAGCTGTCGAACCAACACCATAGGAGGAGCTGCCTTGCTGAAGAAAGGAGCACCAAGACCGGAGGCTGCTAAACGGAGAGGGATGCGTGCGTCGAAGGTTGCGGATCGGGAGGGGATGGATCTCGCCAGTGACGGATGGATGTGGAAGTGAAAGTGGTGGGGAGGAGATCCATGGGGAAGAAGAAAGGATTTATTTTATTAACACTGACAATGAAATCGACGACATTGATGGCGAGGAACAAACCGGGAAAGACCACAATAGCTGCTACGATGACGACGCGGACAACGGCAAGACATGGCTCCCATCAGGACAACTCTAACTACGATATACTAATAACTCTTGAGGAGGGGGGGCCCACCTACCCTCGTCGCTGGCGAGCACGACGGAGAGGAAAGGCAGGGGCCGGTGGACGGCCACAGGAGCGCTTGCTCTCGCTGGGAGACCCGAGCCAAGTACAGTACCGGGTTGGACTTTGGCGTCCCCGTGGCCTTGCATCTGACGGGTTTGACTGGGTCCTCCGGCGATGAGGACTGTCACCTTGGAGTTGGAGGTTGCGGGCCTGAGTGAGATCCCTGGAGAGTAGATTGTATAGCCCAACCCACGCCCATATTGTTATTTTTATTTTTTATTCCTTTTTGAAATATATATTTTTTTGCAAATCTATTAGCGCGTTTGGTTTATGAAATGCACAAGTGCGGAATGATCTGATCCTCAATAATCCCTCCATTTCAAATTACAAGACATTTTGGCATTTCTAGACCAGAAACTCTAGTTTCCGAACACGCAGTCGATGAAGCTTCGACGCACGCACCTCGAGGGCCATCCGATGCGCACTGGGAAGAAGGAGGCCGCCTGATTCACCACGTCCGCGCTCGCGCCTATGACTACTCCTGTGCCCGCCCTCTCTCTTCCCCACCTCCGGCGGCGCCTAGGGTTCCGACGAGCCACGCCGCCCCTTCTTCTCCAACTCCAGTGGGTATAGAAGGGGCGATTGGGGAAAGGTAGACCGGCCAGGTGGTGGGGATGGTTGGCGGGTGGTTTAAGGGAGCCAGCGGCAGACGAGGTAGGTCAGGGCGGGGGCGCTTTGGCCAGAGCTCGGCGAGGTCTCCATGGCCGCATGCGGGAGGGGGCTTAGGGGGGCGAGGGAAAGGAGGTCACTGGCAGCGATAGGGTCTCACCGAAGCTCCACGGCCGTAGAGCTCTGGTAAGAACCTACCACCATGGGTGGGGCAGTGGGCGCCGGGCAGTGGAAGGTGGTGGAGGCGGAGGCGGGGGTGGGGACACGCACCAGAGCCAAGGGTGACGTCGAAGCCGAGGACGACGGCAGAGCCGGGTAGAGTAACGAGGCGGCGAGAGGAAGAAGAAGAATAGTGCGTGTGAGGGAGCGGGAGGGAGAGAGAGTGTGCGGGCGGAGGCGCCTACGCGTGCGTGAGGGCCTTCTAGTAAGGCCCTTTCTAGATACATTATTTTTTACTATACATCTAGACATAGTATATATCTAGATACTCCCTGCATTCTAAATTATAAGTCACTTTAACTTTATATCCACTTTGCTATGCATCTAGATAAATAATATGTCTAGATACATAGCAAAATGGATGAACAAAAAAAGTCAAAGTGACTTATAATTTGGAATGGAGAGAACACATAACAAAAGTAATGTATCTAAAAAAAGTCAAAACGTCTTATAACTTGGGATGGAGGGTGTACGAAGCTAGCCATCATGTTTGGTTTCTATCATGGGTCAACCCATCCCTTACCGAGAAAGCTTATTTTTGTGGATATGTAACACCCCAGTGTTACTTGATAATTAATTAACTTAGATCGAGGTGGAGCTAGTTTTACGTGTGCTGATAATGTTATTTAGGGGAAAGAGAAAATGAAGGGGAGAAGAAAGAGAAAAACAGAAGAAGAAGAAGAAGAAGAAGAAGAAGAAGAAGAAGAAGAAGAAGAAGAAGAAGAAGAAGAAGAAGAAGAAGAAGAAGAAAAGATGGTGGGCAGTAGCTCTGCCCCTGGATGGCCACCAGACCACACGTGCCTCCCCTTTTCTCTGTAAAAAAAAGAAAAGGAAATATGTTTGGTTCATCAACCTGGGGTCCCTCATGGACCGGCTTCCCAACAAAGTCTTGGCCCAATAGACAAACGTTGCGAGCAACGCACAACTCATGGGCCGGCCCAAAACACCTAAACGACAGACTAGAAGGATAATCCAATCTCCGACTGGAAGGCCTAGCCGAGGAGGAACAGTGCCGCTTCCGACTCCGGCCCGCCTCTCCGATCGGAAGGCCTCACGAAGAAGGAACAACGCTCGTTTCTGACACCAGCCCACCCTCGGACGGCCTCTCCAACTGGAAGGCCTGGCCAAAACACCGCTTCTGACTCCGACCCGCTTCTCTGACCGGGAATGCACCAAACCCCTGCTTACAGCTCCTCTTCGACTGGCGCAATCAGAGCCGACTGAGACCAATCGACCGGGGATGCCCGCTCGGTAAGGACCAGGAAATGGACGGAGAAAGTAAAGCAGGGCACTCAAGTCAACCGCAATACCGAGGAACATACCCTATACACCTGTAGGATAGTACCCTACGACCTCCCTGGCATAACAGAACCCAAGCAGTGTTGTGGGCGTCGACATTTCTCCTACAGTGTTGTGGGTGCCATCAACTCCCATACTAGATAAATACGGTAAGGCTCCCCCCACATGCCTCTGGGCATCAACAGTGTTGTGGGCGCCGGCATTTACCATGCCGGACGAACATGGTAAAACCCTCTACGTGCCTCTGGCATCAATAGTATAGCAGGCACTGACATCTGTCATACCAGAAGAAGACGATGTGACCTCCACGTGCCTCTGATATTAAACAGTATTGTGGCTGCCTACCATCATCTTGTACCCGCCGGCGTGGGCAACAAGACTTAGTAGCATACGCACTCTCTCCTCTCACTTGTAAGGCCATCCTCTTCATCTATAAAAGGGGATGCGCTCTCTCTCAAACATATAGATTGATCAAGTTCACTAGCACATAACAACAGAACCACCAGGTTCAAACCACAAGCACACGCTCGAACACTTAGCACATAGCGAAGCTCCCGTCACTCTTGGTCCCTCTGACCAGAGTCTGACCGGACCTCCTGTACCCCCCATCTTTCTCCTTCTCGTTTGTAACCCCACTGCAAACTTTGAGCACCTGGGCTTAGGAATAAAGTCACCGACCGACTCAAACTGAACGTAGGGCATGTTGCCTGAACCAGTATAAACCCTATGTCATTGAGTGCTAGGCCACCTCCGATCATAACGTACAACAAAACTACAAATATTTACGTGTTGGTCACTTTCTGCACCGACAGTTGGCGCCGTCCGTGGGGAAGACGCTGTACGTTCAACACTTTTTTGGTCATCGGATGACCCACTTCTCTGCCACCTTTGCCATGGCGGGCTCAAGGATACGACTCGCTATGGCTCACTGGAGTTTCCTACACTCACAACTGTTGGGATGTGGGTTCCGCCCATCTTCGAGCCATCCTAGGCCTTCCTCTTTGGAAGCCTGGCCTTCGCCGCCGATCGGCTCGGTGTACTATACCTCCGTGAGGAGGCACTCATTCTGATGCCCGTCGAAGGGGCGCCCTCCATTGGCTCTAGGATGCACGATGACTTCAATGATGAGACGCCTGCACTTCATTCCGAGCAAACTCTCTGCTCAAACCCCATTGTGAGTAATGTGCATACTGTTATTTACTCTCTATTTACTATCTCTCATCGATTATCTTGAGGGCCCGTACTGTCCGCACTGTAAACACCGTAGGACCGGTTCCCCTATGACCTCGCGTCTCCCATGGATGCATGCACTCAGGGGCTCTGAAGGACGCTGGCGCCGCCCCCTCTCATATCCAAATTTGTGGGAATGGCGAGATATGCTCCCACCACTTTCCACAAACTCCTGGATGATGAGGTTGAGAGCGACGGCTCCAGCATCGGCAATATGGCACCTAGCCACTGTTCGTCCTGAGAGTGCGCTATGGCAGATGCTTCGGGGCAGCTACCAGTGGTTGTAGAGTCTGTGTGGACTCACACCCCTCTGGACCCACGTGCAGGGGCCCTCGTGCTTGCACAAGAGGATGCCGAGGAGGTACGACGACAGTGGTAGAACTAGTTGCCACCTACGCCGGTGCACTCGGTGCAACACGTTCACCCTAGGCGCATGACCCGGTGGGTGGCGCCCAAGGTCGCGCCTGCCAGGTCCAGTGTGACATCATGAATGAGGGGAATGACTCCCCATGGTTTGCTTGGGCTAGCCAGAACATCGCCGCTACAGCAATGCTTCTGCGTGGCTTTCCAGAGCCCGTCGACCCTAGGAGTGGGCGATCTACCAGAACCTCCGGGCATTGGTAGAAGCCGTAGCCATTCAACAGGCAGAAAGCTCCGCATCGTAACTCCGACATGTGCCCTCTCTCCTCACTGAGGGAGTGGGGATGCACTAGACAGATCGCTCTATCTGCTCATCGCTATAGCCGCCAAGCGTGGCTTGGGAGGCTATGGCTGCGCCATAGTCTGACCTGGTGCCTACTCCACACCGACCGCTGGTACATGAATGGCCTGGTCTGCACCAAGATGCTCATAGCATCATCAGCAACCGGCATCAGGCTCGACATGATGATGACATCCACCGGGTGGCGATGAGGGCAGGCGATAAGGGTCCTGGCCGAACCATCAAAGGGAGTGGTGAAATGTGCCCCCAGGCATGGTCACTGGCTAGATGATCGGAGTCCCAGCCCTAAGGGCCCGGGACCATGGGCCTTTGGCTGGTGTATCCAGAGAGCGTCGTTCCCATAGTGCTTCCGACTACCCACCAACATCACCAAGTACACCAGGGAGACGAACCCCGGTATTTGGCTCAAAGATTTTTAGCTCGCCTACCGAGCCAAAGGCGTGGATGATGACCTTTTCATCATCCAATATCTCCCCATCTATATGGGGAACATGTTCAGGCGTGGCTCGAATTCCTCCTGCATGACAACATCCGTGACTAGGCAAACCTCAGGAGGGTCTTTGTCAGAAATTTCTAGGGGACGTATGTCTGCCCTGGTAACTCCTAGGACCTCAAGAGCTGCCAGCAGGAGCCCAGCGAGTCCCTACGGGATTACATCCATAGGTTATCCTAACAATGCAACTCCCTCCCTGATGTCATCGATGCGGACATCATCAACGCATTCCTCTCCGAGATGACCTGTGAGTCCCTGATCCACAAGCTTGGCTGCCTGAAGCCCCGTTCCACCTACGACCTGCTCGACATCACCACTAACCATGCCTTCGGTGAGGAGGCGGTCGGAGTAGTCTTCAATGGAGGCCAGGGCAAGGGCAAGGCCAAGCACGCGGACCAAGACAAGGGCCCCTCCACACAGAGGGGCAAGAAGAATAAAAAGGATCGACGTCGACTGGACTACACCGCGTTGGTCGCCATAGCTGATCGCACGGGCAAGTGGCCCTAGCAGGGCCTGCCTGACCACTTCAACAAGCTCATGGATAGCTCGTGCACTAACCATGCCTACCCCATCAAACACCTCTACAAGGACTATGGGCTCCTTAAACGTTTCCTCTAATAGACCGGTGGGCCGAAAGAGGGAGACGACAAAGAGGTGACAGCCAAGAAAGGAGGCGCGGTAGGCAAGGGCAAAGACGACTTCCCCGACCCTAAGGAATACATCATGATCTTCAGTGGATCCAACGCCATCTGGTCCAAACGCCAGCACAAGGTGCACTATAGGGAGGCATACACCGCCGAGATGGCCATCCCCTCCTTCCTTAGCTGGTCGGAATCTCTGATCACCTTCGATCAGAAGGACCATCCCTCCCACATGGTGAGACTAGGACGCTACTCGCTCGTCGTTGACCCCATTGTCCACAAGAAGCGCCTCACCAAGGTGCTGATGGATGGAGGCAGCACCCTCAACATCCTCTACATTGACACCCTTGATGCTATGTGCATCCTCCGGTCAGAACTTTGCCTAGCGGGCTCTCCCTTCCACGGGGTGTCGGTGACCTAATACCGGGGTACCCCAGAAGGTGGAACCGATAACCACCGAACGTAAAAAACTTCTGGACGCATAAGGGCGCCATGTCATCCTTTGCTCGAATGACAGAAGTTCGGTTCCGCCTCGCCCGACACCCTTGGGACGGGCTCGGTCTCGCCCGAGGACCGAGGGATAAGCTCCGTCTCGCCCGACGCCTTGAGGACGGGCTCGGTCTCGCCCGAGGGCTGAGGGATGAGTTCCGTCTCGCCCGATCCCGGAGGGGTGGGGTCAGCCTCACCCGACGCCTTTGTGGGATAACCCTGCCTCGCCCCAAAGGCTCAAGGCTAATCTCCGTCTTGCCCAACGCCTATAGGGCGGGCTCGGTCTCGCCCGAGGGCTAAGGGATAGATTCCGCCTCGCCCGATCCCGGAGGGATAGGGTTAGTCTCGCCCAAGAGATAGGGACTGGCCTCCGTCTCATCCGACGGCCCAGAACGAACCTCGCCCTGATCGATATCTGTCCCTCATAACGATGGGTACAGGACGAGACAAGACGTTCGGGTCAACCATGGCTCCAACGACCATACCCTGCACCCTGACAAGAAAAGAACTGCCAGGGAACAACAGGACTGACGCTTTAGACCCTTCCGGGCGCCGCAGAGCCCAAAAGGCACTACAGGCGCGTGCACCTCACTCTGTAGAGTTGTAGGCGCCGCCTTCAGCTCTGGGACGCGGAACCCAACGAAGATATACGACAACCGCTACACTCCAAGAACGGATTTGCTATCTCCACGAACGACGGATACTCCGTCACCGCGCTGTGGACCCGAGGAAGCGGGGGGGGGCCCTCTTCCTGACCCCTCAGGTCCTCCAAGTCAGAGAGCCTTAGCCACGGCGCTACACCGGACCCCGACCCCGAATTCTCCCAACAGGAATCATGGGAACCAGAAGGCGTGTGGAGCAAGGCTGGGGGAGGCCCCTAAGTCAAAACCACGGTACTACAGCCCATACCCTGGGGGCAGCATGCTATGACTGATCTGACGTCTTACAGAGATATTGACGACATCTTAAGCACTTATCTTCCTTCACACTCATCAGAATGAAGGACCTGACCAGGTAGACATGAGCCACAAGGTAAGTGGAGTACGCATCCTAGAGCTCTCACCCTTGTAAAGCCAGCCCCTTCATCTATAAAAGGGGAGGCATATCCTCCATCAAAATGGGGCAAGAGAGAGGACCGAACAATAGAACGCACTCACACACATTCAAGCAGCTACGAAGCTCTTGACCACCTTTGAAATCCTTCGATCAGAGACTTGGGACCAGTCCCTCTCTCGCCAGTTTGTATCCCTTACTACAGATCATTTACGGTGCTAATAACACAAGCAGCAACAAACTGGACGTAGGGACGTTTCGCCCGAACCAGTATAATTCCTGTGTCCTTTAGCGCACCATCCGAACCTAACGCGCATTACTATAAATTTACTTGCCGGTGCTTGTACGAAACACCGACAGTTGGCGCGCCAGGTAGGGGCGTTGCGCGTTCCAAATCAGGTCTCGGATGGCCACCCACGCAATCACCTGGGCCCCGGGCGCACACGTGCGTTTCGGCGACCTGGATTTCATCGTCACGCTAGGAGGAGAGCTGACGCTGACTCACTCAGCCGCCCCCTCTCCCCCTTCCATCAACCTCAACCGTCTCAGGCTTGAGGTCCCACTAGACAACTCTCGGGGAGTCCCGTCACCCAAGGGGGCTTCCCACGACGCCACCATGTATCCGGAAAGGTCCGTATGGAGCACCCCGACAGCGTTTCCATTTGGTCTCCGCAACGCTGCGGCGACCGCCGGCCGCCCTTGGGCGCTACGTGTGGTTCAATCACCCACGGATATCGAGTTCGTGGGGGTGATTGAGCGCGATTCGGAGACCCTCTACGAGCTCCTCAACGAGAAGCCTGTATCGCTCTCCAGCTTAGATTCCAGTAGGGGGAGCCACCATCCTTCCCGAGAGTGCTACATGACGCAGACCCCCGAGGGTCACGTCGAAAGCGCCTCCAGGGAAGAGGCCACCCCTACAAACAATCCTGACAGCAGATCCAGGGAAGAGGGGACAGCCCCGTCTCACCTGAGGATGGAGCAGCTAAGGGCTCGTCAGCAAGAGATCGATGAGGCCGGGCAAGGGCTCGCACGGGAATACGCGGACATCAATCACGAGATTGAATGCCGCAAAGACGGGGGGCGCGCGCGCGCCACAGCCTGCACCGTACATCAAAGGATCCTCACCGACGATGGGGCCTTTCCTCACTTTGCCCGAGCCAGCCAGAACATCGCCGCAGCGACCGCTTTGCTGCATGGCCTTCCGGAGGCCGCGACGTCCGAGGATCGACACGCTTATCGGGAGATTCGCACGTTGCTCGAGCGTGCAGCAGCGCAGCAAGCGGAAAGTTCGTTGTCTCGACGACGCGAACCCGACACCAGCAAGCACGCGCCCTCAGTGCGACCCACCAAGGACGCATCCGTCCACCAAACACCGCCAGCCGGTGGGCAGCCCTCCGTCGTCCCTGTACATCAACGCCTCGGCCGTGGCCACGACGTACGCAGCATCATCGACGCCCGGAGACGTGCCCACGGCGACGAGGGAGAAGCAGCGCGCCGCGGCTATCATCCCCGACGTGGAGGGTGCTACGACAGCAACGAGGACCGAAGCCCGAGCCCCGTCCTGCCAGGCCCTCAGGCCTTTGGCCGGCACATCCTCAACGCCGCGTTCCCTCTAAGGTATCGACCACCCACGAACATTCCTAAATATTCTGGCGAAACAAATCCCGGGCTTTGGCTCGAAGACTATCGGCTTGCATGTCAGGCCGGTGGTGCGAATGAGGATAACTTCATTATTCGCAATCTCCCGCTGTTCTCGGCCGACTCGGCACGAGCATGGCTGGAGCACCTGCCGTCCGATGCTATTCAGAGTTGGGCGGATCTGACTGAGATCTTCGTGGGTAATTTCCAGGGCACGTACAAACGCCCTGGAAACCCATGGGACCTCAAGAACTGCCGTCAGAAGGCCGATGAAACCCTCCGCGGGTACATCCGGCGCTTCTCCCAACAGTGCAACGAGCTCCCGAACGTCGCCGACGCCGACGTGATAGGAGCCTTTCTGTCCGGAACGACCTGCGAATCCCTGGTCCACAAGCTGGGACGCAGGGGCCCGCGAACTACTAAGGAACTTCTGGACATCGCCACCAGTCACGCCTCTGGAGAGGAGGCGGTCGGAGCCATCTTTGATCGCTCCGACGGAAAGACAAGGCGAGACAAGGACGCTAGCGAAGGCGCCTCCAACCGTCCCGCCAAAGGGAAAAATAAGAAGCAACGGCGCGACAGCTCACTCGCGGCCGCTGCCGACCGCAAAGGTGGCCGGAAGCCCGCGGAGGGCATCCCGAACCACTTCGAGAAAATGCTCGAGGGGCCATGCCCAAATCACGCCTTCCCGGCCAAGCACCTATACAAGGAATGCGGCCTTATGCGCAAATACTTGGCCGGGGGTCTGAACAAGGAGGAGCAGGGGAAGGAGCCTGTTCCCACCACTAACGACACAGAGGAGAAGGACGACACCTTCCCAACGCCGACCGGTGCCCTCATGATCTTCGGGGGATCAGCGGCCTACGACTCCAGGCACCGCCAGAAGGTCGCACGTCGAGAGGTCTATACCGCTGGACCGGCTATGCCAGCTTATCTCCGGTGGTCGGAATCTGCCATAACCTTCGACCGGTCCGACCATCCAGATGCCATCCCACACCCGGGGAGGTATCCGCTTGTCGTCGACCCGATCGTCGGTCCAAAGCGGCTCACCAAGGTACTGATGGATGGGGGCAGCGGCCTCAACATCATGTACGCCAAGACGCTCGACGAGATGGGCGTCGACCGAACGCACCTCCGTCCCGTCCGAGCACCTTTCCATGGCGTCGTACCTGGAAGGCAAGCCGTGCCACTAGGGCAGATTGACCTGCCCGTCACTTTTGGGGATCGATCCAATTACCGGACTGAGACCCTCACCTTCGATGTAGTGGGATTCCTGGGGACTTTCCACGCCATTCTGGGGCGACCATGTTACGCGAAGTTCATGGCCGTACCCAATTACACATACCTGAAGCTGAAGATGCCTGGTCCCCGTGGGATCATCACCATCGGCACCTCCTTCCAGCGCGCTTACGAGTGCGAGGTCGAATGCTGCGGACACGCATCCGCGGTCATCGCGTCCGAAGAGCTCGCCACCCTCAGGGAGGAGGTCACTGAGGGGACACCCGACACAAAGAAGTCGTCCGGATCGTTCGAATCGGCAGAGGGTTCCAGGGACGTCCTCTTGGATCCCAGTAGCTCCGAGGGCAAAAAAGTCCGAATCGGGACCGCGCTCTCCTCCGCATAGGAAAGCGCGCTCGTCGACTTCCTCCGCGCCAACAAGTACATCTTTGCGTGGAAACCCTCGGATATGCCGGGCATCCCGAGGGAGGTCGCCGAGCATAACCTCCAGATCCTCCCGGGCTCCAAGCCGGTGAAACAACGCCTGCGCCGCTTCGACGAGGAGAAACGCAGAGCCATCGGCGAAGAGATAGCCAAACTACTGACCGCAGGATTCATTAAGGAAGTATACCACCCAGAGTGGTTAGCAAATCCTGTTCTTGTCCGAAAAAAGAGTGGGAAATGGAGAATGTGTGTTGATTATACTGGTCTCAACAAAGCGTGTCCAAAGGATCCATTTCCTTTGCCCCGAATAGACCAAATAGTCGATTCCACCTCGGGGTGCGAAACCCTCTGTTTCCTCGATGCATACTCGGGCTACCATCAGATCGCGATGAAAGAGTCCGACCAGCTCGCGACATCTTTTATCACGCCCTTCGAATCATTTTGCTACGTTTCAATGCCGTTTGGCTTGAAGAACGCTGGGGCGACGTACCAGCGCTGTATGCTTAATTACTTCGGAGACCTCATCGGGCGAACCGTTGAGGCCTATGTCGACGACATCGTAGTCAAATCCGAGCGGGCTGACCACCTTGTCGCCGACCTTGAACGCACCTTTGCGAAACTCCGGGCCCCGAAAAATGTGTTTTTGGAGTCCCGAGGGGCATGCTGCTCGGCTTCATCGTCTCCGAGCGTGGCATCGAAGCCAACCCAGAGAAGATATCGGCCATCACGAGGATGGGCCCGATCCAAAACATAAAGGGGGTTCAGCGGATCACAGGGTGCCTTGCCGCCCTCAGCCGATTCATTTCACGTCTCGGCGAACGAGGACTCCCCCTTTATCGACTCCTGAAGAAAACTGACCACTTTGAGTGGACAGCCGAGGCTCAGGAGGCACTTGACATGGTTAAACAATTTTTAACTAAGCCGCCGGTCCTAGTTCCTCCACGCGATGGAGAATCTCTCCTGCTATATATATCAGCCACCACCCAGGTGGTTAGTTCCGCCTTAATAGTAGAGCGAGAGGAAGAAGGGCACACCTTCAAGGTGCAGCGCCCTGTATATTTCATCAGCGAGGTGTTATCCGACTCCAAAACCCGCTACTCCCAGATCCAGAAACTCCTCTACACCGTCCTCATCACCAAAAGGAAGCTACGCCACTACTTCGAGTCACATCCCGTGACAGTAGTGACGACGTTCCCCCTCGGCGAGGTCGTTCGTAGCCATGACGCTACGGGAAGAACCGCAAAATGGGCACTCGAGCTGATGGATCAGGGCATTTCTTATGTCCCCCGAACGGCGATCAAATCTCAGGCGCTGGCTGACTTCATCGCGGAGTGGACCGAGGTCCAGATGCCACCAGCGGCCGTCGATCAAGAGTACTGGATAATGTACTTCGACGGATCGCTGATGAAGAAGGGCGTCGGAGCAGGACTAGTCTTTATATCCCCCCTCGGGGTCCACATGAGGTACATGGTTCGTCTCCATTTTCCCTCATCAAACAATACTGCAGAATACGAAGCGCTCATCAACGGCCTACGAATCGCCATCGAGCTGGGCATCCGACGCCTCGACGTCAGGGGCGACTCTCAGCTGGTCGTCAACCAGGTCATGAAAGAGTCGGGCTGCCACGATACCAAGATGGAGGCATACTGTCAAGAGGTCCGACGTCTGGAGGACAAATTCGACGGCCTCGAACTAAATCATATCCCCAGACGCCTCAACGAAGCGGCCGACACGCTCGCAAAAGCAGCATCGAGCCGAGAGCCAGTTCCAACCGGCGTCTTCGCTAGTGACCAACACAAACCCTCGGTACGCTACACAGGGTCGGAACAAGCCGACGATGGCCCTTCTAGTCCGACCCCCAAGGCCGATCCGCTAACTGTTCCTCCCGACCCCGAAGTCATGGAGCTTGAAGAAGACCCAGCAACGGAGTCCGATCCTCCCAGTGACTGGAGAACGCTTTACATCGACTATCTCCTCCACGACGTACTACCAACCGACAAGACAGAAGCCCGATGGCTCGCACGACGCGCCAAATCCTTCGTTCTTGTAGAGGGCGAACTCTACAAACGAAGTCACATCGGAATTCTGCAACTTTGCATCCCTGACGAACAGGGAAAACTCCTTCTGAGCGACATCCACGGTGGGGCATGCGGACACCATGCCGCACCAAGAACCTTGGTTGGGAAGGCATTCCGACAGGGTTTCTATTGGCCCACCGCAGTAGCTGATGCCGAGCAAATTGTACGCACCTGCGAAGGGTGCCAATACTACGCTCGGCAAACACACCTCCCGGCCCAAGCTCTCTAGATGATCCCCATCACATGGCCCTTCGCGGTCTGGGGGCTTGACCTGGTTGGGCCACTTAAAAAGGCGCCCGGGGGCTTTACCCACTTGCTTGTCACCATAGACAAGTTCACGAAATGGATTGAAGCTCGGCCGATATCCACAATCAAATCCGAACAAGCTGTGCTGTTCTTTCTCGACATCATCCATCGCTTTGGAGTACCGAACTCCATCATCACAGACAACGGCACGCAGTTCACCGGTAGGAAATTCGTTCGTTTCTGTGATGAACAACACATCCGAATCGATTGGGCAGCCGTCGCGCACCCCCGAACGAACGGCCAGGTCGAGCGCGCAAACGGCATGCTTCTTCAAGGCCTCAAACCCAGAATTTTCAACCGGTTGAACAAGTTCGGCGCACGTTGGCTCGCTGAGCTCCCGGCTGTGCTCTGGAGCCTAAGGACGACTCCTAGCCGGGCCATCGGCTACACACCCTTCTTCATGATCTATGGTTCCGAAGCCGTTCTCCCGACGGACCTTGACTATGGAGCACCAAGAATAAGAGCATATGATGAACAGGGAGCCGAGGCATCTCACCAAGACGCCATGGACCAGCTGGATGAAGCCCGCGACATCGCCCTCCTCCGTTCAGCCAAGTACCAGCAAGCGTTACGGCGGTACCACAGCCGACAGGTGCGGGGTCGAGCCTTCAACATCGGAGACCTCGTCCTCCGTCTTGTGCAGAGCAACAAGGATCGCCACAAACTCTCCCCGCCCTGGGAAGGGCCCTACATCGTCGCGGAAATACTTCACCCAGGCGCCTACCGGTTGAAAACCATCAAAGGCGAGGTCTTCACCAACGCCTGGAACATTGAGCAGCTACGTCGTTTCTATCCTTAAAATAGGCTTACACTTTTCCCTATCAGTTTTTGTCTTAACAGAGCCCCGATCCTTAGTGACTACCGACCCCTGCAAATCACGAGGGGTCAGACCTCACTCGGGGGCTGGCATGTGATCGTAACATATGTCATGTGTAGTACAAGTATTACGCTTGTAAAAAATCCCTGTGTTATACTTGCAAACATTTTTCTAAGTTTTCCATTTGCCTCATAAACGAGTCTTGGGGGCTAAGATCTTGGGAGCTAATTCTCTCACTCGGGGGCTGGCATGTGATTGTAACATATGTCATGTGTAGTACAAGTATTACGCTTGTAAAAAATCCCTGTGTTATACTTGCAAACATTTTTCTAAGTTTTCCATTTGCCTCATAAACGAGTCTCGGGGGCTAAGATCTTGGGAGCTAATTCTGAATACAACTGGTAGGACTGCGAGACACCCACGCCCCAGCGGCTGCAACCTCTTTGCTCACCAGTTCAATCAGAATTAGTTTGCCCACGTTCCTAGCCTCCTATGACTTAGACCATGAGAAGAGTTGGAAAGCACTAAAATGACTTGCCACAAGCAAAGGATGTAGTTTTGTTCATTTTTTGCACGAATTCACCACTTACAAAGCGATGTCATTACAAAAAAGGAACAATATACCCTGAAGATTGTTTACTCGGGGGCTTCCCCACAACGTTATTTCATTACAGTCTCGGCTCAGCTCTACCACAAGTGCTACTACGACCGCCGTGCCACGCTCTCCATCAGCGACGTCGAGGGCATGTACACGGGCCAGTTCGTCCACTGCGGCCGCCGTGCCACGCTCTCCATCGGCGACGTCGAGGGCATGTACACGGGCCAGCTCATCTGCTGCGGGCGCCGTACCACGCTCTCCATCGGCGACATCTTCGCTGGACCCTCGAAGGCGCCACCATCTATGACGCCTCTGCCGGAGCGTCCGGGGACTACGCCATCGTCGTCAGCCGCAACCCCGGCAGCAACGCCACCGTCATGGCATCTGGGGACTACGCCATCATCCCCAGCCATAACCCTGACAATGGCGTAGGGGCAGGAAACGCCTCCAGCCAAGGGAGGAGCGCAGCAAACGACGGCGCAGTCAACGACGCACGACACCCACCGGCGCCTCCTTTCCTTCGGCAACAGCGACTCCTCAGCAAGGGCAGCGCACACCATCTCATCTATGTTGGATAACCTCCGGCTTGACATCACGCACCAGAATCACGAGCAAGTTTGTAAGTTCTCTATCTCTCTCTAGCATTACTCTTCCTCACTCAGGAACCACCGCGACGCACGGACGCGTTGGACGGAAAGGAAGAAGAAGGAGAGATAGCGGCTCGGAGGCAGAAGGGGAGGTGGGATGAGAACTCCTCTCCCCCTCCCTATTTAAAGAGGAGGCGCAGTAACTAAGGAAAGGCGAAAGGTCGGACGAAAAACCCTCTCCCTTCCCCTTTTTTAATACGCAATCAATGCTGATTGATATCTGAGGGGACGCGCCGGAAGTGACGGGACGAACCCCGGTCTACGAAGCATCCCTCTTTGGGCAAACTGAACACTGCCTGGGTATGGCCCGCCACTGACCCGCTCCGGACGCGGCGATTAAGGCACCCACATAGGCAGACAACTTTTTAGCCTTCCCATGCAGGACCACGGACGACTCGATGACGGGACCCTTCAGATCTCCTGGGTCGACCGTTCGGCTCAGAAGACACGACCAAAAAAAAAAAAAAAAGATAAGCCTCTCAGCTTTCTCACTTTATACGTTAAAATTCGTTCACAAGATTCCGACCCCGTCAAATAGCAGGGACGCGAGCATCACTCGGGGGCTGTCGAGGATGACTACCAGTCTAGACATCCTCTTCACCCGACCCCTCCGTACGCTTGAAACTATGGGCGCGACATTCAGGCACAAAGCTTTGAGTAAAACTGGACGAACTAGCAAACCCTACGCCCCGATAGCTACGATGTTTCTGTTCACCAGAAAAATCATGCTCAAACGCCTCTCGCGTCTCTAGTTCCGACGTCCGCCTTTCTCAAAGAAGAAATCGGAGGGGTCCGCCTACAGCTGTCAGGTTGCCCAAGTTAATCGAACAGCTCGGATCGTCACCGAGACACAAAAAAATGGCAATTCTTACGCAGGTTTTTCCAACCTCGTCACAAACGTCAGGACCCGAACCCATCTGGTAGGAGCTTTTCCGCCACTCACATCACCAAGGTAACGTTACCGACCCCGCCTTTATTTTCAATTAAATATTGCATTCAAAACATTCTCATTCGATATAAGCAACCATAGGCTGAGGTTCGAAGGCCGGCCCGCGAGGGCTCGAGGCCGCCTCACGCCAAACAGGGCCAGGGAGAGATAACCAAGACGAGCCCCAGCGGCCCTGCCCGATCCCGCTCAGAAGCGAACCGGGACGTCTCGACCTTCTCTCGTTCGATTCTAACCTCGAGCCAAACCCACAGAATCTCCATCGAGGAGAGGCCATCGGGCCCCCTGAGCTTATCGAACGACTCAGGCATCTGCCGGGAGGCGGGTTAAGAAGTTGTGGAGTGCCACCAGAGGGCTCTGCCGACTCCATCAGCAAATGATGGACCCGGATTCCGCACGAACGTACCCGTTAGCGAGCTCGTTGAGCGCGGTACTCAAGCCGTCGAGGCAAGTGTCGTTCACTCAGCCCCTCCGATTGCGAAAACCGAGGACGGGGTAACACGCAAATAACAACCGATCCCTATCAGACCCTAACAAGGCTCGGGGGCTCGGGCCAAACAATGCAGGAGCAAAGGCCCCACCTTGCCGAGCCCATAGAGTCCCCAGTTGGGATTTCTGTTGGAAGGCAGGGCAGGGATTATTGCGAGGACATCCATTGTCACCAAAACCACGATTCCGGTCTCCAGTAACACCCGACCCCAGGTAGGTGCGGGGGTCGGACCTTACTCGGGGGCTGTTAAGGTACGGCTACCTCCTCAATCTCCTCACATTATAATCAGCGGCATAATTCAGGGGAACATATTGGTAAGACCGTAAAAAATCAAACCGCAAAAAATCAAACAAAACGAAATTAAGACGCAAAAGCACGAAAGGCGTCCAGACTCGAAAAATACCGACACTTGTCCACATATTACATATAAGCTATTCTCAAAATTGTTCGACTAATTACTCCCACGAAGGGAGAACCATTTCTTTCAGACTGTCTGCCAGGTTCTTCGCAAGAGGAGCGACCATCTTCTCCATTTCCTCCAGCTCTTCATCCTCGTAGGTGGACGGAAAGCCTTCGCTCATCACCCTCAGGTTTATTTCCTTCTCATAATGGGCGTGGGCGACGGTGAAGGCCTGGGTAATCCCGGCGTGAAAGGCACTCTCCTCAAGTTGGCCCACCCAAGCCGTGATACCTCCGACACGAGCCGCGAGCGGGCTGGTCTCCACAGGCTCCGTCACATTCAGGGCGTTAAGGACCACCCCGACCGCAGCTTGTAGAAGATCATGCTCATCGCTCTCCGCCTGAAGGGCCCTGCGCGTATAGGCAGCCTCTTTCTCCAGCTTGGCGGCAACGTTCTCGGCACTCAACTTTCCTTTCACCGCGTCATCAAGCTCCGCCCGGAGAGAGCGGACCACCCCGACGTCCTCATCCACCTTCTGCTGGAGGGCTGTGGCCCTACTCTCGGCCTTCTGCCGGAGGTCCCGCTCTATCTCCAGCTCCTTCAGGATTTCGCTGGCCTTCTCGTTAGCCGCGGCATTCCTCTGCAGCAGCTCGTCTCGTTCTTTTTGGAGTTTGGCAATCTCCTCTCCATCCAGCTTGGACCTCGCCGACAGGTCCTCGAACATCCCATGCGCCTCCTCCGCATCCTGACGCGCCTGGGCCTCCCGCTCTTGGACGATAGCAAGCTGGGCGGCCATGTTTGCTCGCAGCCGGGCCTCCTCGGAGAGGCGATCCCGCTCTGCCTTCTGCTCACGGAGGAATTGGGATTTTTTCCGGCTACGAGCAACAAGAATCTGAAGAAGAAGAAGACTGATATCAGAAATGCGAGAATCCACAAACACACGAAGAAAGAAAAAAGAAAGTCTAGAAAATACCTGAGAGGTAGGGATAACGATCTCATGGAGGGCTCCTCTGGCCTGATCCAGGGCGTTCAGCATGGTCGAGATCCTGATGTCAAGACCTTCTCGCTCCATACTCTCGGAATGATCATCGAGCGAGAAAAGAGCCGACGTCGGGTCCTGAGCAGCCATCCACTGGAGCGGCGGCTCCCCCCGCGCAGGGGAGCGGCTTCCTCCCGACAAGGGGGCCGGTGGCGGCTCCCTCCTGACCCTGTGTGGCACCACCGCCGCACTCAAGGACCCTCCGGATGGACCCTCCTCCGTCTGGACCGCTTCGGGCGCCACGAGCGGATCCACATGGGCACCTGGTGGCGCGGATTGCACCACGCCCTCGGGTGCCACCACGACCGCGCCCGGCTGATCCTGGCTCGGTGCAGTCACGATCACCTTCACCGGCGGTATGCGGTCCTCGGCCGGCTCTTCCACGCCCGCCGCGAAAGAAGCCGCTCGCTCGATAGCCTCCGCGGGCGTGGGAGCCGCCATGGACGCCGTCGGTTCGGCCAACGCGGCCCCTACATCGGCACCACCCCTGCCCGAAACAGGGGTGGCTCCAGGCGACGCCGTCTATCCCGCTTGAAGGGCGAGACTCTTCTTGGGCGCCAGCCCCAGGGGCTGACCCGTCCGCAAGAACCTACACAAAGGTAATAACCGATTAAGTCAAAATAAAAATGGAAAAAAGATGAACACAGAGGAGTCAGGAGCTTACGTTGATGTCCTCGGCCGGTGGAAGCGTTTTGGGGACGGATCCCCAGATCCCTGTCCTGACTCGTCCGGACGGGACCGTTTCTTGCCTGCCCCCTGCTCTGGGGCAGGAGGGTTCATCTCGTCGGGCGCAGCGCCAGAGTCGCTCCCCTCCATCGTCTCGTCGGGCGCGGCACCGGAGCCGTCCCCCTCCCTCGTCTCGCGGGGCGCAGCACCAGAGCTGCTCCCCTCCATCACCATCGCCTCAGGGTCGGCGGCAGCAAGCCCAGCGTCTCCCATCCACCGATCCTCGGCCGGCACGCCGTGCGAGGCGGCGGACTCGCCGGCCTCCACTGATCTCATTGATTCACTTCCCTCTGCGTGAAAAGCAAAGGGCCCCTGCACGGGTGGGTGGCTACTTGTCAGCGTTTCCTCATCCTCCAGGACGCCCCAATCCACGTCGATGGCTACCTCGTCATCGCCGTCGTCATCATCATCATCGTCGTCATCCTCACTGCTCACGTCCTCTCCCCGATCCCGGGCCTCCTGCTTCAGTCGTTTTGCCTTCTTCATCTCCTCCTTTGCCTTCTTGTCCCGCTCGGCCGCGAGTCGATTCGCCGCCGCCACAGCCCTGTCCTTTGGCAGTGGAGCCGGACTATCCTTGAAGACTAGCCCCCTCGGCTAGCCCCAACGTCACAAAAGCAAGTTTTAAAAAGGGAGATTCAGGAGAAAGAAAAGAGTGCAGGGGAAGAGGGCTTACGAATTCGAAGAACCCAGGCTCCGGCCGCATTGGAGGATGCCCGGGCACCGGATACACGATGTCGAGGACCATGCCGGCAGAATCCTTCGTCGGCTCCGTCGCCTCCTTGACACGCTGCGCCACTTCCGAATAAGGGAGCGCCTCGTCAACGAGCACCGTTCCCTCGAACGACATCCCTGGCATCATCCGATGCAGGGGGAGCACGCGCGCCATCAGTGGCGCCACCCTCCTCGCGTGGTAAGCACCGATAATCCCCGACCCCTTTACACCCCGACCCTTCAGGGCATGGAGGGCGGAGAGAAGGTCGGAGATGTGCTTCTTGTCTTTAGTCTGGACGCCCCAGCCCCATGACGCTGGAGCATCCACAATAAGACGTCCGGTGTACTTCGGCAGGGGGGCACTCGCATCATCCCTAACATAAAACCATTGCGAATGCCATCCCTTGTTGGAAGTGGCCAGACGCATGTACGGGTAGCCCTTCGATCGGGTATGGCACAGGTGAATGCTGGCACACTCCATCGGTGCGTCTACTTCTTTCCCCCCAATCTTCCTCTTCGACAGACTAACGCTAAAGAAATGCCGCCACAGATCAAAATGGGGATCGATCCCCAGGAAACCCTCGCACAGGGCAACAAACGCTGCCATATGCTGTATCCCATTAGGAGTTAGATGCTGCAGCTCTACCTCATAGTAATCTAATAGCCCCCGAAGGAATCTATGCGCGGGTACCCCGAATCCCCGCTCATGGAAGAGGGCAAAAGAGACGACATACCCTTCAGGCGGCACCGGCTCGCCCTCGTCGCCAGGAAGCAACCACTCCTGGACGGTGGATTGTGGGCGGAGAAGGCCACGGCGAACGAGGCCCTCCAGACGCCGGGAAGAGATGCTTGATCTGCCCCACAACTCCATTGGGGCAGTAGGGGGGAAGGGCAGGCGCGAGCTTAACGGCGGCTGGAACACGAACGCAGGCCGGTCGACGGTGGCGATGCGGGCGTGAGGAGCTGGGAAGATTGGCGGCGGATTTCTCAGAACGCAAAGGAAGGGGAGCGAAATATGGAACCCTGGGGGCGAACCCCACGGTTTTATAAGGGGCGACGGACACGAGAAGGGCAACCGTCCGCCTCGATCTCCGGGCCTGCCACGCGCGCCCCCGCGTCACGTCGCGGGACATGCGCCCGCAGTCCCTATCTCCTTATCCCAAAAATCTCGGCGGACGGTTCGCCTTCCCCAAACAAATCCGGACTCTCTACCACCGGGGAAGCGCAGGCCACAAAGGCCTGTTCTTTTCTCTTTGGCCCACCTAGGGCCCAGAAACTCGCCGGCCGGCCCAACTAAGAAGGAATCCGCGAACAATCCGCCATCAAGCGCAGAAGCGCCAGTTGGGACCGCTCCGAATCAGTCCCTAGCGAACGGGACGCCACGACCCACTCGGAGAAACACCTAGTTGATGCAAAACTAAGTCCTTCAGCCTTACCCGCGAAGGGGCTGATACAACCCCCCGGGCGACTCTACTCAAGTCACCCAGGGGCTCGGGGGCTACACCCATCGGGTGCGCTCGCGCGCACCCTCCGGCAATTTAGCTTCGGCGAAATCAAAAAACACCCTCCAGGCGGTTCTGCCCGAATCACCTAGAGTCTCGGGGGCTACTGTCGGTGACCTAATACCGGGGTACCCCAGAAGGTGGAACCGATAACCACCGAACGTAAAAAACTTCTGGACGCATAAGGGCGCCATGTCATCCTTTGCTCGAATGACAGAAGTTCGGTTCCGCCTCGCCCGACACCCTTGGGACGGGCTCGGTCTCGCCCGAGGACCGAGGGATAAGCTCCGTCTCGCCCGACGCCTTGAGGACGGGCTCGGTCTCGCCCGAGGGCTGAGGGATGAGTTCCGTCTCGCCCGATCCCGGAGGGGTGGGGTCAGCCTCACCCGACGCCTTTGTGGGATAACCCTGCCTCGCCCCAAAGGCTCAAGGCTAATCTCCGTCTCGCCCGACGCCTATAGGGCGGGCTCAGTCTCGCCCGAGGGCTAAGGGATAGATTCCGCCTTGCCCGATCCCGGAGGGATAGGGTTAGTCTCGCCCAAGAGATAGGGACTGGCCTCCGTCTCATCCGACGGCCCAGAACGAACCTCGCCCTGATCGATATCTGTCCCTCATAACGATGGGTACAGGACGAGACAAGACGTTCGGGTCAACCATGGCTCCAACGACCATACCCTGCACCCTGACAAGAAAAGAACTGCCAGGGAACAACAGGACTGACGCTTTAGACCCTTCCGGGCGCCGCAGAGCCCAAAAGGCACTACAGGCGCGTGCACCTCACTCTGTAGAGTTGTAGGCGCCGCCTTCAGCTCTGGGACGCGGAACCCAACGAAGATATACGACAACCGCTACACTCCAAGAACGGATTTGCTATCTCTACGAACGACGGATACTCCGTCACCGCGCTGTGGACCCGAGGAAGCGGGGGGGGCCCTCTTCCCGACCCCTCAGGTCCTCCAAGTCAGAGAGCCTTGGCCACGGCGCTACACCGGACCCCGACCCCGAATTCTCCCAACAGGAATCATGGGAACCAGAAGGCGTGTGGAGCAAGGCTGGGGGAGGCCCCTAAGTCAAAACCACGGTACTACAGCCCATACCCTGGGGGCAGCATGCTGTGACTGATCTGACGTCTTACAGAGATATTGACGACATCTTAAGCACTTATCTTCCTTCACACTCATCAGAATGAAGGACCTGACCAGGTAGACATGAGCCACAAGGTAAGTGGAGTACGCATCCTAGAGCTCTCACCCTTGTAAAGCCAGTCCCTTCATCTATAAAAGGGGAGGCATATCCTCCATCAAAATGGGGCAAGAGAGAGGACCGAACAATAGAACGCACTCACACACATTCAAGCAGCTACGAAGCTCTTGACCACCTTTGAAATCCTTCGATCAGAGACTTGGGACCAGTCCCTCTCTCGCCAGTTTGTATCCCTTACTACAGATCATTTACGGTGCTAATAACACAAGCAGCAACAAACTGGACGTAGGGACGTTCCGCCCGAACCAGTATAATTCCTGTGTCCTTTAGCGCACCATCCGAACCTAACGCGCATTACTATAAATTTACTTGCCGGTGCTTGTACGAAACACCGACACGGGGTGATCCCAGGAGCACATGCATACCCACTCAGGCAGATCGACCTGCCCATCATGTTTGGCAACCGAGCCAACTTCTGCTCGGAGGTCCTCACCTTCGAAGTGGTGGACTTCCTAGGGTCCTACCATGCCATCTTAGGGTGGCCATACTATGTCAAATTCATGGCAATCCCTTACTACACCTACCTCAAGTTAAAGATGCTAGGACCAAACAGCGTCATCACTGTGAGCAGCGCCTTCTCGCATGCCTTCACATGTGACTATGAGCATTTCAAGCTCGCCACCGTGGTCATCAACTCGTCCGAGCTCCCATGGCTCAGGAAGTTGTCGGCCCTAGCAGTCCTGGACTGTAACAAACCAACCTCCTCGATGGTCTTTCACCCGCTCGAGGAAACCAAGGCAGTGGGAATCGACCCCACCGACCCAACCAAGATAGTGCGGATCGAGACCCAGCTCTCGGCCAAATAGGAATGTGAGCTCGTCAACTTCCTATATGCCAATCGTGATGTCTTTGCATGGAAGCCATCTAACATGCTAGGCATACCGTGGGACATCGCCGAGCACGCACTATGCCTCATCTTAGGCTCAAAGCCCACTAAGCAACGCCTATGCCACTTCGACGATGAGAGGCGTAGGGCCATAGGTGAAGAGATCGCCAAACTCGTGGCAGCCAGATTCATCAGAGAGGTATTCCACTCCAACTGGCTCACCAATCCTATTCTTGTTAAAAAGAAGACCGAGAAATGGAGAATGTGTGTTTATTATACTGGCCTCAACAAAGCGTGTTCAAAGGATCACTTTCCTTTACCATGCATAGACCAGATAGTCGACTCCACCTCGGGTTGCGAGATCCTCTCCTTTCTGGATGCCTACTCGGGCTATCACCAGATCACAATAAAAGAGTCCGATCAGCTCACAACCTCATTCATCACCCCATATGGTTCGTACTGCTACGTAACCATGCCTTTCGGCCTAAAGAATGATGGCACCACCTACCAAAGGTGCATGCAGCAATGCTTCGCTGACCAAATTGACCTGCTCGATCAGCCTAGTCAAGCCAAGCTGCCAAAACCAACAATCACCATCTATGTTGATGACATAGTGGTCAAAACGGCTCAAGCTTGCGACCTGATCGCAAACTTGGCCGCAATGTTCGTGAACCTCCGAAGGTTCAACATCAAATTAAATCCCAAGAAATGTGTTTTTGGGGTTCCAAAGGGGAAGCTACTATGATACATTATGTCCGAGTGCGGCATTGAGGCCAACCCCAAAAAGATCACGGCCATTTCCAACATGGGCTCTATACGCAACGTCAAGGGCATGCAAAGGCTCATCGGATGTCTAGCTGCCCTAATTCGATTCATCTCCCTGCTTAGCAAATAGGGGATGCCACTCTACAAGCTCCTCAAAAAGATGAATGCCTTCATCTAGACTGAGGAAGCTCAACAGGCTCTAGAGAGCCTCAAAGCATCCCTGACATCTTCCCCAATCCTCGTCGCTCCTAAACAGGGAGAACCCCTCCTCCTCTACGTTGCGGCAAGCAACCATGTGGTAAGCGCCACCCTGGTCATCGAAAGGGAGGAGCCGAGACACCACCTTTAGGTCTAGTGGCCTGTGTACTTCATCGGGGAGGTACTCACCAACCCCAAGGTCCGGTATCTCTAGGTTCAGAAACTCCTATATGCCATGCTGATGGCGACTCGGAAGCTCCTACACTACTTCACCAACCACGAAGTCATGGTCGTCACTTCATACCCACTTGGGGACATCATCCGCAACTACGACGCCATGGGACAGATATCCAAGTGGGCACTCGAACTCATGGGCCACAACATCAGTTATATCCCCCGTATCGCTATTAAATCTTAGGCCTTTGTGGATTTTGTCACCGAATGGACGAAGGTGCAGCTACCGACCCCGGACATCACCCATGAGTACTGAACAATGTACTTTGACAGGTCTGTGATGGCGCCCGGCTCAGGGGCTGGAGTGGTTCTCATCTCCCCAAACGGGAGTAGGCTCCGCTATGCCATCCGCCTCCATTTCTCAGCCTCAAACAACACCACGGAATATGAGCCCTCATCAATGGGCTGCGCATCACCATCGAGCTCGATGCTACATGACTCTATGTTCGTGGCGACTCAGAGTTGGTCATTGATGAAGTCATGAAGGAGTCTTCTTGCAAAAGCCCCCTCATGGTAGTGTACTGCCAGGAGGTGCGCAATCTTGAGGACAAATTCTAGAGGATCGAGCTACATCACGTCCCCCAAAAGGACAACAATGCCACCGATTTTCTTGCAAAATTGGCTGCCAGGCGAGATCCATCTCCAAGCGGGATCTTCATCAACGATCTCCACGAGCCGTCCGCCCACGTCCTGGAAGGTCCGATCTAGACACACCCCGACGCCAAGCTGGCGCCCAAGGGCTTCGACCCTAATGCCAAACCGGCGCTCGGGGGCTCCTACCCTAGTGCCTCTATGACAATGTCACCCACTGACATCGCCGTATTGGCACTCGATCAAACTAACTGGCGAGCGCCGCTGCTCGCCTACCTCCTCAAGGAGGTTCTTCTGCTCGAAAGGACTGAAGCCCGATGGATCGCTCTACACGCCAAGACCTCCGTCGTGCTTGGAGATGAACTCTACAAACGGAGTCCATCAGGGGTGCTCATGAAGTGCATCCCCACCAACCAGGGGAAGCAGCTCCTCCTTGAGGTCCATGCTAGGATTTGCGGACATCACGCGGCCCTAAGGTCGCTGGTCGGAAAAGCCTTTCATCAAGGTTTTTACTAGCCCACCACACTTTGACATGCAGAGGAGGTTATCCGCAGGTGTGAGGGATGCCAATTCTATGCTTGGCAAACTCATTTGCTAGCATAGGAGCTTCAAACCATCCCCATCACCTGGCCATTCGTGGTCTAGGGCCTCAACATGGTAGGACCCCTCAAAAAAGGCCCGAGTGGCTTCACTCACCTGCTCGTAGCAGTTGACAAGTTCACCAAGTGGATAGAGGCCAAACCCATCACCAATATCCGCTCAGAAGAGGTGGTCAAATTCTTCCTCGACATCATCTATCGGTTCGACGTTCCTAACTACATCATCACTGACCATGGGGCTAACTTCACCGAAAAGAAGTTTCTAGACTTTAGTGATGGATATGGCATTAGGATCAACTAGGCCTCGGTCGGACACCCACATACTAACGGTCAAGTTGAGCGTGTCAATGGCATGGTCCTCTAAGGACTTAAGCCATGCATCTTCGACTGACTCAACAAGTACGTCAAGCGATGGGTTGTAGAGGTCCTAGTGATCCTTTGGATCCTAAGAACGACCTTGAACCGATCCATAGGGTTCACACCCATCTTCCTAGCCTATGGAGCTAAAGCAGTGCTGCCCTTCGACCTCGACCATGGTGCCCCAAGAGTGAAGGCTTTGGACCATGATCGAGCCACGGAGGCTCAGTAAGACATAGTCGACCTGCTTGAGGAGGCCTATGAGACGACCGTCATCCGCTCCGCTCGCTACCAGCAAACTCTCCGTTGGTACCATGAAAGGAAAATCATGGGGGGATGCTCAAAGTCGGTGATCTCGTGCTCTGGAGGACCCAATCAACGAAGGAAAAACACAAACTCTCTCCACCATGGGAAGGACCCTAATGGTGACCGAAGTGATCCAACTGGGCGCCTACCGACTGAAGGACGACAACAACAACGTTCTCACCAACACTTAGAACATTGAACAGCTACGTCGTTTTCCCCTAAATTCTGTCTTACCGCTTTTATTCAACACTTGCTCCTGTAAAGTACCCTAGCCTGAACACTTTCAGCCTAGGTCGCTCAGGGCTCCATGAGGATACAATACTAAATACTACCTCTCTTTTTACTATCACATGGTAAAAACTTCATCCCCGAACGAAAGCGCATTCTATTCCTTTGATTACCCTACGTGACTTTGTTCTTACTCCCAATCGAACACACACCACCATGACCTATGGTTACTAGCAGCCGAGCCCCGTGGGCCATGCCTAGGTTCTTAAAAGCTATAGCCTACGGAACGAATGGGCTGGTGCAAAAAAGAAAGGATAAAAACAAAAGCTATGCTAGGATAAAAAACAAGGAATAGATAGTGATTCTATCACAAAAATAGAACTGACATATTCATTGATACAAAAATTGTTCACATAGGGGCTCACCCATGAAATCAACGATTACATTTTCTGACTTCTTCTACTCCAAATACTACTGTGGCCGCTCGACGGCATCGGCTGATGCCAAAGGAGAGGCTACAACATACACGGCCAGACATAACCACAACTGCAAGGGCCTCACCTGGTTTTGCTCCCTCGACTTCGGCAAGTGCAATGGGTACCTCAAGGGAGCCACCCGGTTCTGCTCCCTCAACTTCGGTGAGCGCAACGGGTACCTCAAGGGTGTCGTAACCATAGATGCTTAGCAAAAGAGCATGGAGCTCCTGACCTTCTCATGCAGTCGAGGTAGCTCCAAGGCAGGGATGCTACCTTCCAAGGTATGGCCACCGTGGTTGGAAGATATCTCATCAAACTTTATGAATTGGCCAACCTGAGCAGCTGCAAGGGCGAAACCTCCCACCGGCGCAGTCCCAAGCGTCTTCCTCTCTAACAAGGCTCACCCAAAGAAGACTCATCAGAAGGAGGCCACGTATGGCTCCATCCCAATGAAAGCCTCATAGACGGTGACAAAGCCGGTGACGTACGTCACCCTCTAGTGTGCCACCTCCTTCAGTGGAACTAGCCCCTTCTCAGCGAAGGCGGCCAGCACCATCTCATCTACATTGGGGGACCTCCAACTCGACGTCGTGTTCCAGAATCACGAATAGGTCTATGAGTTCTTTTTTCCTTCTCCCTTCCCCTATTTAAAGAAATGGCGGAGTAGTTGAGGAAAGGCGAAAGGATTGGGGTGAGAAACCCTCTCCCTTCCCCCATTCAATACAGATGGGAAACAATGGGACGCACCTTGACCGATGGGACACACACTGATCGACATAACTATGCCTGGTCAGATGAGACGTGGCCTAGGTATGGCCCACCACTACTGCATGACCGAGCATGAGAAACAAAGCACCACCATGCGCCGGTGGCTCTACGCCTTCCCAGGCAGGACTTGGAAAAACCCAAACAATGGGATCTCTGCTAGGAGAGACCCTCGGGCTTCCTAAGTCAATCGAACGGCTCAGGAAAACACCAAGAGATAGGTAAGGAGCAAAGGGATGCCCCATGTAGGCCATGCTGACTCCGTCATGAACGACAAGCACGGATCCTGGTTGGACATTTCCGATTAGAGCTCCTCAAAACCCCATCACTCGAGTCATTAAGGTAACAGTACCGACCCCTGCTCTTTCTTTATGTAAATCATTCATACATCCATACACGCATTCATTCCATACACCCATGTCCCCCTGACGATTCTACCTTGAATCGCCTAGGGGCTCGGGGGCTAAAGCATTGCGTATGTAGTCAAATGCATCACAACACTCTGTGTTGCATCACGAAGCGATAGTTTCCTCATTCAACATGAGCAACGATCGACTAGGGTTCGAAGGCCAGCCCACGAAGGGCTCGAGGCTGCCTCACGTCAAACAGAGCCAGGGGAGAAAACGTAGATGAGCCCTGAGCGGCCCTCGCCTAGTTTGCCCTGAAGCGGACATGGTCATCTCAACCTTCTCGTTCGATCCTAAACCTCTTCCAAACCCATAGAATCTCCATCGAGGCGAGACCAGTGGGCCACCCGGGTCGGTCTTCGAAATGACCTAGGCATCTGCCAGGTTGCAGGTTAAGGAGTAGTGGAATGCCACAAGAGGGCTATGCTGACCCCATCGCAAATGAAGGACCTAGATTTTACTCGATCATACCCATTAGCAAGCTCACCGAGCATGTCACTCGAGCTCGAGCGATCGAGGTAAGCGACATTAGCTCTGCCCCTCCGGTTGCGAGAAACCATGGATGGGGTAATGCACAAAACTCAACCGACCCCTGCCAAAGGCCAACAGGGCTCAGGGGCTCAAGATGCCAAAAATGCCTTGACTGCACTTGGGTCCATGACTCCAACTCACCCAGATCCCTCGGCGCGCCCGACGCGTGGATCCACGAGTCCATTTCGATCCCTCAGCTATGCCCAATGCCAGAATCCACGAGTTCCACCTCGCTCAATCCCTAAAAAACAAACTACCTTGGCTACGCATGGCACCTTGGTTGATAACTCTGTCTTGATTAAAATGTACACACTCGCTGATAAAAAACCTCCCAAGCCATTCAGCCTGAATCGCCCAGGGGCTTAGGGGCTACACCCGTGGGTGTGCTCGCGCTCACCCACAGATGAAACAAAACATTCCCTGTTGGCAACAAAACCCCCCTAGATGATTCTAACCAAATCGCCCAGGGGCTACACCCGCGGGTGCGCTCGCGCGCACCCACCGTCAGGACAAAAATCCCCTAGATGATTCTACCTGAATTGCCCAGGGGCTCAAGGGCTCCTATCGGGTTCATAAACCTCTGGTCCCTCATGGACTGGCTTCCTAACAAAGGCTCGGCCCAATAGACAAATGTTGCGAGCAACGCACAACTCATGGGCCAGCCCAAAACACCTAAACGACAGGCCAGAAGAACAATCCAATCTCTGACTAGAAGGCCTGGCTGAAGAGGAACGACGCTCGCTTCTGACTCTAGCCTACCTCTCTGATCAGAAGGCCTCACAAAGAAGGAACAACGCTCACTTCTGACATTGGCCCACCTTCGGACGGCCTCTCCAACTAGAATACCTAGCCAAAACACCGCTTCCGACTCTAACCCGCTTCTCCGACTAGGAATGCACCGAACCCCTACTTATAGCTCCTCTCCAACTGGCGCAATTAGAGCTGACTAGGACCAATCGACCAGGGACACCCACTCGATAAGGACCAGGAAATAGATGGAGAAAGTAAAGCAAGGCACTCAAGTCAACCACAATACCAAGGAACATGCCCTATACACCTATAGGATAGTACCCTGTGACCTCCCTGGCATAACAAAACCCAAGCAGTGTTGTAGGCGCCGACATTATCCCTATAGTGTTGTGGGCGCCATCAACTCCCATACCCAACAAATATGGTAAGGCTCCCCCACATGCCTCTGGGCATCAATAGTATTGTGGGTGCCGACATTTACCATACCAGGCGAACATGGTAAAACCCCCTACGTGCCTCTCAGCATCAACAGTATAGCAGACATCGATGTCTGCCATACCAGAAGAAGATGACACGACCTCCATGTGCCTCTAACATTAAATAGTATTGTGGGCATCTACCATCATCTTGTACCCGCTGGCATGGGCAACAAGACTTAGTAGCATAGGCACTCGCTCCCTCTCACTTGTAAGGCCATCCCCTTTATCTATAAAAGGGGATGCGCTCTCTCTCAAACATATAGATTGATCAAGTTCACTAGCACATAACAACAGAATCACCAGGTTCAAACCACAAGCTCACGCTCGAACACTTAGCACATAGCGGAGCTCCCATCACTCTCGGTCCCTCTGACCAGAGTCCAACCAGACCTCTTGTTCCCCATCTTTCTCCTTCTTATTTGTAACCCCACTACAAACTTCAAGCACCTAGGCTAAGGAATAAAGTCACCGACCGACTCAAACTAGACGAAGGGCACATTGCCTGAACCAGTATAAACCCTGTGTCATTGAGTGCTAGGCCACCTCCGATCACAACGTACAACAAAACTACAAATATTTATGTGTTGGTCATCGTCG
Organism: Miscanthus floridulus; assembly: GCF_019320115.1. NCBI lineage: Eukaryota > Viridiplantae > Streptophyta > Magnoliopsida > Poales > Poaceae > Miscanthus > Miscanthus floridulus. The sequence goes on along the minus strand of NC_089596.1, from coordinate 74,203,499 downwards.
TTTCATCCCTAATTTCTCAAAGATCACAAAGCCTATGCTGAGGTTGCTTCAAAAGGACATCAAGTTTGTTTGGACTCAGGCCTGTGAGGATGCTTTTTAGCTTCTGAAGAAACTATTGACTTCTGCCCCTGTCCTAGCTTCGCCGAATGTCGACAAGCCATATGATGTGTATTGTGATGCTTCTAGTAATGGCCTAGGATGTGTGCTTATGCAAGAAGGCCGTGTCATTGCTTATGCATCCCGCCAGTTGAAGGTTCATGAGTTGAATTATCTGACTCATGATTTGGAATTAACTGTAGTCGTCCATGCCATAAAAATATGGAGGCACCATCTTCTAGGGAATGTTTTCCATATTTACACTGACCATAAAAGTCTAAAGTATATCTTCACCCAAGCAGAGCTGAACATGAGGCAACAGAGGTGGCTAGAGTTAATTAAGGACTACAATTTGGAAGCACATTACCACCCAGGCAAAGCCAATGTGGTTGCATATGCTTTGAGCCACAAGCCTCGTGACACCAGTAGCCACATGATGGAAGGGTTGGAAGGTGAACCTGTTAATGGAGATTGACAATTTTCTCGTCCAGAGGTCCTAGCTCACATCACTTTAATCTCTACACTCTAGGAGCAAATCATTGAAGCACAAAAGCATGATGCTAGCATTTTTCACATCAAAGCAAAGGTGTAGGCAGGAAAGGCTAACTGCTTTTGGTTAGACAATGATGGAGTTCTATGGTTCTGAGACCGCCTAGTGGTCCCAAAAGACCGAGGGTTACGTGAGGCAATTTTAGAGGAGGCCCATTCCTCTAAACTCTCCATCCACCCTGGTAGTAACAAGATGTATCAAGATTTGAGGCCCAAGTTTTGGTGGACCAAGATGAAGAAAGAAATTGCTAGTTATGTCACTCGATGTGACACCTGCCGGAAAGTCAAGGCGGACCACTTGAGGCCTGCACGTCCTTAACAGCCGCTGTCTATTTGGGTTATAGTTGATTGGTTCACCAAGTCAGCACATTTCCTTCCCGTTAGAAATAATTACAGAGCACATCATTATGCTGAGTTGTATTTAGAGAAGATTGTTTGTCTACATGGTGTTCCCAAGACCATAGTGTCGGATCGTAGTTCCCAATTCATGTCTCAGTTCTAGGAGCACCTTCATAAATCCGTGGGAACTAAGCTTATTTGAAGTTCAACATATCACCCACAAAGAGATGGACAAACCGAGCGAGTTAATCAAATCCTCGAAGATATGTTGAGGGCTTATGTGCTAACATCTCCTAAAAATTGGGATAAGTGGTTACCTTTGGTAGAATTTTCATACAACAACAGCTATCAAGAAAGCCTAAAAATGGCGCCCTTTGAAGCACTGTATGGCCGCAAATGCCAAACGCCGTTAAAATTGGGTAGAAGCTGGTGAGCATAGATCCTTTGGAATTGATTTGGTCAATGAAGCTGAGGAGCAAGTAAGGATAATTCAGGCTAACCTTAAGGCGACACAATCTCACCAAAAGTGTTATGCTGATCATAGGCATAGATCGTTGGTGTTTAACGTGGGCGTCCATGTTTATTTGAAGGTACCGCCTATAAAAAGAGTTCATCGTTTTGGTGTGCGAGGAAAGCTTGCCCCTCGTTATGTCGGGCCATACAAGGTTATGGAACAATGCGGACCAGTTGCATACCGTCTCCAATTCCTAGAAATATTGTCTGTTGTACACAACGTCTTCCATGTATCATAGCTAAAGAAATGTATGTGTGTTCCCATAGAGGTAGTCAAAATAGAGGGTCTTCAAGTGCAACCAGATACTACCTACCTCGAGCATCCCATCAGGATCTTGGATCGCAAGGAACGCGTTACTCGAAATTGAGTGGTCAAGTTCTGCAAGGTGTAGTGGACCAACCACACCGCAGAAGAAGCTACTTGGGAGCAGAAGGACTACTTGAAGGAACATTACCCCCACCTGCTGTAGGAAAATAATTAGAAGTTAATCAGTTCTTCTGTGGTAAGCTTCCTATGTAATATGTGGAGAAGAAGTGATGAACTAGTGCTTTAATAATTAAATGGATCTAAAGTGGTGTAATTAATATTCCCACCTTGCGAGGATGTGCTAAAATCTTGGGATGAGATTTTGTTTAAGGGGGGGGGGGCTGTGACACCCTGGTGTTACTTGATAATTAATTAACTTAAGCCGTGTTAGAGATCGAGGTGGAGCTAGTTTTATGTGTGCTGATAATGTTATTTAGGGGAAGAGAAAATGAAGAGGGGGAGAAAGAGAAGAATAAGAAGAAGAAGAAGAAGAAGAAGAAGAAGAAGAAGAAGAAGAAGAAGAAGAAGAAGAAGAAGAAGAAAAGATGGTGGGCAGCAGCTCTACCTCTAGATGGCCACCAGACCGCACGTGCCTCCCCTTTTCTCTATAAAAAAAGAAAAGGAAATTAGTTTTGGTTCAAAAAAAAGAAAAGGAGGAGAGGAATGGACTTCCGCATGGTCCAGCGACAAGGGCGCTTGCCGCACCCGTTAGGTGTCCGCGCCGGCGGGCCCGTCGACCATGCCGCATTCGTGTGCTACCCTAGTCATCGCCATACTCCATAAATCCTGGGCGCGCTTAAAGAAATTGCCAGGTATGCATTGTAGGCTCCGGCCATGTCGCTGCTGCTGCTGTCAGCCGCACGTTGGGAGAGCCCGCCCATGCCGGTTATTATGGCGATGCTGTGCTTGTCCTTTCGGCGCTGTGCTGGAGTATACCCGCGAGCCTCGCTTTGGACCGATGGACGCTGCTCGTCCTCGCCGTTCCTTTTATAAGCACGAGCCACCGCTGTTTCTCTCTCTCCCTCTCAAAATCTCCCACAAAGGCTACGTCTCTCGGTCGCGCGTCTCCTGTTTGTGCCATGGAGATTGGTAAGCATCCATGCCACATCCCTCTACTTGCTCCACCGCCGCTCACCGTTGCCGACCGTCAGGCTACGACCACGTCGTGCGCTTGTGGCCAGGTTGCTGCGCTCTGCGTAGGTGTGGGTGGAGCTTGGGTGCGCATCCGCCATGGCCCTTAGGTGCTCCTACACCCCCCTCTGCCGCTATCAGGGCTGGCTCAGCCAGAAATTTACCGGCCGGTGCGTCCTCTATTTTTGTTTTTGTGAATGGGGAAGAGGAGCAGGGACCTTAGGGGCAAAGATGAAGAAGTCCAAGGGGTTTCCTATAAAAATTGCATGGTGGTGTGGGGCCTTGGCCGCGCGTGCCTGGGCCCTGGCCATGGCTGCAGCTAGCCGCATGGCCCAATGCCTGAATGGAAATTTGTTTTTTCTTTTTATCTTAGTCATTGAACTTCAAAAATTCACTAGAAATCATAGAAAAATGAGAAAAATACGAAACAAGTTTTGTTGGGTCCATAAAATTGTTCTCTATCCATATATGCTATGCTTAGTGTTAGATTGTGTGATATATGTAGGTGTATTAAATAGTCATTGCATTCTTTGTGCATATAGGTGATGTGGCAATCGATTTCGTGCCGGACATAGAGCCAGAGTATGAGGAGGTCATCGAGGAGTACGAGGAGGAGGTCCCTGATGACGGTGTTCTTGAAGCCCCTGCTGACTTTTTCGCTGACTCGGTCCAGAACCAAGGCAAGCCCCCATGAATAACCTCTATATTTCAACGTACTTGTTATTATGTGATTTATGCATTAGGTTATAGGCGTTGGTTGAAACACACTTGCATATATAAATATATATATACACTAACCTTGAGTCATACTAGTATGATAGGTCTGAGTAGTTGCCTTGCTTAGGAACTTCGGTAGTACGTGTGTGACCTGTCGTCATGCACGATAGGCATGTTATTGTTTCTTATATCAAACTTGTGTGTTGGATAACAACTAGAGACCTGGCAGGAGGTGGTGCTTGGTGTAGCAACAGGACATGGAGGTCCTGGGTGCTTGTTCTTAGTCCCGTCCATGTCGATCAAGGACCGTTCATTAGTGGCCATACTAAAAAGTTTGAAGGTACCAAACACATAACAGGGGCCTGAGTTATAGTCGACCATGAAGCTAAGTACCTTCCTATGACTCAGGGTCCCTAAAAAGTTTATTGGAGTGTTACACTGACCATTCGAGGAGTTGTTAGGAGGTGGGGAATGTCCATGGATCAAACTTATGAGGGGAACCCCGTCACCACTTGGCAGGGCAGGCCTCATAGGGGGGTTCCCCAGGATGGTCGGGTCGCTTTTAGACTTGGGTCGTACGATCGGAACGGTTGCCTTGTACTTGCTCCTTTGAGAAGTACGGGCGTGTGTTTGGGATTACCCAGCTGGATGTACATCGATTGCAATCGCCGCTCTCCTTAGATATGGATACCACTTGTCGTATCACTGCTATCGTAGTAACAATTATAACATGACGTGGTGATGAAAAAATGAAACCAGGGAGTTGAGATATTCTAATTGCTTACCACATGTTTGAAAGTAGTACATGTGCTTATCTAGAATGGATAGGTGATTAACTCAATGTGACTGCTAAAATTTGGAATATAAGGATATAGTCCTGGTAATGCTTTCCTACAAAAACAAATGAACCAGCAAACCAAATAGCCCCTACATGTCCTTGAGAGTTGGGAAACTATTCCCACCTAGTCGGGTAACTCTTGCGAAGTACATCATGTACTCAGGGTTTGTTCCACCCTTTTGTTGCAGATGCTAATCCTGAGGTGTAACCGGGTGGTCGTCCGCTTGTGAGTCCTTCATTGGAAGAGCGTACTCGTGTGTTGCATCCGCTTCTGCTTGGTTGAGTCCTCCCTAGTGGGCATAGTGAGGACTTTGGCTTTGACTTCTATAATAGTTAAATTCATAGTGTCAGTCTAAGCTTTCAAAAATGTAAAAAGGAACCTCTGGTATTGTAATCTGTATGTATTAAATTCCATTGCCATTCCAAAAACTGGTATTGTAATGTATTTGGATCATGTATTGTATGTGAACTAAAGCTTGTAATATTATTTATGTACTTCGCTACTCATGTATGGATCCTGTGTCAAACATGGATGGTTTTGAGTTCACCTGGATGGTGGACTCGATAGACGACTGGATTTAAATTAATCCTTGGTGGGCGAGTAAGTATTTGATTAGTTTAAATTGGTGGTTCTACCACAGCTGGTATTAGAGCCATAAATGTGTGGGGAAGTTCGAAATGCTTTTTCACAAGTAAAAATTTCCTACAAAAATTTTGCAAAAATTGTAGGACGTTACATCTGAGTATACAAAGTAGCCCTATAGTTATGTTATAGGTTATCAGGTGGCCTATATGTAACTAACTCTATCTATGGGAAGGGCTGTGATGATTTCTTTTGTAGGAACACTAACCCGAACACATAGTATAGGGAGCGTATGTAGAGTGCCGCCAATTGAGTTAGTTAGTTGTAGGTTGTGAGGACGGATAGGTCGTGCATGCATCTTTTCATTCATGAGTTGTCTTGTGTTGCTTTAGCGTACTTTCAGAAGGCTCAGGTAGTGCTTTATGTTTCTTTAATAGCACCGTTCTAAGACCTTCCTATCTTTTTTCCATAGATGTTGCATGCCGAGGTTGAGCGTTGGAGGGCCAAGTGTCCCTACCGCAACAATGACACCTCGATGGTTTTTCCTTGTCTCTCGTTGCACAGTCTCAGGATGGTGCAGCCAGTTAGTCCACCGACATACTATGGGCGTGAGTACACCGTCCATGGTCTATCCCTCTATCAACTGGAGGTGGTTGTCCCTGTTTTGGGTCATCCACAGTACTGGGAGGAGCTAACTTTGCAAGGCGTGGGTGTTAGCCTCGACCACGCTAGAGAGGTGGTGGCACATGGTGCTTTGAGGAGGATGTGCCTTACCCATGCGACTACCATGGGACTGTTCTTCTCCAAGTACTTCCCGGTGCCCCATGCTGTGAGTCTTTGGCATGAGGCCGCATATGAGATGGATACCTATGAGGCCAGAGATGCGTGGGAGGAGCGTGTTGCAGAGCTTCTATAGGAAGATGAGAATGAGGGGGGCAATGGGTACTTTCTAGCTGCTATGGAGTATCTGATAGCTAGTGCCAGGTTAGAAAAGTTACAGTGGGATCTAGTCAAGATGTACCGTGGTAGGGTGGACCAACTAGAGGGGGTAGAGAGGAGGTTGCAGGATGAGCTCATTGAGGTGCTTTATTGGCACATCCCTGGTGCTACCCGTAGTCTGGAGGAGTAGCTAGCTGACATGATAGCATGGAAGAATCACCTATTTGAGCAGTGGTGCATGGTAGAGCAGGAGAGGGATGAGGCCCGTGCATAGAGGGACCAAAACTTTGATGTTTTGAATGTAGCTATGAATGAGAGGAATGAGCTTGTAGATGACTACAATGGGCTTGTGTACCATATTGAGGTACTTCAGGACTAGATGCAATAGTTGGTTGAGCAGAATCAACAGCTTGTAGCTCAGGCAGCACCAGGGAATCAATGAGAGGATTCCCACACTATTTCTGCTTTGGAGGCTAATGCACCTCCACCTATGCCTGCTCCTATAGGACCTAAGGGTGAGTAGCTACCAGTGATTTCTGAGGAGGTTCAATCTAACTATCACCCTTTCTACCCTTATGTGCCTGGTGGTCACTACAAGTTGCTAGTTTTGGCACCTTTGTTGGCTAGGGCAATGGAGCTTCTGGCGGCCGATGGCATCGAGGTCATCAACAATGGACACATTTAGATTTGCCGAGTGGAAGTGATGCTTAAGCAAGCGGTTGTGTAATATAATTTTCTTGTATGGTAGTGAGTAATGAACTATCTAAGTTAGGTGTTTGATGTAATCCAGTTGTGTAATAATTAGGCTTGTGGCCAGAACTCTATGTGGTAATGTAATGTAATCGGTAGTGTATCATTAAATGGTTGTGTAAGCTGATCAATAAAATGTATGTTTGTGTTGTGCAAAACCTCCTAGCTAAGCTATTTTATCTAGTCAGTGCATGCTCAATCTTCAGTTGGATGTTGTGAGATGACTAATTGTTGAATGATCCATCTAAATCTTTTTCTTGAGTGCTGATTATTTTGGATTTCCCTATCTTGTGTGTGCATTTATCTCTCGAGTGGACTTTCTCTTGTTATATCCATAAGTTGTTGGGATACTGAAGATGGTTTCTCATCATGCAGAATGGCTGGATGCACTCGTGGAAGCTATGGGGGTTTGTCCAATGGTGGAGAAGAGGCACCCCCACCGCCTTCGGCTAGCGTGACTGAGATCTTGGCCGTGATAGCCACAGGCAGTGCTGGCACCAACCACGCAATCAACGCTGTCGCGCAGGTGTTGGCAACAGGTCGCAATTAGGGTGGAAGGGTCCCAAATCAGAACAACTCATACCAGGACTTCCTTAAAACCCAGCCTCCTATTTTCTCGCGCGCTGAGAAACCGATGGAGGCTGAGCATTGGCTGCATCCAATGGAGTAGAAATTCACACTTCTCTAGGTCAATGATAAGCATAAGGTTTTCTTGACTGCTCAACAACTCTAGGGTGATGCTGGTGCTTGGTGGCAAGTCTTTCAGGCATCCCAGTTGGCAAATTAGCATACGACTTGAGAGGCGTTCCATTTTGCTTTTCATCAGCAACACATCCCTCCTGGTTTGATGGCAACGAAGATGAAAAAGTTCCTTGATCTTAAGCAAGGTAACATGTTAGTGCTTCAGTATGCAGGGAAGTTCAACAACTTGGCCCTATATGCAGGGCATCACGCTGACTCTGATGAGAAGAAGAGGGAATGCTTTACGCATGGTCTGCCTATGATCATGCAAAGGGAACTGTTCCTGGGGAACTATCTATCTTTCCTAGACTTGCTGAATGCCGCTATCACATTGGAGACACTGAATAAGGGAGCTCAAGCAGAGTTGGGATAGAAAAGGATGGCTATTGGATCCTCTAGCCATTCCCCTTAGAAGGTCCAAGTGGTGAGGCAAGTGTCATACCGTCCTACCGGTAACTGGCAGCCCCAGCACCAGAACCCGATAGGGCAATACCGTGCACCTCAGCAGCAGCAGCAGCATGGACCATAGCCACAATAACCACATTAGCTATGTCAACAATAGCCGAACAAGACCGGACCATGCTACAATTGTGGCAAGGAAGGACACTTTGTGTAACACCCTAGGTGTTAGGCTTGCATAATTGCACTTGCATTTGCATGAGCATAAGCATCAAGCATTCATATATGAGCTTTTACATATGAAACATACAATTGAAACATGTGAAACATGCCTTGTTATTCTATGTTTTCCATATGTGTATGCTTATGATCATGTGTGATTAAGTGCAAGTGGTGTTGTTTGGTCACTAAAACACCTTAGCTACACTTAGGATGCCTAATGGAACAATGTTCATGTGAATCACTTTACCTAATTAAGCTCCTAAGTGATGACATGCTTGGTTGACCTAGGAAGTACTTATGTTTGACCTATGTATGAAATGCTTGTGGGACCTTAGGAGTACCCTAAACATGTTTAGAAAATCACATGGAACAACTTTGGTATTTATGACTAAGGCTAGTTTGGTCTCTAAGTCATATGTATAGTGTAAATCATCAATTTCATGTTGCATGTTTGACTGGAGTTGAACATCACTTTAGAAACTTTGCATGGCTATGCACCCTAAAACAAAGTTGTAGAACTCAAGTAGTGTAACAACTTTTATTTTTGCCATAGTCTAGTTTAGCTCCTAACATGCTTGAATTTGGATCATAAAAGTCAATGTAGTGTTGTTTGAAAACTTGGAAATATTTCTAAGTCTTTCAATGCTTTTCAATTTTAGTGTAAGCTACTTTGGTTCCTTATAGTTTGAAAACCATGGAGATCTAGACTAAGTTGATATTGGCAATGTTGGAGCTTACCTGTAGCTCTACAACTTTGATGAATGGATCTCTTGCTAATTTGCCACGGGTTAAGATTTAGAATGGGGAGAAAACATGTCGCCAGTCGACTAATGCTGCACCTGATGGCCATCTTGGCCGGTTAGTCGTGGCCGACTGGGCACTGGCCGTGCACGCCATTTGGCAACCCTAGGTAGCCTAGATAGGTCTGTGTGGTCACCATGAAGCGATTGCGCCTCTCGCCTGGACCTGCCATGGCTAGAGACGGCCGGTGCACCTCCACGCAGCGCTGCCGTGCCGGCATGGCCGGTGATGAGCTATCCCTAGTGCACCTCCGTGCCAACCACCTACCTCTATCGACGCGGGAGAGAGTGAGGAACATGATGGTGGGGTCAGTTTTGTTAGAAAGTTCGCCGTTGGCGAGCTAGCGTCGGTCAAACCTCCTCCCCTGTCTCTATGTGACTGACCAATGGGGTCCGCTGACTACTGGGTCCCGCATGTCAGTGACTGCAGTTCTAGGTTTTGTTTATTTCTTTTCCAGATTTTTGTGCTAACTTTGGAAAATGATATCTAGAGCTAGGAGTGTCCAAATTGAGTGAACCAAATTTTGTTGTATTCCTCATAAAGTGTAGTATTTGATAAAAATATGAAATACACTATTTCTAGTATTTTTTAGGAGAATAAAATAGAGCTAGATAAATTCTTTTAAATGGTTTCAATCTTGTAAAATCTAAAACTTGAGGTAAAAAAGTGATAAAAATGCGATTCCATTTTTTTGGTCTTGTATTGTCATGTACTACCAGGAAAAATATTGGTTGCATAATGATCTTGCTAGAAATAGGAGTTTGCTATTTATCTTAAATAAATGCTAGATTCTTGTGCTATTTTTCATGGTATAAATATGTATCTAATGAGCATGAAATTTATTGCACAGTGTTTTTGTGCTATGGTGAAGCTAAGAAAAATAGGAATGCTGTTGTTTGATAATTCTTAATAGGATTTCCTATTTATGCTATTTTAACCCCTCCTGGCTTGTCATTTTTTGTAGGATGTTCTACTTATTCAAATATTGTGAAATTTATACAGTAGACTATTGGGGACATGTATAAGCTACTGTAATTTTTGTGGAATTTACTGTACAAATTTGCTATGTGTTTATTATTTCACCTAATTATCTAAATAACTTAATAAAGGCATGAGAAGAATTTATTTAGGAATGGCCACTATGTTTTCTAGTCCTCATTTGATGTATGTTAACTATTGGTAACATTGGTAGTGCTCAAAGTACCATTCTTGTATGTAGTGAAATATTATTTTCCCTAAAATTCACTTATAGTGATTTTCTAGACAGATTCTAGAGTTAAGCAAATTACATGGTGAAGATGATGTTTGCTGTGAATCTTGTATATAACAAAGTTGTAGCTCACTCACTTATATAGCTTATGTTAAATTTTCATGGCATTTGGCCAAATGGTTTGTGACTTATGACTGTTGAAAGTTGGTCTTCAGAACTTGTAGTTCTCTGCAATTTCTGGACCAGATTTGATAAATGTGCCTGTTTGGCCTTGTTATCTTGGGAATCATGCTGCGATGATTAAATATGAATTGTAGACAATATCATAAACTTTCTAGATTGTCTTGTTGCATGTCATTTGGGTCAGTACAACTCCAGTTATGAGTTAAACTAGCAGCTGCTGTTTGCAGCCTTGAATCTATGAATGCAGTGAATGACTTGATTGCTTTATATGAGTTGATGTGATGATTTAGATACTTAGGCTAATTAAGATAAATTGTTAGTTGCAGGTGCTAGACCTCTTACTAAAGATGAACAACTTTATCTTAGGTTGTTAGAGCTTGGTGGGTATTTAGTTCTTATTTTCAAGAAGAGATATGCATCTACCCAGTAAAATCAATGTTAATCTTGAATTATCATGTCATTCATGTGTCCGTCTTTACATGGCTATACATTTCATCATCATCTTCCATCTCTTTTGCATGCATGACTCTTATGCGGTGCATATGCATGCAATAGGTGTTCTGGAGGGAGTCACACTTCTAGAATTCAAACAAGGACTTCTGGAGGACCAGTGGCAAGTGCAAGAGTAGGAGGTGCAGGCCCTAGAAGGAGGAGCCAACGAAGAAAAAGTTCTTGAGTGTCTCGATCACCAACCTTCCTCTTTTCTAAAAGGCAAGCCCCGGAGCATTCTAAGTCTCCTATGTTTTAAAAATGTTACTTTGAGTATCTTTATATGTTTGATGCATTAAGTGATAGGGGTTGGATGCAAACACTTGTTGCATATCTATCTATTCCTAGTCCAGTAAACATACCCTAAATCCTATTTAGGTCTAGGAGTGAATCGATGCTTAGCCATGCTTAGACCGGTAAAGTTAGGTGATTTCCTATCACCTGCAAGATAGGATGATATCTGGTCATGGTTGACTATATTTGCTATCGTGGAATTAACCATGTGTTAATAATGAATGGAGACCGGGTGGGACATCGATAGAGAAGAAACAAGACAAGGAGGTCTTGGGTGTGGATCTATCCCTGCCTATGTCGGTTAAGGACTAATTCATTGTACGTCCTCATGTCATGTTGAATGCATGCCTATCACTTAGTTGTCCAGATAACTCGTTCCGACCGCAAAGCCGAGCCACTCAACTCAGGCTGGAAGCCGGGAAGTGAAAGTGCGCACTCTAGCGGTAGTAAGGATTTGTGGAGAGCCATTGGCGTAAGTCCAAAGGGCAGATTGATGTCCTGGTAGAGTGGATTCCCTGAGAGTGTGGTGCTCCTCGGACCCACAAATTTGTTCCTGAGCTATACCAAAGGTGACCCGAGGCGACCACTAATCAGGTTGCTTGGGTGTGTGTTAGGAATAATTTCCCCAGCTAGGTAGGAATCTATTCAAGTCACTGTCTCTCCTAAATAGTGAGAACTTAACTGAGCAGCGGCAACATAGAGGCACTTAATTGAACTTGATGGTTATAATGATGATGATGATGTTACAACATTATATTGGATATGGTTACTAATGTTTGAAGTTTAATCAAGTGCTTGCTTTAGCACAAGTGCTAATCTCGATGATAGGTTTAATATTGGTAACTTGCTGCTTAACTAATAATTTAAATTATGCTCTTGTATCATTAAAACTTTTATACAAAATGGTTGTCAAGCGAGATCCACCAAATAAAGCCTTGCATACTCCTTGGTGTCATTTATTTTTGGTTTACGATAGGTAAGTCTAGCTTAGTACATTCTCGTACTTAGGGTTTATTCCCTCTTGTTGCAGATGACGTGCTTTATAATGGTTACTACAAGTATTGTCTTCACCCTACTGGTGATGAAGACTAGATCAAGGGCATGATTTTCTATGTTATCTTATCATGATGCTTTTGCTGGATATGACTATGGAATTGGCTTGTATTTGGACTAAGTGTGTGTGATGGTTTCCATCTACTTTGCTTTCCCTATTTGTGAACTCGTGTTGTAATAATTATGTGAACTCTGATGTATGAGATACTTGTGAACTACTTGTAAAATGGATGTAACATGTGGCTTGTTATGTTGAATCGAGTATGATCTTAGTTGTATGCAAGTTGGTTTGAAATCCTTTGTGGTTTCAGTTGACTACCAGGTTTATATGGGTTCAAATATGATGGTTTGATCACTTCGGTAATTGCTTTTGCACTTGTGCTCTTATAAATTGGTCAGTTCTGTTACAACTAGTATCAGAGCAAGATTCAACATTAAACATGTCATATGTGTATTTAAAACAAAGGTTTTTATTTGTAAAAATCGATTTTTACAACTTATAGCCACTTATATATAGGTGTATTCAAATCTAAATTTTTACCTAAGTGTGCCAGTGGCAGTGTTCGCCTAAATGGATTAAACGACCGTTTAAACGGCCAATAAACGGTAAATGGTGGTAAACTGTTTTGTTTAGCGGGTAAACGGAAATTAAACGGTTGACCGTTTAAACGGTCAAAAAATGGAAAAATGGTCTAAATGGCCTAAACGGAACAGAGATAAACAACATTAAATGGGCTAAACAGCTGTTTAAACGACTGTTTTGGTGAACATGAGGTAAATCTAGTTTAGTTTTGTATGGATAAATTTGTATACTTAAGTTTATTATATTTATAAATGTGTACACTTGATATGTTACATGCATAAATATCTATATTTGGTTCTTTCCATGTAACAGAACCGCCCAATTTATACAAGATCAAGTACGGCTGTCCCCGCTAACACGTTGACATACGCATACTTTCACTCATATAAACCCGGTAGTCCGCCGAGTGTCCCGAAAGACCTCGGTAAATCAACATCACAACCAAGATCGCGGGATTAAGCAAATACACATCACATACACAGGGTTGCAGCGAAAATAATATTGCATAAGGTTTCACAAATAAAAGTACAAGTTTGGGTTTCAAAACTGCTTAGTGAAAACAACATAGCTTTCAAATGATTACATTAATATAAGTTCCAAATATATTGCTAGCATAAGTGACATCATCCGACAAAAGCATATAGATGAGAAGTAACTATAGAATCACCGAGCCCACCGGCGGTTAGCCACCATCTTCAACAGGCCGAGAACTCCACCTGCAACATGGTGGGATAAACCCTGAGTACTCGAATGTACTCAGCCAGACTTACCCGTCGGAAACCAAAACAAATGACACCAAGGATCATGCAAAGCTTAATTTAGTGGATCTGGCTGGACAACCTTTTTGCATAAAAGCTTGAGTAACCATTAGCATTATTCACCTGTACTAGCAGTGACTTTTAGCCATTACCTACCATCTATATTAGCACCTGTACTAATCAATCACTTGATTAAGTTGCAAACAATAATAACCATATCAGGTATTTCATGGCTCATTGTCATCATCATCATCATCATCATTTAACCATATCTTTAAATTTAGTGAATCTACGTTGCCGCTGCTCAGTCAAGTTCTCACTATCCGGGAGAGACGGCGATTCGAATCGATTCCTATCCAGCTGGAGGGGTATTCCTAAACACAAACCCTGCTTCTCCCGTCGGAGTTGCAAACAAGTCACCTTTGGTACGATTCAGGAGTCGCGAGTCCGATCAGATCGACATTCTCAGAGAACCACTCTGCCAAGGTTGTTCGGGACTCTAACCCGCCTTGGACTTATGCCAATGGCTCTCCGCACATCCTTACTACCTCCAGAATGTCGCCACTGCTCGCGTCCCCGGCCTGAGTCGAGCTACTAGGCTTCGCGGTCGGAACGACTTATCCGGCCAGCTAAGTGTTAGGCTGCGTTCAACATGACATGAGGACGTACAGCGTATCGGTCCTTAAACGACACAGACGGGGATAGATTCACACCCAAGACCTCCATGCCTTGTTGCTTCACTACCATCATCCCGTCCGGTCTCCTTTCATTATTAACACATGGTTCTTTTTCATGATAGCCATTATAGCCAACCGTGACCAGAGCTCATCCTACATCTCGCAGGTGACAGGAAATCACCCGACTTCTACCGGTCTATGCATAGCTAAGCATCATTCGATCCTACACTTAATTAGGATTCACAGGATTTTATCTGGACAAGGTAGGGATATAATGCAACAATTGGTTCCAACCAATTCCTATACTTAATGCATCATCAACAATAAAAGATACTCAAGATATTTGTAAAAACATGGGAGACTTAGAATGCTCCGGGGCTTGCCTGGGATCCGACACAAGTCAGTTCAGTTAGCTTGCACCGTCTTGGTGACATCTCAGGTCCTAGCACTTGTCCAGTCCTTCCACCTTCGGGATAGGTCCATCAAACGCCGTCTCCAGGTTTGGCTCCAACATCGCATCCTTCACGTGGTGCATCTAGCATACCTAAATGAGATGCAAGATGCATGTGTATGAATGTGATGAATGGTAACACAAGATGCATCTCACATAAGCATTTAAGACAAACACAAGATTATGCAAGACATAGACATCAATAGCTATTTAACTAACATCACACAACTAACTATAGAGAGCAAGCACATCAAGCATGACACAAGTTTAACAAGGTCACAAGTATCATAACTTGATCATCAACAAAGCCACACTTAGCAATATACAAGCAAACAACTATAATTGGAATCTATTAATCTCTGGACATACAAACAGCAGCTATAAGAATTAGCTATAACTGGAGTTATACAAATCCAAATGACTTGCAAGAAGACATTCTGGAAAGCTTATGAAATTATCTACATTTCATCTATAACCATCACAGCATGATTCCCAAGTTAAGTAGGTCGAAATTATACATTTACAGAAACTGGTCCACAATTGACAGAGAGCAGCCATTTCTGAAACCCAACTTTAAACAGGCATAACTCACAAACTACTTGGTCAAATGACACCAAATTTTAACAGAAGCTAGATACATGAATTATCTACAACTTTTATATAAACAAGTTTCACAACAAAGCACATTATCATGAAGAACTTTGCTAAGTTCCCAGATCTGTCCAGAAACCATATTTGCAAGAAAATAAATATTAACTTATGTTGCAAACACATAATTGGGCAAAACCAACTTTACCAACATGTCACACATGACTAAAGAACACCAGAAAACCTAGGGTCCATGACCAAATAAATTCTTTTAATGTATTTCTTAATTTATTTTAGATAACAAGGTGACTTAATGAACATATACCAAAAGTATACAATAAATTCTACAAAAATTACAGTGGCTCACATATCCTCTCAATAGTCTACTGTCCAAATTTCACTTCATTTGAATATGTATAGCAACCTCTATGAAAAAGACAAGTCGCTAAAGCAAGAAATCATGGGAGAGCAAGATAAACCAATAACTCACTCATACTTCATCCAATACTCATGAAATTTTTATCACACATCAAACATAACATGAGTAGCATGCCACAAAAATTTCACTTCAATTGAAGCCCTAGATCTACAGTTATAAAAAAAACAAATACAACTAGCATTAAAAACCTAGCTGCATAAATATATTTTTACAGCTAAAATTTTAAAGTAAAACATGTAATATTATAGATCTATTGCATAGAGAATTTCACAAGGATTCCAAAAAGTCCTCAATTGCTATTTTACGAATTTCCTATGAATTACTATGATTTTCTAAACTTTCAGCCAATTTAAAACAAATAGGTCCTCGAGGTACTATTCACTTGAGTCTATGGTTCTGCAGAAAAGCCCCTTTACTTAGTCGAATTTGAGGACGAAGTCCTTGACGGGGTGGAGAACAGAGGAGGCCAGCGGACCGGCTGGTGGCCGATTTTGACCGGCTGGAGAGGGCGTTGGCGGCCACAGAGGGCAGTGCTGGGGCTGCGCGACGGCGAGGCGCACCCGTGGACACCCACAGCGTGGCCCGCGACAGCCCGAGGCTCTCTGGCCACGCAAACAGGGCGCACGGTGGCAGCTTTGCCGTGGCGGAAGCACTGAGGCGCGCCCCGGCGACCGAGTGGCAGCGGCGTGAACGGCCCGGGCCTGCACGCGCACACGCAGTGGCACAGCTTAGCTTAGGGCGGAGGCGAAAGGGAGAGAGCAGCGCACGGCGGCCATGGAAGCTCGGCCGGCCCGGCCATGGCGGACGCGGCTCAGGCGCGGAGTGGAGCGAGGAGAAGTGAGAGGAAGCTCGGGCGTCCATTCAAGAGAGCGCAGAGGCGCTGGGACGCGCGTTGGCATGGAGCAGGGAGGTGGGGCGCTGCTGCCCTGCATGGTGGCCACGCCCTGGACACGCGCCCATTACGTCGAGCACGTGGCGGGTGACGAACGGGGCATGGTGGGCGGCGCTTTGGGCTAGATCAGGGCCGAATCAGGACATGGGCCGAATATGAAGAGCGAAGCCCGCACGAAGCTCTACGTTTTTCATTAAGGGGGTTCAGCCATTAGCAAAACAAATTAGAAGATAAATGTATGCCAAAACAGCAGTGTCAACACCTTGTCGGCAGTCACGGAAACTCGCTTTCGGTGGTCAAAACTTCTTCAAACTGAATCCAACTTTTTGTATGCTCTTCACCAAGATGTAAACTCCAACTTTTACTTTTGGGTCAACTTGAGATGCTTAACGAATTTTAGAGAACGCGAGACGCCAATGGCGACGACGATGAATTCCAGACTTAGAAAAATTCTAAGTCTGAAAACAGCCGCTGATTCAATTTTCGAGCCTCTGTTTGACTTAGTTCCAAGTTGATCTGGCTCTTGTTCCAAAAACAAAGTTTGTTCTACTCTACTCAATCTTCAACTTTTATTTAAGGTGCAACCCCATGCAAGCACTGTAAGTGGTTGGTCAACATAGGTCAAAGTATCGTCACTGTAAAGCTTAAATTAGAGTTATTGACCGATTGAGGCATTTTCTTGACTTCCGCTCAACATGAACCTTTTATAACTTTTGTTGTAGAGTTCATCTAGAGTTATTTGGGTAAGGTTGCAAGGTCTGATTGATGACCTACATTTCCATTCACTTAATAGTGCAATTCACACACTTAGTAAAATCATTCCAATAAGGATATAACTTATCATTTCATGTGACTTTTTGATTCCAAACTTCATGAAACTTTTCTAGTGATCCATATAGATGGGTATTGATGTGAGACACATGAAGATATTCCAATAACACCAGCCAAGCATATATCTTGAAAAGGGCCTATATGTAAAGCAAGGGCGCAATATCCAAGTTTAGGTTGGGCTCATGTTTATAGATTCGGCTTTCACATATTCATCGCCACCTAACTTGCCATGTTTGAGCTCAACTCATTGCTTAACTGGTGACAAACACCTGGGGTGTTACAGCCCTCCCCCCTTAAAGGAATCGCGTCCCGAGATTCGGTGCGAAAAACTTTTAAGGGAAGAGAAACTTGTCATCCAGTTCCCAACATCAGTGATAGCATTAGTCTACTTAACTTTGGAGTATCAGAGAGGCTAATTTGGTCACGACACTTTCTGATACTTGCTCTTCGTCATAAGCTATTGTCTAAAGAATTTCCTTCGTTGGCGTCCATAAAGCATCGTTACATTGGAAGGAATCCAAGATAGCACTGTCCTGCATACTTCGTCCACGATGTACGAAGAGTGATACAAGCGTAGACTAAATACTTGTAACATCTACTTCCCTAGTGGATATAACATAGACAGGTGGACTTTGCACTAGATCACAGTCGGTTGACGTATATTCCTTACAACGGTGTTATATTGGCTCCTAAGGTCTGAAAAGCAGTTCTCTACTCAAGTGGCTTGAGCACAACTTTTCACAAAGGAGGTGATCAAAGACAGGGTAAACATCCTTTGAGGGTATGAGAAGCTAGTTAATCAATATCCAAACTGGTTGTAGCGGTGCACTCACTCATATGTCAACTGATGGAAAGCTACCTAATGTTCCATGTGTGCAGTGCTCTTTCTCTGATAACAACACTGTATTATCTGAGTCTGTTGAGTGAAGATGAATGTGATAGCTGACTTTGTCTACCCAGCAATTTCGATGCTCATTAGCTCAGGGAACCTTAGAATCGAGGTGACCATAGGAATCTAGGTTAAATTTGATGCAACCTCTTGGGTAAAAACACATCGAAGGTGCCAAATGACAAGGTAGCATGGGAAAACATTGCCAAGGACGATGGATAGAGAGGCCTAGAGTACAATAAAAGTTGCAAGTATTTCTTCAAACTAGGGAAATAGTTCACGACCATGCATTATGAGTATGATTCTCCTTCATGGTGCATTTGCTCAGTACGTTGAGTTGACTTACACTATATCAAAACTATCTTTGTTGAACTACTATTGACATTGGAGCTTCATTTCTAATGTCAGTCAATATCTCCAAATCACAATTTGAAATTTGTTGTTTGACACCTTTCAAATTGCTCCCGATTTGCAAGGGTACAAATTGACTCTTAGAACACCTCGATTGCTCGAACATTGTTGATAGAAGAGGCCAAGAACAAGGTACAAAGGGGTCCAAGGAGTCTTCTTTAGGGCATCTAAAAGATTATCTAGCAATAATTATTGACCACGTTACATACCTCGGCATCAATTGCAAACACAACTTTCAAATGCGAAGGATGATCGCAGTCACAAAGAAATTACAGATTCTGTACTCTTCGGTTTTCTGTTCATATTTCACAAACTAGTACTCCATTGTGGATGAATTTTGGTAGAAACATAGATCCATGAGTCCCCTAACTGCTCACCAAAATTCAGCTCAAACGAACCTGGTTTGACTATCCAAACAACGCGGCTACCAAAACTGCGCTGTTCTGAAATGACAGCAAACCGAGCCGACAAGATATCTCTCAAATCTGATGTTTTACTCAACCAATACTCAAACCAACTTAAGACATTAAAGGGTCCTAAGCAATGAATGAGATCACCAAGTTTGGGGTCAATCCAACTTCATTTGAGTCACTAATCGCCGGCTTGAAGATAACCGGTGTAGTGCCACAAAATCTGGACAGATTTTGTGTTCTTTCTTTTCTTTGCTTCACACATTGAGGTGTGTGTTTTGCACTCTATAATCTTTCTCATAGTAGCAACAGCCTTTCTCTAGCTAAAGATGGAGGCTATAGTCTTCCTGACATGTTTCTTAGGTAACAATTTCCGCCGTCGATCTAGACACCAACTTGACGATGCACAAGCATTGGACTTATGGGCTATTTTCACAGGGTGCGAAGCATTACTCCACATGGAGGGCATCCCTATATAGATAAGGAACCATTTCTGAATATTCTCTGGCACTTCATCCAATAGAGCCTTGAACAAATATGTTTGTGGTACCTAGGGCACAATGATGCTGATCAAAACTAGGGATGTGTTTTTGCTTACTCCTACATAGCCGATACAACGTCTTGTACTATCTGTGTGATTGTCCAAGATGGAATTGACTTGATAGCACAGGTTTTGGAAAACAAAGCAGTAGCTGCATTGCTAAACGGCTTGCTATTACATTGCTTATCATTGCTCTGCGAGACATAACCTTCGTAATTAGCAAAAAGTTGTCACCTTGCTGGAGGTTAAGCTTCCAACTAGTCACTAATCAGTTGTCTCTCAACACTAAAAGTTCTAAATCTGCACTCTTGCCAACAATAGTTGTGATTGACGCATAACAGATGGTCGCCATCGAAGTCAGCAGACAAGGGGTCACACTAGAGATTGTTGATCTCGACTGTGCGATCAGTCATGCACATAATAATCAAGACTTGGATAGCCAGGTCATAATCATAATGTGACGTTCGATTCTTATCCGACTAACAACTTGTCCAACATTAAGTGTTGTGTGCATTTTTGATTCAATGGGGATGACATAGGTTGCTCAGTAGATGACGGACGTTAATACGGGGACAACCAAGTGGAGTCACTTGTCTACCACCTCTTGCAGTCTGTTAATGTTTATGCCGGTGATATGTTCTTCAAAGGTTATCTTCCAGACGACATCAGGAGGAAGCTCTACTACATATGGTCCTAATAGATTGATCTTTTGATAAGATATGGGGAGATAACCAAGAAAGGATCACAAGAAAATATCACATCGACTGTCGTTTCATAATGGATCATGACTAGCAACCCTGATACCTGCGCGTGCCGAGCAGCACAACCTTGTGTGCGCGCCCACAGGAGGCTCTCGGTTTCGTCGCGGCACCATAGACTGTCAATCGTAACACCATTACTAAACTGACAACCAAAGTGAAATTTCTCGTGGCACCAATTAGATTGTAAGAACAAGCATTGTGCAAAAGAGGGATAGAAAACAAGGATAGTCACAAGGTTAGGAATCAATAAGGAGGCGATCAGAAGATCAAAACACAGCGCAAAAAGAACATAGCCTAATTGTCGAAGGCAACTAAGCATGAGACTCTTGCTTAATTTCCATAAACGCCTCGTGTCCACCAAAGTGATTACCAGATAAAGGTTAACATGAGATTTGGTCTTGTCGAGGAGCAACATGAGATTAAGACTTTTGAAAGAGTTGGAGACAAAATACACGAGATTCGAGGGACAGAGCCATTGCACTGACTAGAGATTCAGTTGATAAAGCAATGACATAATCTATGAGAAGAAGGTTCCAAAGCTAGGGCAGATAGCGATTATCGTTGCACCAGATTATCTGTAGGAGAAGGAGCAATGAGGTCCGATAAGGATTTTTGAGCAGGGTCCTCCCACATAGGAGCGGAACAACCACGACACATGCAAGCATTTAAGGGAACTAAGCTTGGACCTAAGGTCAAGCAAAGACATAGATAAAAGTCTTCGTAGCACAACGTTCAAGGCTAGCGACCACGTGTACAGGCTCAGGTTCTTAAGAGAGAACTTAATTATAGACGACAACCCTGAGATTACCAAAACTTGGACACTGCTCCAGGATAGCGCTCTTCCACACTCATATGCTTACTGAGGGCAAAAGGGTGACAACTACGGCACTACCTAGATAACGAGCATCCACGCCTACATTAAGGTCTTAAGCGAGCATTTCGAAACACTCAATCCAATTAGCTTAAATGGCTATTACGAAGCACAAAGCTCGTACATAACAAGCAGTCACCTACAACAACTCCACTACACATATCATGCAAAACATGGTCGTAAGGCACTGTTATCTTTTATTTCCCTTCTTACTGAGTAGGTGGATATCTCTACAAAACAAGTTTTACTTACATTTAGCAATTTAGTTTTTTTTAAAGGGGTGAGTTTTTGCCAATTAATAACTTGTCATCTATTTCCTTTGGAAGCAAACATACAAGACAAAACTAATCACACACTAACTTCAAGCATAGCTATTCAAGCAGCATGGGACAAGACATTTTGGCTAGCTTCACACAGGGAAGATAGTAACATCACATGGATCACAAGTTACTTACTATTAGAACAAGGTGAGGGAAGCATATTTATGCACAAGCACAATCATGATGCATGCTCGTCCTATTCATCCTCACGAAATTGCCAGCCTAAGGTGGCAATCACGTTCTATGTCGGTGGCATAACACGTACTCTCTCGATATATAGCTAGTCGTCAGCTACATTCAATCTACGCATTCGTGGTTAGCGTACCTGCAGGCAAATTCATTGCAGCCCAGCCCACAAGATATAAATAAGCACACAATGAAAGCAGTAAACTAAGATACTCTCCATATATACATCCCCAGATGTATATACTTCGATATTCATAGCTACCCGATAAATATACCCGCAATTAAGTACCTTCATATATACATGGGTGTAACATATAAATATTCCAGTAACCACAGCTAACTCTCCCCTAGACCGACAGTTGGACGGTCATGCTCTCACAACTCACACTTACCTGATCGTAGAGACAATTGATCCATACATTACCATTCAAGCGAATGGCATCCATACAATAACATGCCGTATGGACGACGAAAGTAAAAACCCCCATGTTAGTACTTAGATAGCCACCTAATAGTCCTTAACTAGGCATAAAGGAGGATGTCGCTAGCATAGTTTTGCAAATTAGTTTTGACAAATTTGCCTGTAGCTAAAGTTTTAGTTAAAATAGGCTTTTTAAAACCAAAACTTTGTTTTTAAAACAATGTACATGACAGTATTATGCTTAATCTTGCTCTGATACCAGCTGTAACAGAACCGCCCAATTTATACAAGATCAAGTACGGCTGTCCCCGCTAACACGTTGACATACGCATACTTTCACTCATATAAACCCGGTAGTCCGCCGAGTGTCCCGAAAGACCTCGGTAAATCAACATCACAACCAAGATCGCGGGATTAAGCAAATACACATCACATACACAGGGTTGCAGCGAAAATAATATTGCATAAGGTTTCACAAATAAAAGTACAAGTTTGGGTTTCAAAACTGCTTAGTGAAAACAACATAGCTTTCAAATGATTACATTAATATAAGTTCCAAATATATTGCTAGCATAAGTGACATCATCCGACAAAAGCATATAGATGAGAAGTAACTATAGAATCACCGAGCCCACCGGCGGTTAGCCACCATCTTCAACAGGCCGAGAACTCCACCTGCAACATGGTGGGATAAACCCTGAGTACTCGAATGTACTCAGCCAGACTTACCCGTCGGAAACCAAAACAAATGACACCAAGGATCATGCAAAGCTTAATTTAGTGGATCTGGCTGGACAACCTTTTTGCATAAAAGCTTGAGTAACCATTAGCATTATTCACCTGTACTAGCAGTGACTTTTAGCCATTACCTACCATCTATATTAGCACCTGTACTAATCAATCACTTGATTAAGTTGCAAACAATAATAACCATATCAGGTATTTCATGGCTCATTGTCATCATCATCATCATCATCATTTAACCATATCTTTAAATTTAGTGAATCTACGTTGCCGCTGCTCAGTCAAGTTCTCACTATCCGGGAGAGACGGCGATTCGAATCGATTCCTATCCAGCTGGAGGGGTATTCCTAAACACAAACCCTGCTTCTCCCGTCGGAGTTGCAAACAAGTCACCTTTGGTACGATTCAGGAGTCGCGAGTCCGATCAGATCGACATTCTCAGAGAACCACTCTGCCAAGGTTGTTCGGGACTCTAACCCGCCTTGGACTTATGCCAATGGCTCTCCGCATATCCTTACTACCTCCAGAATGTCGCCACTGCTCGCGTCCCCGGCCTGAGTCGAGCTACTAGGCTTCGCGGTCGGAACGACTTATCCGGCCAGCTAAGTGTTAGGCTGCGTTCAACATGACATGAGGACGTACAGCGTATCGGTCCTTAAACGACACAGACGGGGATAGATTCACACCCAAGACCTCCATGCCTTGTTGCTTCACTACCATCATCCCGTCCGGTCTCCTTTCATTATTAACACATGGTTCTTTTTCATGATAGCCATTATAGCCAACCGTGACCAGAGCTCATCCTACATCTCGCAGGTGACAGGAAATCACCCGACTTCTACCGGTCTATGCATAGCTAAGCATCATTCGATCCTACACTTAATTAGGATTCACAGGATTTTATCTGGACAAGGTAGGGATATAATGCAACAATTGGTTCCAACCAATTCCTATACTTAATGCATCATCAACAATAAAAGATACTCAAGATATTTGTAAAAACATGGGAGACTTAGAATGCTCCGGGGCTTGCCTGGGATCCGACACAAGTCAGTTCAGTTAGCTTGCACCGTCTTGGTGACATCTCAGGTCCTAGCACTTGTCCAGTCCTTCCACCTTCGGGATAGGTCCATCAAACGCCGTCTCCAGGTTTGGCTCCAACATCGCATCCTTCACGTGGTGCATCTAGCATACCTAAATGAGATGCAAGATGCATGTGTATGAATGTGATGAATGGTAACACAAGATGCATCTCACATAAGCATTTAAGACAAACACAAGATTATGCAAGACATAGACATCAATAGCTATTTAACTAACATCACACAACTAACTATAGAGAGCAAGCACATCAAGCATGACACAAGTTTAACAAGGTCACAAGTATCATAACTTGATCATCAACAAAGCCACACTTAGCAATATACAAGCAAACAACTATAATTGGAATCTATTAATCTCTGGACATACAAACAGCAGCTATAAGAATTAGCTATAACTGGAGTTATACAAATCCAAATGACTTGCAAGAAGACATTCTGGAAAGCTTATGAAATTATCTACATTTCATCTATAACCATCACAGCATGATTCCCAAGTTAAGTAGGTCGAAATTATACATTTACAGAAACTGGTCCACAATTGACAGAGAGCAGCCATTTCTGAAACCCAACTTTAAACAGGCATAACTCACAAACTACTTGGTCAAATGACACCAAATTTTAACAGAAGCTAGATACATGAATTATCTACAACTTTTATATAAACAAGTTTCACAACAAAGCACATTATCATGAAGAACTTTGCTAAGTTCCCAGATCTGTCCAGAAACCATATTTGCAAGAAAATAAATATTAACTTATGTTGCAAACACATAATTGGGCAAAACCAACTTTACCAACATGTCACACATGACTAAAGAACACCAGAAAACCTAGGGTCCATGACCAAATAAATTCTTTTAATGTATTTCTTAATTTATTTTAGATAACAAGGTGACTTAATGAACATATACCAAAAGTATACAATAAATTCTACAAAAATTACAGTGGCTCACATATCCTCTCAATAGTCTACTGTCCAAATTTCACTTCATTTGAATATGTATAGCAACCTCTATGAAAAAGACAAGTCGCTAAAGCAAGAAATCATGGGAGAGCAAGATAAACCAATAACTCACTCATACTTCATCCAATACTCATGAAATTTTTATCACACATCAAACATAACATGAGTAGCATGCCACAAAAATTTCACTTCAATTGAAGCCCTAGATCTACAGTTATAAAAAAAACAAATACAACTAGCATTAAAAACCTAGCTGCATAAATATATTTTTACAGCTAAAATTTTAAAGTAAAACATGTAATATTATAGATCTATTGCATAGAGAATTTCACAAGGATTCCAAAAAGTCCTCAATTGCTATTTTACGAATTTCCTATGAATTACTATGATTTTCTAAACTTTCAGCCAATTTAAAACAAATAGGTCCTCGAGGTACTATTCACTTGAGTCTATGGTTCTGCAGAAAAGCCCCTTTACTTAGTCGAATTTGAGGACGAAGTCCTTGACGGGGTGGAGAACAGAGGAGGCCAGCGGACCGGCTGGTGGCCGATTTTGACCGGCTGGAGAGGGCGTTGGCGGCCACAGAGGGCAGTGCTGGGGCTGCGCGACGGCGAGGCGCACCCGTGGACACCCACAGCGTGGCCCGCGACAGCCCGAGGCTCTCTGGCCACGCAAACAGGGCGCACGGTGGCAGCTTTGCCGTGGCGGAAGCACTGAGGCGCGCCCCGGCGACCGAGTGGCAGCGGCGTGAACGGCCCGGGCCTGCACGCGCACACGCAGTGGCACAGCTTAGCTTAGGGCGGAGGCGAAAGGGAGAGAGCAGCGCACGGCGGCCATGGAAGCTCGGCCGGCCCGGCCATGGCGGACGCGGCTCAGGCGCGGAGTGGAGCGAGGAGAAGTGAGAGGAAGCTCGGGCGTCCATTCAAGAGAGCGCAGAGGCGCTGGGACGCGCGTTGGCATGGAGCAGGGAGGTGGGGCGCTGCTGCCCTGCATGGTGGCCACGCCCTGGACACGCGCCCATTACGTCGAGCACGTGGCGGGTGACGAACGGGGCATGGTGGGCGGCGCTTTGGGCTAGATCAGGGCCGAATCAGGACATGGGCCGAATATGAAGAGCGAAGCCCGCACGAAGCTCTACGTTTTTCATTAAGGGGGTTCAGCCATTAGCAAAACAAATTAGAAGATAAATGTATGCCAAAACAGCAGTGTCAACACCTTGTCGGCAGTCACGGAAACTCGCTTTCGGTGGTCAAAACTTCTTCAAACTGAATCCAACTTTTGTATGCTCTTCACCAAGATGTAAACTCCAACTTTTACTTTTGGGTCAACTTGAGATGCTTAACGAATTTTAGAGAACGCGAGACGCCAATGGCGACGACGATGAATTCCAGACTTAGAAAAATTCTAAGTCTGAAAACAGCCGCTGATTCAATTTTCGAGCCTCTGTTTGACTTAGTTCCAAGTTGATCTGGCTCTTGTTCCAAAAACAAAGTTTGTTCTACTCTACTCAATCTTCAACTTTTATTTAAGGTGCAACCCCATGCAAGCACTGTAAGTGGTTGGTCAACATAGGTCAAAGTATCGTCACTGTAAAGCTTAAATTAGAGTTATTGACCGATTGAGGCATTTTCTTGACTTCCGCTCAACATGAACCTTTTATAACTTTTGTTGTAGAGTTCATCTAGAGTTATTTGGGTAAGGTTGCAAGGTCTGATTGATGACCTACATTTCCATTCACTTAATAGTGCAATTCACACACTTAGTAAAATCATTCCAATAAGGATATAACTTATCATTTCATGTGACTTTTTGATTCCAAACTTCATGAAACTTTTCTAGTGATCCATATAGATGGGTATTGATGTGAGACACATGAAGATATTCCAATAACACCAGCCAAGCATATATCTTGAAAAGGGCCTATATGTAAAGCAAGGGCGCAATATCCAAGTTTAGGTTGGGCTCATGTTTATAGATTCGGCTTTCACATATTCATCGCCACCTAACTTGCCATGTTTGAGCTCAACTCATTGCTTAACTGGTGACAAACACCTGGGGTGTTACAGCCCTCCCCCCTTAAAGGAATCGCGTCCCGAGATTCGGTGCGAAAAACTTTTAAGGGAAGAGAAACTTGTCATCCAGTTCCCAACATCAGTGATAGCATTAGTCTACTTAACTTTGGAGTATCAGAGAGGCTAATTTGGTCACGACACTTTCTGATACTTGCTCTTCGTCATAAGCTATTGTCTAAAGAATTTCCTTCGTTGGCGTCCATAAAGCATCGTTACATTGGAAGGAATCCAAGATAGCACTGTCCTGCATACTTCGTCCACGATGTACGAAGAGTGATACAAGCGTAGACTAAATACTTGTAACATCTACTTCCCTAGTGGATATAACATAGACAGGTGGACTTTGCACTAGATCACAGTCGGTTGACGTATATTCCTTACAACGGTGTTATATTGGCTCCTAAGGTCTGAAAAGCAGTTCTCTACTCAAGTGGCTTGAGCACAACTTTTCACAAAGGAGGTGATCAAAGACAGGGTAAACATCCTTTGAGGGTATGAGAAGCTAGTTAATCAATATCCAAACTGGTTGTAGCGGTGCACTCACTCATATGTCAACTGATGGAAAGCTACCTAATGTTCCATGTGTGCAGTGCTCTTTCTCTGATAACAACACTGTATTATCTGAGTCTGTTGAGTGAAGATGAATGTGATAGCTGACTTTGTCTACCCAGCAATTTCGATGCTCATTAGCTCAGGGAACCTTAGAATCGAGGTGACCATAGGAATCTAGGTTAAATTTGATGCAACCTCTTGGGTAAAAACACATCGAAGGTGCCAAATGACAAGGTAGCATGGGAAAACATTGCCAAGGACGATGGATAGAGAGGCCTAGAGTACAATAAAAGTTGCAAGTATTTCTTCAAACTAGGGAAATAGTTCACGACCATGCATTATGAGTATGATTCTCCTTCATGGTGCATTTGCTCAGTACGTTGAGTTGACTTACACTATATCAAAACTATCTTTGTTGAACTACTATTGACATTGGAGCTTCATTTCTAATGTCAGTCAATATCTCCAAATCACAATTTGAAATTTGTTGTTTGACACCTTTCAAATTGCTCCCGATTTGCAAGGGTACAAATTGACTCTTAGAACACCTCGATTGCTCGAACATTGTTGATAGAAGAGGCCAAGAACAAGGTACAAAGGGGTCCAAGGAGTCTTCTTTAGGGCATCTAAAAGATTATCTAGCAATAATTATTGACCACGTTACATACCTCGGCATCAATTGCAAACACAACTTTCAAATGCGAAGGATGATCGCAGTCACAAAGAAATTACAGATTCTGTACTCTTCGGTTTTCTGTTCATATTTCACAAACTAGTACTCCATTGTGGATGAATTTTGGTAGAAACATAGATCCATGAGTCCCCTAACTGCTCACCAAAATTCAGCTCAAACGAACCTGGTTTGACTATCCAAACAACGCGGCTACCAAAACTGCGCTGTTCTGAAATGACAGCAAACCGAGCCGACAAGATATCTCTCAAATCTGATGTTTTACTCAACCAATACTCAAACCAACTTAAGACATTAAAGGGTCCTAAGCAATGAATGAGATCACCAAGTTTGGGGTCAATCCAACTTCATTTGAGTCACTAATCGCCGGCTTGAAGATAACCGGTGTAGTGCCACAAAATCTGGACAGATTTTGTGTTCTTTCTTTTCTTTGCTTCACACATTGAGGTGTGTGTTTTGCACTCTATAATCTTTCTCATAGTAGCAACAGCCTTTCTCTAGCTAAAGATGGAGGCTATAGTCTTCCTGACATGTTTCTTAGGTAACAATTTCCGCCGTCGATCTAGACACCAACTTGACGATGCACAAGCATTGGACTTATGGGCTATTTTCACAGGGTGCGAAGCATTACTCCACATGGAGGGCATCCCTATATAGATAAGGAACCATTTCTGAATATTCTCTGGCACTTCATCCAATAGAGCCTTGAACAAATATGTTTGTGGTACCTAGGGCACAATGATGCTGATCAAAACTAGGGATGTGTTTTTGCTTACTCCTACATAGCCGATACAACGTCTTGTACTATCTGTGTGATTGTCCAAGATGGAATTGACTTGATAGCACAGGTTTTGGAAAACAAAGCAGTAGCTGCATTGCTAAACGGCTTGCTATTACATTGCTTATCATTGCTCTGCGAGACATAACCTTCGTAATTAGCAAAAAGTTGTCACCTTGCTGGAGGTTAAGCTTCCAACTAGTCACTAATCAGTTGTCTCTCAACACTAAAAGTTCTAAATCTGCACTCTTGCCAACAATAGTTGTGATTGACGCATAACAGATGGTCGCCATCGAAGTCAGCAGACAAGGGGTCACACTAGAGATTGTTGATCTCGACTGTGCGATCAGTCATGCACATAATAATCAAGACTTGGATAGCCAGGTCATAATCATAATGTGACGTTCGATTCTTATCCGACTAACAACTTGTCCAACATTAAGTGTTGTGTGCATTTTTGATTCAATGGGGATGACATAGGTTGCTCAGTAGATGACGGACGTTAATACGGGGACAACCAAGTGGAGTCACTTGTCTACCACCTCTTGCAGTCTGTTAATGTTTATGCCGGTGATATGTTCTTCAAAGGTTATCTTCCAGACGACATCAGGAGGAAGCTCTACTACATATGGTCCTAATAGATTGATCTTTTGATAAGATATGGGGAGATAACCAAGAAAGGATCACAAGAAAATATCACATCGACTGTCGTTTCATAATGGATCATGACTAGCAACCCTGATACCTGCGCGTGCCGAGCAGCACAACCTTGTGTGCGCGCCCACAGGAGGCTCTCGGTTTCGTCGCGGCACCATAGACTGTCAATCGTAACACCATTACTAAACTGACAACCAAAGTGAAATTTCTCGTGGCACCAATTAGATTGTAAGAACAAGCATTGTGCAAAAGAGGGATAGAAAACAAGGATAGTCACAAGGTTAGGAATCAATAAGGAGGCGATCAGAAGATCAAAACACAGCGCAAAAAGAACATAGCCTAATTGTCGAAGGCAACTAAGCATGAGACTCTTGCTTAATTTCCATAAACGCCTCGTGTCCACCAAAGTGATTACCAGATAAAGGTTAACATGAGATTTGGTCTTGTCGAGGAGCAACATGAGATTAAGACTTTTGAAAGAGTTGGAGACAAAATACACGAGATTCGAGGGACAGAGCCATTGCACTGACTAGAGATTCAGTTGATAAAGCAATGACATAATCTATGAGAAGAAGGTTCCAAAGCTAGGGCAGATAGCGATTATCGTTGCACCAGATTATCTGTAGGAGAAGGAGCAATGAGGTCCGATAAGGATTTTTGAGCAGGGTCCTCCCACATAGGAGCGGAACAACCACGACACATGCAAGCATTTAAGGGAACTAAGCTTGGACCTAAGGTCAAGCAAAGACATAGATAAAAGTCTTCGTAGCACAACGTTCAAGGCTAGCGACCACGTGTACAGGCTCAGGTTCTTAAGAGAGAACTTAATTATAGACGACAACCCTGAGATTACCAAAACTTGGACACTGCTCCAGGATAGCGCTCTTCCACACTCATATGCTTACTGAGGGCAAAAGGGTGACAACTACGGCACTACCTAGATAACGAGCATCCACGCCTACATTAAGGTCTTAAGCGAGCATTTCGAAACACTCAATCCAATTAGCTTAAATGGCTATTACGAAGCACAAAGCTCGTACATAACAAGCAGTCACCTACAACAACTCCACTACACATATCATGCAAAACATGGTCGTAAGGCACTGTTATCTTTTATTTCCCTTCTTACTGAGTAGGTGGATATCTCTACAAAACAAGTTTTACTTACATTTAGCAATTTAGTTTTTTTTAAAGGGGTGAGTTTTTGCCAATTAATAACTTGTCATCTATTTCCTTTGGAAGCAAACATACAAGACAAAACTAATCACACACTAACTTCAAGCATAGCTATTCAAGCAGCATGGGACAAGACATTTTGGCTAGCTTCACACAGGGAAGATAGTAACATCACATGGATCACAAGTTACTTACTATTAGAACAAGGTGAGGGAAGCATATTTATGCACAAGCACAATCATGATGCATGCTCGTCCTATTCATCCTCACGAAATTGCCAGCCTAAGGTGGCAATCACGTTCTATGTCGGTGGCATAACACGTACTCTCTCGATATATAGCTAGTCGTCAGCTACATTCAATCTACGCATTCGTGGTTAGCGTACCTGCAGGCAAATTCATTGCAGCCCAGCCCACAAGATATAAATAAGCACACAATGAAAGCAGTAAACTAAGATACTCTCCATATATACATCCCCAGATGTATATACTTCGATATTCATAGCTACCCGATAAATATACCCGCAATTAAGTACCTTCATATATACATGGGTGTAACATATAAATATTCCAGTAACCACAGCTAACTCTCCCCTAGACCGACAGTTGGACGGTCATGCTCTCACAACTCACACTTACCTGATCGTAGAGACAATTGATCCATACATTACCATTCAAGCGAATGGCATCCATACAATAACATGCCGTATGGACGACGAAAGTAAAAACCCCCATGTTAGTACTTAGATAGCCACCTAATAGTCCTTAACTAGGCATAAAGGAGGATGTCGCTAGCATAGTTTTGCAAATTAGTTTTGACAAATTTGCCTGTAGCTAAAGTTTTAGTTAAAATAGGCTTTTTAAAACCAAAACTTTGTTTTTAAAACAATGTACATGACAGTATTATGCTTAATCTTGCTCTGATACCAGCTGTAACAGAACCGCCCAATTTATACAAGATCAAGTACGGCTGTCCCCGCTAACACGTTGACATACGCATACTTTCACTCATATAAACCCGGTAGTCCGCCGAGTGTCCCGAAAGACCTCGGTAAATCAACATCACAACCAAGATCGCGGGATTAAGCAAATACACATCACATACACAGGGTTGCAGCGAAAATAATATTGCATAAGGTTTCACAAATAAAAGTACAAGTTTGGGTTTCAAAACTGCTTAGTGAAAACAACATAGCTTTCAAATGATTACATTAATATAAGTTCCAAATATATTGCTAGCATAAGTGACATCATCCGACAAAAGCATATAGATGAGAAGTAACTATAGAATCACCGAGCCCACCGGCGGTTAGCCACCATCTTCAACAGGCCGAGAACTCCACCTGCAACATGGTGGGATAAACCCTGAGTACTCGAATGTACTCAGCCAGACTTACCCGTCGGAAACCAAAACAAATGACACCAAGGATCATGCAAAGCTTAATTTAGTGGATCTGGCTGGACAACCTTTTTGCATAAAAGCTTGAGTAACCATTAGCATTATTCACCTGTACTAGCAGTGACTTTTAGCCATTACCTACCATCTATATTAGCACCTGTACTAATCAATCACTTGATTAAGTTGCAAACAATAATAACCATATCAGGTATTTCATGGCTCATTGTCATCATCATCATCATCATCATTTAACCATATCTTTAAATTTAGTGAATCTACGTTGCCGCTGCTCAGTCAAGTTCTCACTATCCGGGAGAGACGGCGATTCGAATCGATTCCTATCCAGCTGGAGGGGTATTCCTAAACACAAACCCTGCTTCTCCCGTCGGAGTTGCAAACAAGTCACCTTTGGTACGATTCAGGAGTCGCGAGTCCGATCAGATCGACATTCTCAGAGAACCACTCTGCCAAGGTTGTTCGGGACTCTAACCCGCCTTGGACTTATGCCAATGGCTCTCCGCATATCCTTACTACCTCCAGAATGTCGCCACTGCTCGCGTCCCCGGCCTGAGTCGAGCTACTAGGCTTCGCGGTCGGAACGACTTATCCGGCCAGCTAAGTGTTAGGCTGCGTTCAACATGACATGAGGACGTACAGCGTATCGGTCCTTAAACGACACAGACGGGGATAGATTCACACCCAAGACCTCCATGCCTTGTTGCTTCACTACCATCATCCCGTCCGGTCTCCTTTCATTATTAACACATGGTTCTTTTTCATGATAGCCATTATAGCCAACCGTGACCAGAGCTCATCCTACATCTCGCAGGTGACAGGAAATCACCCGACTTCTACCGGTCTATGCATAGCTAAGCATCATTCGATCCTACACTTAATTAGGATTCACAGGATTTTATCTGGACAAGGTAGGGATATAATGCAACAATTGGTTCCAACCAATTCCTATACTTAATGCATCATCAACAATAAAAGATACTCAAGATATTTGTAAAAACATGGGAGACTTAGAATGCTCCGGGGCTTGCCTGGGATCCGACACAAGTCAGTTCAGTTAGCTTGCACCGTCTTGGTGACATCTCAGGTCCTAGCACTTGTCCAGTCCTTCCACCTTCGGGATAGGTCCATCAAACGCCGTCTCCAGGTTTGGCTCCAACATCGCATCCTTCACGTGGTGCATCTAGCATACCTAAATGAGATGCAAGATGCATGTGTATGAATGTGATGAATGGTAACACAAGATGCATCTCACATAAGCATTTAAGACAAACACAAGATTATGCAAGACATAGACATCAATAGCTATTTAACTAACATCACACAACTAACTATAGAGAGCAAGCACATCAAGCATGACACAAGTTTAACAAGGTCACAAGTATCATAACTTGATCATCAACAAAGCCACACTTAGCAATATACAAGCAAACAACTATAATTGGAATCTATTAATCTCTGGACATACAAACAGCAGCTATAAGAATTAGCTATAACTGGAGTTATACAAATCCAAATGACTTGCAAGAAGACATTCTGGAAAGCTTATGAAATTATCTACATTTCATCTATAACCATCACAGCATGATTCCCAAGTTAAGTAGGTCGAAATTATACATTTACAGAAACTGGTCCACAATTGACAGAGAGCAGCCATTTCTGAAACCCAACTTTAAACAGGCATAACTCACAAACTACTTGGTCAAATGACACCAAATTTTAACAGAAGCTAGATACATGAATTATCTACAACTTTTATATAAACAAGTTTCACAACAAAGCACATTATCATGAAGAACTTTGCTAAGTTCCCAGATCTGTCCAGAAACCATATTTGCAAGAAAATAAATATTAACTTATGTTGCAAACACATAATTGGGCAAAACCAACTTTACCAACATGTCACACATGACTAAAGAACACCAGAAAACCTAGGGTCCATGACCAAATAAATTCTTTTAATGTATTTCTTAATTTATTTTAGATAACAAGGTGACTTAATGAACATATACCAAAAGTATACAATAAATTCTACAAAAATTACAGTGGCTCACATATCCTCTCAATAGTCTACTGTCCAAATTTCACTTCATTTGAATATGTATAGCAACCTCTATGAAAAAGACAAGTCGCTAAAGCAAGAAATCATGGGAGAGCAAGATAAACCAATAACTCACTCATACTTCATCCAATACTCATGAAATTTTTATCACACATCAAACATAACATGAGTAGCATGCCACAAAAATTTCACTTCAATTGAAGCCCTAGATCTACAGTTATAAAAAAAACAAATACAACTAGCATTAAAAACCTAGCTGCATAAATATATTTTTACAGCTAAAATTTTAAAGTAAAACATGTAATATTATAGATCTATTGCATAGAGAATTTCACAAGGATTCCAAAAAGTCCTCAATTGCTATTTTACGAATTTCCTATGAATTACTATGATTTTCTAAACTTTCAGCCAATTTAAAACAAATAGGTCCTCGAGGTACTATTCACTTGAGTCTATGGTTCTGCAGAAAAGCCCCTTTACTTAGTCGAATTTGAGGACGAAGTCCTTGACGGGGTGGAGAACAGAGGAGGCCAGCGGACCGGCTGGTGGCCGATTTTGACCGGCTGGAGAGGGCGTTGGCGGCCACAGAGGGCAGTGCTGGGGCTGCGCGACGGCGAGGCGCACCCGTGGACACCCACAGCGTGGCCCGCGACAGCCCGAGGCTCTCTGGCCACGCAAACAGGGCGCACGGTGGCAGCTTTGCCGTGGCGGAAGCACTGAGGCGCGCCCCGGCGACCGAGTGGCAGCGGCGTGAACGGCCCGGGCCTGCACGCGCACACGCAGTGGCACAGCTTAGCTTAGGGCGGAGGCGAAAGGGAGAGAGCAGCGCACGGCGGCCATGGAAGCTCGGCCGGCCCGGCCATGGCGGACGCGGCTCAGGCGCGGAGTGGAGCGAGGAGAAGTGAGAGGAAGCTCGGGCGTCCATTCAAGAGAGCGCAGAGGCGCTGGGACGCGCGTTGGCATGGAGCAGGGAGGTGGGGCGCTGCTGCCCTGCATGGTGGCCACGCCCTGGACACGCGCCCATTACGTCGAGCACGTGGCGGGTGACGAACGGGGCATGGTGGGCGGCGCTTTGGGCTAGATCAGGGCCGAATCAGGACATGGGCCGAATACGAAGAGCGAAGCCCGCACGAAGCTCTACGTTTTTCATTAAGGGGGTTCAGCCATTAGCAAAACAAATTAGAAGATAAATGTATGCCAAAACAGCAGTGTCAACACCTTGTCGGCAGTCACGGAAACTCGCTTTCGGTGGTCAAAACTTCTTCAAACTGAATCCAACTTTTTGTATGCTCTTCACCAAGATGTAAACTCCAACTTTTACTTTTGGGTCAACTTGAGATGCTTAACGAATTTTAGAGAACGCGAGACGCCAATGGCGACGACGATGAATTCCAGACTTAGAAAAATTCTAAGTCTGAAAACAGCCGCTGATTCAATTTTCGAGCCTCTGTTTGACTTAGTTCCAAGTTGATCTGGCTCTTGTTCCAAAAACAAAGTTTGTTCTACTCTACTCAATCTTCAACTTTTATTTAAGGTGCAACCCCATGCAAGCACTGTAAGTGGTTGGTCAACATAGGTCAAAGTATCGTCACTGTAAAGCTTAAATTAGAGTTATTGACCGATTGAGGCATTTTCTTGACTTCCGCTCAACATGAACCTTTTATAACTTTTGTTGTAGAGTTCATCTAGAGTTATTTGGGTAAGGTTGCAAGGTCTGATTGATGACCTACATTTCCATTCACTTAATAGTGCAATTCACACACTTAGTAAAATCATTCCAATAAGGATATAACTTATCATTTCATGTGACTTTTTGATTCCAAACTTCATGAAACTTTTCTAGTGATCCATATAGATGGGTATTGATGTGAGACACATGAAGATATTCCAATAACACCAGCCAAGCATATATCTTGAAAAGGGCCTATATGTAAAGCAAGGGCGCAATATCCAAGTTTAGGTTGGGCTCATGTTTATAGATTCGGCTTTCACATATTCATCGCCACCTAACTTGCCATGTTTGAGCTCAACTCATTGCTTAACTGGTGACAAACACCTGGGGTGTTACATTCCACATGCATAAATATATATACATACCAAAATAATTGATTTTTACTCGGATAAATATGTATAAATGCTAGAATACTTGATTTTTTACATGCACATATATAATTATATGTATTTTTTAAAGTACAAAACCGTTTAGACCGTTTAACTTCATTTAAACACCGTGTAAATAGCCTAAACGCTAAACGAAGGGCGACCGTGTAAAGTCTGTTTATCGTTTAGGAAAACATTGGTCAATGGTCATATCCTCTGTGCCCAAATAAGGACTTTTAGGTGGCTTATTTAAGTACTAACTTTGGGGGGTAATTGCTTGCATTTCTATTTCGTCGTCCATAAGGAGTGCTATTATATTGATGCCATCCGCTTGGGTGGTAATGTATGGATCAATTGCATCTACGCTTAGCTAAGTGTGAGTTGTGAGAGCATGACCGTCCAACTGTCGGTCTAGGGGAGAGTTAGCTGTGGTTACTAGAATATTTACATGTTACACATATGTATATATGAAGGTACTTAATTATGGGTATATCTGTCGGGTAGCTTTGGATACCGAAGTATATATATCTGTGGATGTATATATAGAGAGTATCTTAGTTTACTGCTTTCATTGTGTGCTTATTTATCTCTTGTGGGGATGGGCTGCATGAATTTGCCTGCAGGTACACTAACAGCGCAACATGTAGCCCGACTAGATGCGTATATTGAGAGAACGTATGTATGCCAGCGTGTATGTCGCTAGAATTTTAAAATTTTCCTAAGATTTGTGAGGACGTACGGAACGTGCATGTATCATGTTCACTCATGTAATTATATTTTTTTATCACTCCCTCCTTTATCATTAATAATTCTGTTATATATTTCTTATCCTGTAAGATAATCCTCTCACACCCAAATTGCAATGTTATTACAGATGTCCGCACCAGCACTACCGCCTAGGAGCAGCACATTCTTGCACGTGTTTGGCGCTCCAACCCTATTGTGGAGGGTGCTATATTCAGTGGGATATGCTAAGCCACCTCATTATACTTGGAAGCAAGTGGAGGCTGAAGGAAGGTTGTTGTGGTATGGCATTGAGGTGGTTGTGCCGCCTCATGAAAACAGACCACAGTGGCTTGGTTGGAGCATCAAAGCTGATGGACAAACCCATTAGCTAGGTGCCCAAGTGGCAGCTTTGGAAGTGCTAGTCGATATTTGTCAAGAGTTTGGTGACGAGTTGATCAACATACCAACTGAGTCCATTCCTCGAGTAGCCCTGTTAGAGGCAGTTTGGCTAGACTTTGAGGATGATCCCTTGGTAATGTCAGAGATAGAGCGGGCATAGAGCTCTAGACCAGTCATGAGTGCCATGATGGTTGTTCTGAAGATGTTCTATGATCATCAGAGCACTTATGTTAGTGTTTTGATAGCTATTTAGTAGGCATAGAATGAACGGTGCAAGTGGAAGAAATGTGCGCGCAAGTATGGTAAAGGGCTAAGGGTAGCCCAAAATGAGATATGTGGTTTTATGGATGCTTTGGAAACTCACAGGCAGCATTTTGTGAGAGCTATCAGGGAAAGAGATGCTAACCATGATCAGATCATGTAGTTGACTCATGATCGGGATGACGCAATCCGTCTAGCACAAACTTGGAACAATGCTAGGATCATGGTAGAAATTCAGGCTAAAATCTGAGAGAATGAACTCCTCCATCAGATTGAGGAACTACAGATTGACGTTCACTGTCTCAATAATTAGATCAATCTGATTCCTCACCCTATTCTAGTGTACCCTGTGGTGGGAGGACCACAGGTGATGTTCGCTAATGACGATGGCATGGAAATAGATGCCAATGTCATTGCAGTGCCTGAGGCTGTAGGAGAAGAAGAAGAGGAGGAGGAACTAGAGCCTGTCAAAGATGAAGATGGTGAATGAGTGATTGATGCTAACACCGATGAGAATGCGTAGTTTAGCTATAGCACTAAGCTAGATGCACTAGTTCGTATCTTTTGCTTTCTTCTGGAAGAACATATAACTTAAATTAAGTTAGTGACTTTGATATAATCTCTGAGACTTGCATGTTTGCTCCATGTGGATGTGAGCATTAATAAAACTTCAGCTTCGATGTTGGCAAAAAATTGGCATGTATGTGTATGCATTGCGAGAATGTGCGGAGTAAAATATTAGCGATGTTATGAGGATGAATTATTGTGCCTCTACTTATTGTATGAAATTGTTCTCTCTAATAACTTTAGTTTTGCATAATTCTACAATTCATCTATAATGTTTCTAACAACGTCCATCATTACTCATTGTTGCACTTCTGCAGATGTCACGCAATCTACGCTTGGGCAAAGGTGGGGGTAGTGGTGAGGAGGATCTTCCACCACCACCACCACCCACGCCATCTGATCTATTGGCCATGCTTATTGAAGGTCAGCGTGCTTTAGGGGACGCCATGCGTACCCTGTCATAGCATCAAGCACAGGGCCGCATTCAACATCAGGGACCAGACCCGAATCAATATAGTGATTTTAAAGAATTCTAAGACACCAAGCCACCAATTTTCAAAGAAGCTGAAGAGCCACTCCAGGCAGAAGAGTGGCTAAACACGGTTGAGTACAAGTTTTGTTTGCTAAGGCTAACGGAACATATGAAGGCGGAGTATGCTTCGCATCAGTTGCAAGGACTAGCAGGTATATGGTGGCTTCATTATAGGTCCACCTTACCTAAGAATGCTCAGATCACTTAGAACCAATTCTAGGATGCTTTCAAGGGTCATTATATTCCTCCTGGCTTGATGGCCATGAAGCACACTGAGTTCATGAAGCTGGTACAAGGCACCAAGAATCTTACTGAATATCTTCATGCATTCAATCATCTGGCAAGGTATTCCCCAAAATTTGTTGATACAGAGGCAAAGAAAATCTCTAGCTTCAAGAGAGGACTTAGTCCCAAACTAATGAAGACCCTAGGGAACAACAAGAGTACTACTTTCAATGAGTTCATGAGTGACACTCTCACTCAAGAGAACAACAATAATATCTATGTAGCTTCCAAGAATCACAAGAGGGCCTTTGAGGCAAGTGCATCTTAGGCTAAAGCTCCTATGGTTGTAAAGAGTCAGTTTCGTCCACCTGCTGTAGCCACAAGGTATCATCCACCATAAAAGAAGAATCAGGCCAAGATTGGGTTCTGTATGGCCTTTACTGTTCCTCTTCCAAAAGGCACCACATGACCAGGGAATTCTTTTATTCTACCAAGTAACAGGCCCTGCTGGAATTGTGGCAAGATGGGTCATTGGTCCAAGAGTTGTTCTTATCCTCAGAAGAATAATCAGAAGTAGGGAAATTCTAGTGCTCGTCAAGGTCATGTTAACTACACCAACATGACAGAGATACCCTCAGGCGAGGTGGTCACTACGGGTAAGTTTCTTGTGAATCAATTTCCTGCAGCTGTACTATTTGATTTCGGTGCTTCGCATTCATTCATGAGTCCAGTATTTGCATCAAAGTATAATTAGGAGGTAATTACACTATCCATGAGTAGTTATTGCATTAGTGCAGTTGGAAGTAGTATTTCTACCAATCAGATTGTGCAGGATGTGAGTATCAAAATAGAGGGACGAGTGTATATGTCCGATCTGGTAGTTTTGCCAGGATTAGGTATAGATGTAATCTTGGGGATGAAGTGGATGAGCGGTCATGGAGTGCTCATCGATACTTCCACTAGGGTCGTTATGTTGAGAGATTCTATCAGCAATGAGACTTTTCTGGTGCCACTTCCCATAGATCTAGACCTCCACCGCACCACCAATGTTATCCAGACACCAAGAATTGAGGACGTTTTGGTAGTTTGTGAATTTCCAGATGTATTTCTTGATGATCAACCTGGTTTACCGCCGGATCAAGATATCAAATTCAAGATCAAGTTAGTGTCGGGTACTGCACTGATTTCTAGAAGGCCTTATAGGATGCCACCCAATGAGTTAGCAGAGCTTAAAGTTCAGTTACAAGATCTGTTAGAAAAGGGTCTTATCCAACCTAGTGCTTCTCTCGGGAGTTGTCCCGCTATATTTGTGAAGAAGAAGGACAAGTCATTGCGCATGTGTGTGGATTATCGTCCATTCAATGCCGTGACAATCAAGAACAAGTACCCATTGCCTCACATTGATATTTTATTTGATCAGTTGTCTAAGGCAAAGGTATTCTCCAAAATTGATTTGAGATATGGCTATCATCAGATAAAAATTAGACTAGAGGATATATCTAAGACCGCTTTCTCCACTAGATATGGGCTGTATGAGTATCTTGTTATGTCTTTTGGTTTGACCAACACTCCTGCATACTTCGTATATCTGATGAATTCAATATTCATGTCAGAACTAGAGAAATTTATGGTTGTCTTCATTGATGACATTTTGATCTTTTCCGTGAATGCTAAAGAGCATGCCGAGCATCTGAGAATTGTTTTATATAGACTACAAGAACATAAGCTTTATGCCAAGTTTAGTAAATGTGAGTTTTGGCTAAAGAAAGTACCTTTCTTGGGTCATGTGTTGTCTAATGAAGAGATTTTGGTGGAACCCACTAAGGTGCAAGAAGTCTTGGATTGGAAAGCACCAACTTCAGTGGATGAGGTTAGAAGTTTCCTTGGTTTGGCTGGCTATTATCGTTGCTTCATCCTAGATTTCTTTAAGATAGCCAAGCCCATGACTAGGTTACTTCAGAAAGATGTGAAGTTTGTTTGGACTCTAGAGTGTGAAACCGCTTTTCATACTTTGCAGACTTTATTGACTTTAGCTCCTGTTTTGGCACAACCTAATATCGAGAAACCTTTTGATGTGTTTTGTGATGCATCAATACCGGTTTAGGATGTGTTCTTATTCTGGAAGGTTGGGTTATTGCTTATGCCTAGCGTCAGCTGAGGAAGCATGAAGCCAATTATCCAACTCATGATCTAGAGTTAGCTGTTGTTGTTCATGCTTTGAAGATTTGGAGGCATTACCTACTCAGTAACATGTGTCATATCTATATGGATCATAAAAGTCCCAAATATATCTTCACTCAACCAGAATTGAACATGAGATAGAGAAGATGGCTAGAGTTGATCAAAGATTATAACTTAGAAGTACATTATCATCCTAGCAAAGCAAATATAGTTGCCAACGCTTTGAGTAGAAAGTCCCATTGCAATTCTCTCTTGGAAGGAGATTATCATTTGGCACATCTGTTACATCCTGCTTTGTTGCATAGTATTACTCTCAGTTGCTCTCTTGAAAGTAAAATCGTTAAGCTTCAGAAATCCGATGTGGGTGTGTTCCACATAAAAAGGAAGATGAAAGAGCAAGAAACAAAACACATCTGAGTAGATGAAAAGGGTGTCCTATGGTTTAAGGATAGACTTGAAGTGCCGAAGGATAAAGAGCTTAGAAACCAAATCTTAGATGAAGCTCACTCCTCTAAGTTATCTATTCACCCGAGAAGTAGCAAAATGTATCAAGACTTGAAACCTCGCTTTTGGTGGACCAAGATGAAGAAAGAAATTGCAGCTTATGTGGCAAGGTGTGACAATTGTTGTAGAGTCAAAGCAATTCACTTGAAGCCTGCTAGACTTCTTCAACCATTGTCTGTTCCAGGTTAGAAATGGGAAGAGATTTGTATGGATTTCATTATTGGACTTCCCCCTACCCAAAAGAATTTTAATTCTATATGGGTAATAGTGGATCGTTTAAACAAGTCTACCCATTTCATAAAAGTTAGAACTGACTATCGACCAAGTGACTGCTGAGTTATATTTTAATCAGATAGTACGTCTCCATGGTGTTCCTAGAACTATTATATCGGATAGAGGACCTCAGTTCACTGCTCATTTTTGGGAGCATTTTCACAAGATGTTAGGCACCAACTTAGTCAGAAGTTCTGCTTATCATCCACAGACCTTCGGACAGACGAAGCGGGTGAATCAAATATTGGAAGACATGTTAAGAGCTTGTGTCATATCTTCCAAGGGTTCATGGGAGAAGTGGTTACCTTTGGCTAAATTTTCCTATAATAATAGCTATCAAGAAAGTATCAAGATGGCTTCGTTCGAAGCATTGTATGGCCGCAAATGTAGAACTCCTTTGAATTGGGTTGAATCTAGAGAAAGGAGATACTACGGTATTGATTTCATCAAGGAGGCTGAACAACAAGTTTGTACTATCCAGAAACATATGGAAGCTGCTCAAACTAGGTAGAAAATGCTGATAAAAGAAGGAAGCCCATTGAGTTTGAAGTTGGTGATTACATTTATCTAAAAGTATCACCGATGAAAGATGTGTAATGGTTCAAAGTAAAGAGGAAGCTTGCATCTAGATATGTAGGTCCATATCTGATCATGGAGTAGAGTGGGAGAGTAGCCTACAAGATAGAGTTACCTTATGAGATGAGAGCTATCTTCAATGTTTTTCATGTATCTCAATTAAAGAAATGTCAGTGTTCTAGAAGAAAAAGTTTAACTTAGAAATATCAAGCTAAAATCAGATCTATCCTATGAAGAAAGGCCGGTGCGGGTTGAAAGGATCAAGATGCCAAAGAGGGG
Source organism: Miscanthus floridulus (assembly GCF_019320115.1). Classification (NCBI taxonomy): domain Eukaryota; kingdom Viridiplantae; phylum Streptophyta; class Magnoliopsida; order Poales; family Poaceae; genus Miscanthus; species Miscanthus floridulus. The sequence goes on along the minus strand of NC_089596.1, from coordinate 74,160,481 downwards.
GGGGGGTGAATTGGGCTAATTCTAAAATTCTTTGCAATAATTAAACCCTACACTTAGCCCACTTCACCCCTTATGCCTAGAATGTGATTCTAATGATCTACTACACAAAATTTTAGCACCCTAAGTTCCAATCTTACTCTAGCATGACAATTCTATGAATGTAAAGATAAGAATTGAATTTCTCAAAAGTAAATGCTCAAAGTAAAGAGAGGAGAAGAAACGTGGCGATGTTTTGTTGAGGTATTGGAGAGTCGCCACTCCCCACTAGTCCTCGTTGGAGCACCCACGCAAGGGTGTAGCTCCCCTTGATCCACGCAAGGATCAAGTGCTCTCTACGGGTTGATTCTTCGATACTCCATCATGGTGAAACACCCACAACTGCTCACAACTTGAGTTGGGTCATCCACAAGCTCTGTCGGATGATCACCAAACTCCTGATCACCACCAAGCCATCTAGGTGATGGCAGTCACCAAGAGTAACAAGCATGAACTCTCACTTGACCACAACAAGCCTAATGAGAAGGGTCGATGCACACTTGCTACTCTCCTTGCACTAATGAGGCCTTAATCTTGGATTCTCAAATCTCAATCACCTCACTAGGCTCTTGCTCTCTAAAGCACTCTCAAGGGTGTTTCTCAGCTGATCAAATGGGCAAGAGGCCTCCCTTGGATGAAAAGAGGAAGTATGTATACCCCCTCATTCAAAATGAACCATTAGGAGGTTGCGTCAGCATTCTGCAGGGTGATCAGACGCTCCGGTCAAGGTGACCGAACACTCAGGTCAGTTCTCCCCGCCACAGAGCCATTAAGTTGTGATCAGACTCTGACCTACGTTCGGTCAGCACTGATCGGATGAGGCCGGTCATGAAAACTGCTCTTGGAACCTTACTGATGTTGACCAGATGCTGGCGCCTAGAGTCTGGTCACTTCGCTATTTAGCGTTTGGTCAATAATCAGAACATAACTAGCGTCCGGTTAGCACCAACCGGACACGTCTGATTAGGATTCTCCCTCTCTGGAACCTTACTGGAGTTGACCGGACTCTAGCACCCAACATCCGGTCACTTTTCACTCAGCATCCGATCACAACCAGATGACTTCTCCTTGATCAAATGAACTAACCGGACTCTACAGCCAGCGTCCAGTCACAACTGGATCAGCATCTAGTCAACATTTGACCCTCCATTCACTTCCAACTCGAAATCATATGTGAATGAAGTTTGCTCCAATTGATCTTAGGGCTACTCCTGAGCTACCTAGTGCTAGATTTGACAAGTGTGCACCACACCTAACCCACTAGACTCACCTAGGTCAAGCTACTAGTTCATACCCCCCTTAATAGTATGGCTAAAAGAAAAACAAAGTCCTAAACTACTCTAAGTGTCTCTTCAACACCAAACGACACTTAGAACTAGTCCATCCTTAACCTTGTCGTCCATCCTTTGAAAACCGAAATGATATCCATCGTAGGGGCATGACAACCATGGTTGCCCAATCAATTGTCATTACCATGACCTAACTTAATTGCCTTTGCAAAACACACGTTAGTCATAGAAATCTTGTATTGTCATTAATCACCAAAACCCAACTAGGGGCCTAGATACTTTCAATCTCCCCCTTTTTGGTGATTGATGACAATACAACCTCGAGTATGTGAAAGAGATGATGTTTTCAACATGCTTGGTTCATATAAGCTTTTGACGATAAGATCAAAGAAGTTAGACAAGCTTATAAGATCTAAGCCAACATGATGTACTCAATAGATATGAAATAAGCACGAGTATAAGAAATAATGCTCATTTGAATCGGAGTAAAGCGTGGAAGCAAAGCAAATGAGCATAACCAAGTGACATGACATAGAAATAATTTCAAAGTAGAGAGCACACATGTCACATATCACATATCACATAAATATCACACTCATACATATATAGTTCAATGCATGAAAGTAAACATGAATGCATAATAATGTATCACACATAAAAAGCTAGATCTAACATACTTGATCCCTCTCCCCCTTTGGTGTCAAGCACCAAAACCTAAGGGTCAGTTGGCGGGGCAGGAGTAGACAAGTCAGGCGCTGAGGTGTGGTGAGCAATCTAAAACTATGTAGCATCATCCTCTGATCTAGAGCTCTAAGTAGTCTAACCCTCTGTCGCTAGAAGTGAAGCTAAAGCGGTCTGGGTCTGCTCTAGGACTCTACAGGTATCACTATAGTAGCTAGCTCTGAAGATGCAATAGATGAAGGGAACGTCTCTATAGTCCCAATGACTGGAGAAATGGTGGTAGGAGCAGGGACACATAGCTCTGGTGGTGTGGGCTGCCCTATAAGCTTGCTGAATGTCACACCAAGGCTCCTAGAAACTAGGGTGTTAGTCACAAGCACTGAGGAGCTCTGAGCTGGTGTGAAGCCCATAACGATAGGTGTGAAGTGCGGGGCTATCACTGGTGAAGCAAACCACTAGGACACCTGCTCTATAGGTGAAGCAAACTGAGTAGCTGGCTGTCCCTGACTCTAAAGCCCACTAGGCTATAAAGCTAGAGTCACTAAAGTGGTGGCAGGCTGGCCAAGCTAAGGTGTAGACGGTGGCAGTGGAACCCCAATAGCAGTGACAACATGCTGCATAAATCCAAGTAACTGCTGATGCATGAGGAGCTGCTACTACTGCATGGCTTGCTACTACTGCTGTATGGCCTACTGCTATCTCTAGAACTTGTCCTGTTTGGGCTGAACCTATGCTAGAGCACTTGTGGTCTCCTAGGCCTAGCAAGCCTGATCCTACCTCATCCACTCAAGAATAGCAAGAATAGCAGGGTCTGTCTGTGGTGGCTATGGTGGAGTTGAGCTAGAGCCACCGGCCTCACTATCATGTCATTGAGGAGGGATCTAAGGGATATCCTGGTAGTCATCATCTGAACTATCACTAGGGTCGTTCTCGACCATACCCTCCTATCGAGCATATAGCTCCTCCTCCTCTATCACTACAACACCCCTAATGATCTCATCCTGCTGTGCTGTAGTCTTTACCACCTCTGGGCGATGGTGTGGTTGGCTAGGAGTCCTTGCACTGATGTGACGAAGCATCTGTGTCAAGTTGTATGGAGGAAACTTAGTAGTAGCACCAGTATACTCTGCCATAGTCTCTGGGGACTTCACTGTAACTGCCTTGCGAATCAAGAATGTGATCTAGTGAGCATAAGGCAGCTGATGATGGCCTCTGAACCCCTCTACAAGAGTGTCCTCCATCTCTGATAGAACATCCCAAATGTCAAATACTATCTACTAAATCAGAGAGTTCTCTAGCCACAACTAGATGCAAGTCAATCCCTCATGACAACCCATCCTCGAGAGTAGGGTCCTCCTCATGATAGCATCAAGCAGCCAAGCTATAGGAGTAAGATCCCTAGGTGTCCTACTCGACCCCTCATCAAAAGGTTCTATGAAGCAAGGTCTGACTAGATCTATAGAAGGCACAAGACCGCCGTGAGGGCGTTTGGGAGGCTCTGTCTGATAGTAGCAAACCTCATGAAGGCAGATGGGTGACTCTAGTATCCTAAGAATATCTCTGACCCTAAAGCTCATTAGCCTATAGTCATAGCCTCTGAAAGAAAAGTGTATGAACCTATGGCCTGGGTCAATCCAAAGTGAAGAGTAGAACTCACAGACCCATGATGGAACATATCTACCAATCCGTCCAAGTAAATCAGTCAACTCTGGTAAGTATGAGAGGTGAGGGCGGATCTGCTCTCCTGCTGCTGTTACAACTGACTCAATGTAGCAAACCCTCTGAGATCTAAATGCATCCCCACTGTTAAGATATGCATTATAGAAATCCTCCTACAGTGGTGTATAGAATCCCTCTAAAGCATGTTCATTCTGCCTCAGCAGAAACCAATCCTCGAACTGCACGAACCTAAGCTGATGCACATGCTTGGCTGTGGCTACCCTCAAGTCAAGGTGAGTCACTAGAGGCAGACCCTATGGTCTAGGAGGCGGACGAGCACCCCTCCACTGTGTCTCTAGCCTTAGTGTCACCTGAGCATGAGTACGACTAGAGCATCATAACTATGGTTGAGGTGCCTGCTGTATCTCCTTAGTCTGCTCTACCTCCTAAGTCTGCTCTATCTACTGGGTGCCCTCTGACTGCTCTACTGGCTATGTCTACTGTTGTGGCTCCCCCTAAGGCTGACTCTCCTCTATAGCGACCCGCCGTCCTTCTAGCATGGTAGTCCTAGCTAGACTACCATGACGACGCTCAACCTGCTCGACGGCGGCCCTCTGAGCTAGTGAAAGCTAGTCTGCAATGCGAACACCACTCCAAGCTACTCCTCTCTCTGCACGCTCTACGGTGGCTACAACTGCTGCTCTTCTCTCAGCCTCTACATCGACAAGCTTCCGCTTCTTTATGGTGGTCTTCTTGGCCTTACCTTTCTCCTAAGGAGACAAGCGAGGTAGAGGCCTCGGATCCTCATCACCTAGACCACATCCGGCATTTCTTGACACATGCCATTGCTGGAGCTAAAAAGAACTACTACCACTAACAAGAACCAACTACCAACTGACACTTCCGAGGCTTGGCCTCGATCCATACTTGTGGGCTTGACCCCGAGTTCACTGACCACTGCCTAAAGAACCTCACAAACACCAACTCGCTGCATGATAGAATAGATCGGATATATGAATAATTACAATATACATCTAGAGATACAAAACCCTAAGAAGCAAGCAATGGATACGAAATTAGAGGCGATGGCTTGCTACCTGACAAACTAGTGAACTGAAGAGCATGGAATGGATCATGGAGGACCACCGGGTCGGCAATCGAATGTCTAGGGTTAGTGTTTGAAGTAGTGCGGTGGCCGAGCAATATAGTGGACGTGGTGGATGATAGCTAGGGTTTCAGCATGGAGCACGATGATGGCGACACTGGAGATGCAGGCGGCATCACTAGGGCATAGGCTCGGTGGAAGGGCGGAGCAGAGGTGCGGTGGTGTGGCTACGGGCAGGCAGCGTGGGAGCCGACACGTGGTGCGGCGGCTAGGGCAGGCTACGTGGGCACGATGATGTAAGTAGGGCGCGAGTAGTGTGGCGGCGGTAGCATGGCTAGGGCATGGGCTTGTGGCAGCGGATGGAAGATGGAGGAGGTGCAGGGTTAGGTCAGGCGGTGCGTACGACAATTGGATTATATGATGGCCCCCATGACAAATTAAGAAAGGAAATGGAATAGAGTCTGGGATCCTCATGACTTCTACTGATTGGACGCTCTAGTGGTAATGATCGGATGCTACCACCTAGTGTCCGGTCAACAACAGAGAGGTCCAAAACCTCCCAAGTTGTGACTGAACATGTCCGGTTAACCCTGACCGGACACAGCCAGAGTCTGGTCCACCCTATGTTCATCTTCTTCGCTTGACCGGACGTAGGACCACTGTCGGACCAGACGTAGGAAGATCACTATTTTAGCATTCGGTCACTCCTTTGCACTTCTGTTCACCTCCTGTGAACTAACCGGACGCTGGAATCCAGAGTCTAGTGCAGCGTCCGGTCGCCCTTTTTTAGTAAATCTTCAATGTTCCTTCATGCTATCTGTTCTCAATCAAGTCCCAACTTCAATAAGACCCAAATAAACACCAATTGGGACTGATGTGAGTGACCTCTCTCAAACCCTCAAGTTTTTCAAAATATTTTGCCTTAGGCTGTACTTCTTTTTAAGAAAATAAGAAATAAAAGGGTAATCGAAAGGAAACAACAAAACAACACTCATGCATATGCAATGCAATACTTGAAGTTATTTCTAGTAGCTTGTTAAGTTTGATCCAAGGTTAAGCTTCTTCACACGCTTTTCGACGGTTATCTTAACCATGTTGACAAGACCTAAATGCATTACCAAAAATTAAACATGTTGTATATTACAATGCTATGCAAGGGACAACACAAGCTCATTCCTCAACCGACAAAATGTAGCCTCATCTAGCGGTTGAGTGAAGATATCCGCCAATTGATTCTCGGTCCTTACACCTTCTAATGATATATCATTCTTAGCAACATGATCTCTAAAAAAGTGATGGTGGATATCTATGTGCTTGGTGCGAGAGTGTTGAACTGGATTATTAGCAAGCTTTACCGCACTCTCAATGTCACACAAAAGAGGTACCTTTTCTAGAACTACACCATAGTCTAGCAAAGTTTGCTTCATGTAAAGTATTTGTGCACAACAAGCACCCACGGCAATGTATTCCGCTTCGGCGGTGGACAAAGCCACACTATTTTGCTTCTTGGAGGACTAAGACACAAGTGATCTACCAAGCAAATGGCACCCTCCGAATGTGTTTTTTCTATCAACTTTGCAACCAGCATAATCTGAATCGAAATAGCCAACTAATTCAAATCTAACTCCTTCGGGATACCAAAGGCCAATGCTTGGTGTGTGCTTAAGGTACCTAAGGATTCTTTTAACGGCTACCAAATGAGCTTCCTTAGGATTAGCTTGAAATCTAGCACACATACACACACACTAAACATGATGTCAGGCCTAGATGTGGTTAAATATAACATGCTACCAATCATAGAGTGGTAGAGAGTTTGATCAACCATTTTACCTCCCTCATCTAGGTCGAGATGTCCATTAGATGGCATTGGTGTCTTGATTGGCTTACATTCATCCATATTGAACCTCTTGAGAAGATCCTTGGTATACTTTTTTTGAGAGATGAAAATCCCTTCTCTCATTTGCTTGACTTGAAAACTAAGAAAGAATGTAAGCTCTCTAATCATAGATATCTCGAACTCCTTTGACATCAATTCACCAAACTCTTTGCAATAATCTTCATTTGATGATCCAAAGATGATATCATCAACATATACTTGACAAATGAAGATTTCTCCATCAAGCTTCTTGGTGAATAGTGTGGTGTCAATCTTCTCAATGGTGAAGCCATTCTCAATGAGGAAGTCCCGAAGGCTCTCATACCACGCTCTTGGGGCTTGCTTAAGCCCATATAGCGCCTTGGACAACCTATAAACATGATTAGGATATCTAGGGTCTTCAAACCTAGGAGGTTGATCAACATAGACTAGTTCATTTATGAAGCCATTTAAAAATGCACTTTTAACATCCATTTGATATAATTTTATTTCATGATGCGATGCATATACAAGGAGGATACGAATGGCTTCAAGTCTTACAACTGGTGCAAAGGTCTCTCCAAAATCCAACCCTTTAACTTGAGAGAACCCCTTTGCAACTAGTCTTGCCTTGTTCCTCACTACAATGCCTTGATCATCTTACTTGTTGTGGAACACCCACTTCGTTCCAATGACTCTTGCACCTTGTGGTCGTTCTACAAGAGTCCAAACTTCATTGCGAGTGAAGTTGTTCAACTCTTCATGCATGGCATTTATCCAATCCAAATCTTGAAGAGCTTCTTCTACATTCTTTGGTTCAACACAAGAGACAAAAGAGTGATGTTCAATAAATTAAGCAAGTTTTTGAGATCGAGTCATTACACCCTTTGAAGGACTCCCTATGATGAGATCTTGTGGATGAGCTTGTAGTAGAGGTTAATTTCTTCTATCAACCACTTGAGGGGGAGGTTGTGGAGCATCAACATCTTGAGCTTGTGCCACCATTTGATCATGAGAGACATGAGTATCTTCATTTTCTACTCTCCCATCTTTATCACCATCTTGTGGCACATTTGATGAAGAAGGTGGACCAATCACTTGTACATCATCTTTATCATCTTTAGGCTTGATGTCTCCAACTAGAATGTTCTTCATAGCCTCCCTCAATGGTTCATCCCTACATCATTAAGATTCTCATGTGTTCCTTGGGAGCCATTAGATTCATCAAATTCCACATCATATGTTTCTTTAACCAAGCTGGTGGCATGATTAAATACTCTATATACTTTGGACTTTGATGAGTAACCGACAAGAAAGCCAATATCACAACGTCTTTGAAACTTCCCTAGGTGTTGCCACTTCTTGTTGATGTAGCATTTGTAACCAAACACCTAGAAGAATGAGACATCCGGCTTCTTCCCACTTAGCAACTCATAAGGTGTCTTACTAGGAAACTTTTGAAGGAATAGGCAGTTGGATGCATAACATGCGGTGTTGATAGCTTCCGCCCATAGAGCTTTGGGTGTATTGTACACATCAAGCATTGTTCTAGCAAGTGTGATAAGTGTCCGGTTCTTTCTCTCAACTACATTATTTTGTTGAGGAGTATATGTTGCGGAGACCTCATGCTTGATCCCAACTTCATCACAATAAGCTTCAATGTTTGTGTTGTCAAACTCTTTTCCATTATCACTTCTTGTCTTCTTGAGCTTCACTTCAAACTCATTTTGTGCTCTCTTGGCAAACTTCTTGAAACATGGTGCAACTTCAATTTTGTCATGAAGGAAGAACACCCATCTATATATAGAGTAGTCATCAACAATCACAAGACAATAAAGATTTCCTCCTAAACTTTTGTAAGTTGTTGGTCCAAATAAGTCCATATGAAGGAGATCTAGCACTCTTGTTGTTAACATGAAAGCTTTTGTAGGATGAGTGTTTGCAACTTGCTTGCTGGCTTGACATGCACTACAAAGCTTGTCCTTCTCAAATTTCACATCCTTCAACCCTCTCACCAATTCATTCTTCATAAGCTTCTTGAGTGAGCTTATCCCAACATGAGCAAGTCTTCTATGCCATAGCCACCCAAGTGATGTTTTGGTGAATAGGCATGTCTTCAAATTAGCATCTTCGGAGGTGAAATCCACTAGATATAGGTTGTTGTATCTAAATCCCTTGAATATAACTTGATCATCATCTTTCTTAGATACAACCACTTTCTTCTCAGTAAACAAGCATTGAAAGTCAAGATCACACAATTGTCCAATGAATAGCAAGTTGAAACTCAAAGAAGCAACATATAGCACATTTGAGATTGAATGATCATTTGATATTGCCACTTTGCCCAATCCTTTAACTTTGCCCTTTGAATTATCACCAAATGTAATTCTTTCATGATCATCAACTTCTTCATCTAGTGAGGTGAACATACGAGGATCACCAGTCATATGTTGAGTGCAAACACTATCAATTATCCAATGACTTCCACCGGCCTTGTAGTTCACCTACACATAAGAGATCAAGCTTATTTAGGAACCCAAACTTATTGAGGGCCCTTGACTTTCTCAATAAGTGACTTTGCAACCCAAATTTTCTTAGACCTATTCTTGTTGGAAGGTCCTAAGAACATGACTTTTATTTTATGACTAGAATCCTTTCTAAGCATGTAATGTGCATTGAAAGCAAAGGGTCTAGCATGCTTGGGCAATGGTTGTGGTGGTGGAGTTTGCCACTCATGGGCAAAGTGGCCTTCTTGTCCACACTGAAAACACCTCTTTGGCTTTGGCTTTGATTTGTGTTGTTGTTTGTGTTGTGCTTGAGCCTTCTTCTCTTGATGTGCCAAGTATCCAATTCCACTTCTATCCATCTTCATGATGGTGTTCATTAGTAGCTCACTTTAAAGATGTTGACCTCTTGTGAATTTGCTCAACCCGGTCTTGAGATGTTCTTTTTCTAGCTTGAGCTTCTTGTTCTCTTCTTTGAGCTTCTCATTCTCAAGAATTAGATCACTATCATGGTCAAGGTTCTCTATCACAATAGTGTTGGTGGTTGATAGCTTTTCAAGATCTTTCTTAAGCTTCTCATTCTCAGTCTTGATCTTGACATACTCATCATAGTTGTCGGACTCAACCACTTGCATGCCTTTGCTACTATAACCTTGCTCAATGCTCTCAATAATCAAATCATCACATGATGTAGCTATATCAATCTTAACAACATGGTTAGTAGCATCATGCAACTCATTGGATAATAGATCATTAGAGACAACAAGATTACCATGATTGATCTTGAGATTTGTATATTCTTCTTTTAGCATGTTGTAGCTAGTGATGAGCTCATTATGCATCCCCTCAAGTTTATCATGTTTTTCTTTAAGCTCTTTCTTAGAAGATTTGAGGTCCTTGAGTTTGGATGACATAGCATCATTTGCTTCTCTAAGCTCAACACTAGCCTTTTCCGCTATCTTACATTTAGCTAAAAGAGAGTCATTTTTAAGTTCTAGCTTTTAATTCTTAGCTCTTGACTTTCTAATGATCTTAGTGTATTGATTTAGCAATTTAACAAGATCATCATATGAAGGTGATTCAAATTCATCATCATCACTATCACTATCATCATTGCTAGCAAGTTCATCACCACTACTTTCGGTGGTGTCGGTGAAGATGATGAAGAGTCAATCACAATAGCGGCCACCTTCTCATTCTCACTATCATCATTGGATGAGCAACTTGATGAATCAATATCCATGAGCCAATCACCGATGATGTATGCCTTGCCATTTTTCTTCTTCTTGTGGAAATCCTACTTCTTGCCATCCTAATTCTTGTATGGCTTGTTTTTCTTTTTCTCATCTCCATCTTCATTACTTGAGTCATCTTTCTTGCCCTTGTACTTCTTCTTGTATTTCTCTTTCTTTGGCTTGGGGCATTGATGTGCTAGATGACCAAGTTCTCCACAATTGTAGCAATCCATCTCAGAGATTGGCTTCCTTCTATTATTAGTGAAGAACTTCTTTTTCTTACCATCAAACTTGACACTGTTCTTGTTAAACTTCTTTAGCATCTTGGCGGTTCTTCTCACCATGAGAGCAAGACTTGCATCATCAATTTCATCATCACTTGAGCTCTCATATTCAATTCTTGCTTTGCCTTTCTCTTGGCTAGCCTTGAATGCCAAGTCTTTCTTCTTGGTGGAAGATGAGCCATCTTGGGGTGTGATGTGCATATACATCTCATGTGCATTGATCTTTCCCAAGATTTGAGTTGGTGTAGCGGTGGAAAGGTCACCTTGATGAAGCACGGTCACAATGTGCCCATATTTATCAATGGGGGTGTGGGGGTATGGCCCCCAAGACATGGCCGCACCATCGGAGGTGGCCCGGCCCACAAGATCAAGGCATGCACGGCGCTACTTAGCGTGCACCGCAAGACATTATATAGTACCAAATAGGATACTTTACTTGTAACCCTGTCTCTCCAGACTATATAAGGAGAGGCAGGGGTCCCCTAGCGGATAGGCTACATTAAGCTACTTGGTCGTCCAGATCAATACAATACACCAAAGACACAGGACGTAGGGTATTACATCGATCAGATGGCCCGAACCTATCTAAATCGCTGTCTCTGCACCTTGTGTCACCATCTGGTTCCTGATCACACGCACCCCCACCAACAAATCTACCATCGTGGGATACCCCTCGGTGGACTACCAAGCATATTCTATCGATAGTTGGCACACCAGGTAGGGGTGTGCGCTTGATCAATGGTGAGCCAGATGGACCTCAAATAAACAACATGTTCTCATCATGGAGATCCATGCTGGTCGACGATGACGATTCATCGCTACTACACCAGCCCCTACGACAGCAGATCTGATCTCGGAACTACCTCCAAGGTAGCCTTCACCAACAACTCATCGCCCGCCAGGTGTTCACCGTCAACGTCGACTAGATAATGCCATATGTCGCTGACTAGACGCTCCGTCCAAAGCTAAGTCATGCTTTAATATTTTCCTAAATATTCTCCAATCTCCGTATATCGCTATGATGTTTCTCCGAACTGTTTTCTCCATGTTTGCTCTCCAAATGATTTTCTAAACCCCTGAACAGTCCTATCGATGCTCGGACACCTCTAGAGATGACCCTATCTCCGGCTCCTCCCTACATGTGCTACGGGCTCCGCGCTCTATGTTATGGGTGGTCAGCAGTGGCTCCTTGGTCACGCCTATTCCTCCTACATGTGCACGGGCTCTATGCTCGACGTTATGGACTATGGGCTAGCTAGGGCTGGAGACACAGCTACACACTAATTGGTCGGGCAGTTTATATTAAATATAAATATATTTTCACGCCAACTGATCGCCAAACTGCATACGTCGTTTCATCACCATTGCTGATTTTTCTCCAGAGTTTATTTATTTGTACATCATGTACTACCCATTCTACATGTTTGTATTGTAGGATCAATGTCCAGGTGATCGGATCACCTGGTGCTTGGACTTCTCCACCGATCAACTGGTCGAACCGCTTGGTTCATGAACTCTATCACCGACTAGTTGATCAAACTGTTCATCGGTCGCTTCTACTCAATGCTCACTTCGCCGCTGACCAGTTGACTAGACTGTTCGCCGCTCGTGCTTCATCGCCAGCTACGCCGGTTACTCCTCAGTGCTCAGATTCTTTGTGCTCAAGGACTAAGTGGGCACACTTCACTGCATGGATGTTGTCAGCTATGTCGGTGCTCAGACCTCGCCACCTATGCCGGGCACTCCTCGGTGCTTGGACCTCACCGCCTATGCCAAGGACTCCTCGGTGCTCAGACATCGCCGCCTACGCCGGGGACTCCTCGGTGCTTGGACCTCACCGCCTACGCCAGGGACTCCTTGCTCCTCGATGCTTAGACATCGCTGGTGACACTAGAGACTCCTCACTCCTTGGTGCTTGGTCATCGCCGCCTACGCTGGGGACTCCTCACTCCTCGCTCCTCGGTGCTCGGTCATTGCCGCCTACGCTGGGGACTCCTCGCTCCTCGGTGCTCGGTTATCGCCGCCTACACCGGGAACTCCTCGCTCCTCGCTCCTCGGTGCTCGGTCATCACCACTGACGCCGGGGACTCCTCACTCCTCGGTGCTCGGTCATCGCCGCCTACACCGGGGACTCCTCGATGCTCGGTCATCACCGTCGACGCTGGGGACTCCTCGCTCCTCGGTGCTCGGTCATCGCCGCCTACACCGGGGACTCCTCGCTCCTCGGTGCTTGGTCATCGCCGCCAATGTTGGGGACTCCTCGCTCCTTGGTGCTCGGTCATTGCCGCCTATGCCGGGGACTCCTCGCTCCTCAGTGCTCGGTCATCACCGCCTACGCCGGGGACTCCTCGCTCCTTGTTCCTCGGTGCTCGGTCATCACCGCCTACGCTGGGGACTCCTCGGTGCTTGGTCATCACTAGTGACGCTGGGGACTCCTCGCTCCTCGGTGCTCGGTCATCGCCGCCTATGCTAGGGACTCCTTGGTGCTCGGTCATCGCCAGCGACATCGGAGACTCCTTGCTCCTCGGTGCTCGGTCATCGCCGCCTATGTCGGGGACTCCTCGGTGCTCGGATATCACCAGCGACATCGAAGACTCCTCGCTCCTCGATGCTCGGTAATCACCAGCGCCACCTATGACTCCTCGCTCCTTGGTGCTCGAACATCGCCAGTGACACCGGGGAGTCCTCGCTCCTCGGTGCTCGGTCGTCGCCAGCGACACCGGGGACTCCTCGCTCCTTAGTGCTCGAACATCGCCAGTGACGCCAAGGACTCCTCGCTCCTCGGTGCTCGGTCATCGCCAGCGACGCTGGGGACTCCCTTGCTGCTCAGATCTTGCTACATCTCGTTAGTGTACTATCAAGCTGCTCCATGTTGTTCGGATCAAGGTGCTGATCTTGGGCAGCACGTCTGGGGTCTTGATACGTGCATGTCAGACGACATCGGCAAGCTTTCAGACTTCTTTAACCCTGCTACAAGATTCATTCTTCATCTTCTAGCAGGCTCGAGGACTAAGTGGGCACACTTCACCTTGCGGTGAATGTGCTTGTTCTCATCTCGAGGCTACGCCTAGGGGCTAGCTGCCTGCTTGGCTAGTCTTCTACTTTATGACCCTGGCACCATGTGACTACGTCACCTACTATCAGGCTCAGGGACTAGCTATGGGGGTATGGCCCCCAAGACATGGGCTGCACCATCAGAGGTGGCCCGGCCCACAAGATCAAGGCGTGCATGGTGCTGCTCAGCGTGCACCGCAAGACATTGTATAGTACCAAATAGGATACTTTACTTGTAACCCTATCTCTCTAGACTATATAAGGAGAGGTAGGGGTCCCCTAGCGGATGGGCTACATCAAGCTACTTGGTCATCTAGATCAATACAATACACCAAAGACACATGACGTAGGGTATTACATCGATCAGACGGCCCGAACCTGTCTAAATCGCTATCTCTGCGCCTTGTGTCACCATCTGGTTCCTGATCACGCGCAACCCCACCGACAAATCTACCATCGCGGGATACCCCTTGGTGGACTGTCGAGCATATTCTGTCGATAGGGGAGGACACTCAAGATTTTTCTTACAACATCGGATGGTTGCATTTATGTGAGTCCAAGCCCATTGACTTCCTCTACAAGAAGATTTAAGCATGAGTACATTTTATTAGCACTTTCTTTCGAAAAGCAACTCAAATGAATTAAGCTTTTTCATGATAAGATGATAGCATTCCTCATGCTCACTCTTAGTTCCCTCATGGAGTGCACAAATGTCCGACCATAGTGCATGGGCGTCCTTGTGGTTCCGCACACGATTAAACACATCTTTGCAAAGGCCTCTAAAGATGGTGTTTCTAGCCTTTGCATTCTATTTCTCATAATTGACCTCATCGCCTTGTAGATGTGTGGGATCCCTAAGTTTTGGGAAACCTTGAGAGGTGGCTCTAAGAATTCCAACATCTAGAGCTTCTAAGTAGGCCTCCATGCGGATTTTCCAATAAGGAAAATCATCTCTCTCAAAGATAGGAGGAGGTTCATCCCTATAGGATATCTTTCTCTAGGCGGTTAAGCCTAAATACATGAGCATGAGGCTCTGATACCAATTGAAAGGATCAAGATGCCCAAGTGGGGGGTGAATTGGGCTAATTCTAAAATTCTTTGCAATAATTAAACCCTACACTTAACCCACTTCACCCCTTGTGCCTAGAATGTGATTCTATTGATCTACTGCACAAAAGTTTAGCACCCTAAGTTCCAATCCTACTCTAGCATGGCAATTCTAAGAATGTAAAGACAAGAAGTGAATTGCTCAAAAGTAAATGCTCAAAGTAAAGAGAGGAGAAGGAACATGGCGATGTTTTGCTGAGGTGTTGAAGAGTCGCCACTCCCCACTAGTCCTTGTTGGAGCACCCATGCATGGGTGTAGCTCCCACTTGATCCACGCAAGGATCAAGTGCTCTCTACAAGTTGATTCTTCGACTCCGTCGTGGTGAATTACCCACAACCGCTCACAACTTGAGTTGGGTCATCCACAAGCTCCACCGGATGATCACCAAACTCCTAATCACCACCAAGCTATCTAGGTGATAGCGATCACCAAGAGTAACAAACATGAACTCTCACTTGACCACAACAAGCCTAATGAGAAGGGTGGATGCACACTTGCTACTCTCCTTGCACTAATGAGGCCTTAATCTTGGATTTTCAAATCTCAATCACCTCACTAGGCTCTTGCTCTCTAAAGCACTCTCAAGGGTGTTTCTCAGCTAATCAAATGGGCAAGAGGCCTCCCTTGGATGAATAGAGGAAGTATTTATACCCCTTCATTCAAAACGAACCATTAGGAGGTTGCGTCAGCATTCTGCGGGGTGACCGGACACTCTGATCAAGGTGACTAGACGCTCTAGTTAGTTCTCCCCACCACAGAGCTATTAAGTTGTGACTGGACTCTGACCTATGTCTAGTCAACCCTGACCAGATGTGTCCATTCATGAAAACTACTCTCTAGAACCATACTAATGTTGACTGAACGCTAGTGCCTAAAGTCCAGTCACTTCGCTGTTCAGCGTCCGATCAGTAACCAGAACCTAACCAGCATCTGGTCAGCACTGACCTAATGCGTCTGATCAAGATTCTCCCTGTCTAGAACCTTACTTCTCCTTGATCAAATGAACTGACTAGACTCTATAGCCAGCGTTCGGTCACAACCGGATCAGTGTCCGATCAACATTTGACCCTCCATTCAATTCCAACTCAAAATCATATGTGAATGAAGTTTGCTCCAATTGATCTTAGGGCTACTCCTAAGCTACCTAGTGCTAGATTTGACAAGTGTGCATGACACCTAACTCACTAGACTCACCTAGGTCAAGCTACTTGTCGGTGTTTTGTACAAGCACCGACAAGTAAATTTATAGTAATGCGCGTTAGGCTTGAATGGTGCGCAAAAGGACACAAGATTTATACTAGTTCGGGCCAAATGTCCCTACGTCTAGTTTGCTACTGCTCGTGTTATTAGCACCATGAACAGTCTGTAGTAAGGGGTACAAATGATCGAGAGAGGTACTGGTCCCAAGTCTCTGATGGAAGGGTTGAAAGGTGGTTAAGAGCTTCATAGCCGCTTGACCGTGTGTATGAGTGCGTCGTCTTGTTTGGTCTTTTTTGAGTTCCCCCTTATGGGATAGGTGCATCCCCTTTTATAGATCAAGGGGGTGGCTTTACAAGGATGAGGGCTTTATCTAATCTTGTGGTTCACGTCTACCCGGCCTGGTCCTTCATTCTGATGAGTGCTAAGGAAGATAAGTGCCTACAACACTGTTGATGTCCCTGTAGAATGTCAGGTTGATTATAGAATGTTGTCCTGCTCAGGGTATGGGCTATAGTACAGTGGTTTTGACTTATTAGCCTTTCCCAGCCTTGTTCCGTATGTCTTCTGGTTCTTGTGAGTCTTCATCGGAGTGTTGAGGGATCGAGGTCTAGAGTAACGCCGAGGTCAAGGCCTTCTGGCTTTGGACCTAAGGGGTCAGGAAGCGGGTGCCGCTCCCTCGGGTCTACAGCGTGGTGATGGAATTCCCATCGTGCATGGAGATATTAAGTCCTTTTCTAGAGCATAGCAGTTGTCGTATATCTTCGTCGGGTTGCGTGTCCCAGAGCTGAAGGCAGCGCCTACAACTCTATAGGGTGAGGAGCATGCACCTGTACAACCTTTCGGGTTCTGCAGCGCCTGGAAGGGTCTAAAGCATCTGTCCTATCATCCCCTGGCAGTACTTTTCCTGCCAGGGCATAGGGTATGGTCCTTGGAGCCACGGTTGACCCGAACGTCTTATCTTACCCTGTACTTATCATCTCGAGGGAATGGGGAGAAGTTGTCAGGGAGGATGAATCTAATCTTTAGATATGGAGTAGGGTGAGATTCGTTCCTTGCCGTTGGGTGAAATGGAGACCAATTCCTATCTCTCGGGTGAGACCGACCTCGCCCCTCTGGGGTCGGGTGAGGCGGAACCTATCCCTCAGCCCTCGGGCGAGACCGAGTCTGCCTTCAAGGCGTCGGGCGAGATGGAGTTTATCCCTTGGCCCTCGGGCGAGGTAGAGTTATCTCCCAAAGGTGTCGGGCGAGGCGGAACCAAACTCCTGTTTACCCGAACGAGGGATGAAATAGCGCCCTTATGCGTCTAGAAGTTTTTTACGTCCGGCGGTTATTGGTTCCACCTTCTGGGGTACCCCGGTATTAGGTCCCCGACAGTAGCCCCCGAGCCTCTAGATGATTCAAGTAGAACCGCCTGGAGGGTGTTTTTTGACTTCGTCGAAGTTACTTTGCCAGAGGGTGCGCGCGAGCGCACCCGATGGGTGTAGCCCCCGAGCCCTCGGGTGATTCGAGTAGAGTCGCCCAGGGGTTGTATCAGTCCTTTTGTGGGTAAGGCTGAAGGACTTAGTTTTTTTATCAACTGGATGTTTTTCTGAGTGGGTCGTGGCATCCCGTTCGCTGGGAACTGATTCGGGGCTGACCTAACTGGTGCTTCTGCCCTTGATTTGGGATCGTTCATGGATCCTTCCTTAGTTGGGCCGGCCGGCAAGCTTCTGGGCCCTAGGTGGGCCGAAGAGAAAAGAACAGGCCTTTGTGGCTTGCGTTTCCCAGGTGGGTAGAGAGTCCGGGTTCGCTTGGGGAAGGCGAACCATCCGCCGAGATTTTTGGGGTGAGAGGATAGGGACTGCGGGCGTGTGTCCCGCGATGTGACGCGGTGGCACGCGTGGCAGGCCTAGAGATCGAGGCAAATGGTTGCCCTTCTCACATCCGTCGCCCCTATAAAACCACGGGGTTTGCCCCCAAGGTTCCGTATTTCGCTCCCCTGCCTTTGCGTTCTGAAACATCCGCCGCCAATCGTCCCAGCCTCTCGCACCCACATCACCACCGTCGATCGGCCTGCGTTCGTGTTCCAGCCGCTATCAAGCTCGCGCCTACCCTTCCCCCCTACTGCTTTAATGGAGTTGTGGGGTAGATCAAGCATCACCTCCCGGCGCCTGGAGGGCCTCGTCCACCGTGGCCTTCTCCACCCACTGTCTGCCGTCCAGGAGTGGTTGCTACCTGGCGACGAGGGTGAGACGGTGCCGCCTGAAGGGTATGTCGTCTCTTTTGCCATCTTCCATGAGCGGGGATTTGGGGTACCCATGCATAGATTCCTTCGAGGGCTATTGGATTACTATGAGGTAGAGCTGCAGCATCTAACTCCCAATGGGATTCAGCACATGGCAGCGTTTGTTGCCCTGTGCGAGGGTTTCCTGGGGATCGATCCCCATTTTGATCTATGGTGGTATTTCTTTAACATTAGTCTATCAAAGAGGAAAATTGGGGGGAAAGACATGAACGCGCCGATGGGATGTGCCAGCATTCATCTGCACCATACCCGGTCAAAGGGTTACCCATACATGCGTCTGGCGACATCCAACAAGGGATGGCACTCGTAGTGATTTTACATTAGGGATGATGCGAGTGCACCCTACCGAAGTATACTAGACATCTTATTGTGGACGTTCCAGAGTCGTGGGGCTAGGGCGTCCAGTCCAAAGACAAGAAACACATCTCCGACCTTCTTTCCACCCTCCAAGCCCTGAAGGGTCAGGGTGTAAAGGGGATAGGGATTATCGGTGCCTACCACGCTAGGAGGGTGGCGCCCCTGATGGCACGTGTGCTTCCCTTGCATCGGATGATGCCCAGGATATCATTCAAGGGGACGGTGCTTGTTGATGAGGTGCTCCCTTACTCGAAAGTGGCGCAGCGCATCAAGGAGGCGATGGAGCCGACGAAGGATTCTGCAGGCAGGGTCCTCGACATTATGTATCTGGTGCCCGGACACCCCCCAATGCGACCGGAGCCTGGATTCTTTGAATTCGTAAGCCCTCCTCTCCCGTGCTCTTTTCTTTTTTTCCTGGATCTCCATTTTTTAACACTTGCTTTATGACGTTGGGACCAGCCGAGGGTGCTGGTCTTTAAGGATAGCCTAGTTCCACTGCCGAAGGACAAGGTCGTGGCGGCGGCGAATCAACTCACGACCGAGCAGGACAAGAAAGCAAAGGAAGAGATGAAGAAGGCGAAATGACTGAAGCAGGATGCATGGGATCGGGGAGAGGACATGAGCAGTGAGGACGACGATGATGACAATGATGATGATGACGACGACGAGGTAGCCGTCGATGTGGATTAGGGCATCCTAGAGGACGAGGACACGCTGACGAGTGGCCACCCATCCGTGTAGGGGCCCTTCCCTTTCCACACGGAGGGAAGTAGATCAATGAGGTCAGTGGAGGCCGGCGAATCCGCCGCTTCGCATGGCGTGCCGGTCGAGGACCGATGGACGAAGGAGGGCGGGCCTATCGCCGCCATCCCCAAGGCGACGATGGAGGGGAGCAACTCCGGTGCTGCACCCCGTGAGACGATGGAGGGGGACGGCTCTAGTGCCGCACCCGACGAGACGATGGAGGGGAGCGACTCCGGTACCGCGCCCGACGAGATGAACCCCCCTGCCCCGGAGTAGGGGGCAGGCATGAAACGGTCCCGCCCAGATGAGTCAGGGCAGGGATCTGGGGATCCATCCCCAAAATGCTTCTGCCGGCTAAGGACATCAACGTAAGCTGCTGATTCCTCTGTTTTCATCCTTTTTCCATTTTTATTTTGACTTAATGGTTATTACCTTTGTGTAGGTTCTTGCGGACGGGTCACCCCCTGGGGCTGGCGCCCAAGAAGAGCCTCGCCATTCAAGCGGGACAGATGGCATCGCCTGCCATCACCCCTATTTTTGAGCAGGAGTGATGCTGACGTCGGGGCCACGTTGGCCGACCCGACGGTGTCTGTGGTGGCGCCCACGCCCACGGAGGTTACCGAGCAGGCGGCTTCCTTCATGGTGGACGTGGTACAGCCGGCCGAGGGCCGTATACCGCTGGTGGAGGCGGTTGTGACTACGCCAAGCCTGGACCAGCCGGGTATGGACGTGGTACAGCCGGCCGAGGGCCGTATACCATCGGTGGAGGCGGTCGTGACTATGCCAAGCCTGGACCAGCCGGGTATGGCCGTGGTAGCGCACGAGGGCATAGTGCAATCTGCGCCACCGGAGACCTAGGTGGATCTGCCTGTGGCGCTCGAAGTGGCCCAGATGGAGGAGGATCTAGTTGGAGGATCCTCGAGCGTGGCAGTGGTGTTGCATAGGGTCAGGAGGGAGCTGCCCCTGGCCCCTTTGTCGGGAGGAGACCGCTCCCCCACGCGGGGGGAGCCGCCGCTCTAGTGGATGGCCGCTCAGGACCCGACATCGGCCCTTTTCTCGCTCGATGATCATTCCGAGAGCATGGAGTGGGAGGGTCTTGACATCGGGATTTCAACCATGCTGAATGCCCTGGACCAAGCTAGAGGAGCCCTCCATGAGATTGTTATTCCTACTACTTAGGTATTTGCTGGGCTTTCTTCTTTCTGCGCATGTTTTTGTGTTTTCGCTTTTCTGATACCGGTCTTCTTCCTCTTCAGATTCTTGTTGCTCGTAGCCAAATAAAGTCCCAATTTCTTCATGAGCAGAAGGTGGAGAGGGATTGCCTTTTCGAGGAGGCCCGGCTACGAGTAGACATGGCCGCCCAGCTTGCTACCGCCCAGGAGCGGGAGGCCCAAGCGCGTTAGGACGTGGAGGAGGCCCACAGGATGTTCGAGGATCTGTCAGTGAGGTCTAAGCTGGATGGGGAGGAGATTGCCAGGCTCTAGAAAGAGCGAGACGAGCTGCTGCAGAGGAATGTCGCGGTCAATGAGAAGGCCGGTGAAGTCCTGAAGGAGCTAGAGATGGAGCGGGAACTCCGGTGGGAGGCCGAGAGTCGGGCCACGGCCCTCTAGCAGAAGGTGGATGAGGATGTCGCGGTGGTCCGCTCTCTCTGGGCGGAGCTCGATGATGCGGTGAACCGAAGGTTGAGAGCTGAGAACGTCTCCACCAAGCTGGAAAAAGAGGCTACCTATGCGCGAAGGGCCCTTCAGGTTGAGAGTGATGAGCACGATCTTCTACAAGCTACGGTCGGGGTGGTCCTTAATGCCCTGAATGTGATGGAGCCAGTGGAGACCAGCCCGCTCGTGGCTTGTGTCGCAGGTATCACGGCTCGAGTGGGCCAGCTTGAGGAGAGTGCCTTTCATGCCGGGATTACCTAGGCCTTCACCGTCGCCCACACCCATTACAAGAAGGAAATAAACCTGAAGGTGATGAGCGAAGGCTTCCCATCCACCTACGAGGATGAAGAGTTGGAGGAAATGGAGAAGATGGTTGCTCCCCTTGCGAAGAACCTGGCAGACAATCTGAAAGAGATGGTTCTCCCTCCGCGGGAATAATTAGTTGAACAATTTTGAGAACAACTTATGTGTAATATGTGGACAAGTGTCAGTATTTTTCGAGTCTGGGCGCTTTTCGTGATTTTGCATCATAATTTCATTTTGTTTGATTTTTTATGATCTTACCAATCTGATCCCCAAAATTATACCGCTGGTTATAATGCGAGGAGATTGTTCCAAAAGAAAGAAAGGAGGTAGCCGTACCTTAACCAGCCCTCAAGTAAGGTCCGACCCCCTACATTTGCTGGGGTCGGGGGTTACAGGAGATCGGAACTATGGTTTTAGTGACAGGGTCGACGAAGTCCATGGATGTCATCGCAATATTCCCTGCCCTGTCTTCCAATAGAAATCCCCAACTGGGGACTCTATGGGCTCAGCAAGGTGGGGCCTTCGAACCTGTGTCCCTGTATTGTTTGGCTCGAGCCCTCGAGCCTTGTTAGGGTCTAGTAGGGGTCGGCCATTATTTGCATGTTACCCCATCCTCGGTTTTCGTAATCGGAGGGGCTGAGTGAACGACACTTGCCTCGACGGCTCGACTGTCATGCTCAACGAGCTCACTAACGGGTACGTTCGTGTGGAATCTAGGTCCATCATTTGCTGATGGGGTCGGCAGAGCCCTCTGGTGGCACTCCACAACTTCTTAACCCACCTCCTGATAGATGCCTGAGTCGTTCGATAAGCTCAGGGGGCCCGATGGCCTCTCCTTGATGGAGATTCTATGGGTTTGGCTCGGGGTTAGAATCGAACGAGAGAAGGTCGAGACGTCCCTGTTCTCTTCTGAGCGGGGTCAGGCAAGGCCGCTGGGGCTTGTCTCGGTTATCTCTCCCTGGCTCTATTCAGCATGAGGTGGCCTCGAGCCCTTTGCGGGCCGACCTTCAAACCTCAGCCTGTGGTCGCCTATATCAAATGAGGCGATAGCCGTTTCGTGGTGCAACACGAAGCGTTGGGATGTTTTGCCTACGTATAATGTAATTGAAATGAAGGCGGGATCGGCAACGTTACCTTGGTGGTATGAGTGATGAAAGGCTCTTACCAAACGTGTCCGCGCGGGGTTCGGACCCTGATGTTCGCGATGAGGTTGGAGTAACCTGCATAAGAATTGCTGTTCTTTGTTTTTCGTGTCTCGGTGGCGATCCGAGCCATTTAATTAACTTAGGGAACCTGACAGCTTCTCCTTTGGGAGAGACTCTGTAGGTGGACCCCTCCGAACCCTTCTTGAGAAGGTAGACGTTGAAGTCGGAGATGCGAGGGGTGCTTGAGCATGGTTTTTCTGGTGAACGAAAAACACTGTAGCCACCGAGGCATAGGGTCTGCCAGTTCGTCTAGTTTTACTCAAAGTTCTATGCCCGCATTCCGTACTCCTAGTTTCAAGCATACGGAGGGGTTAGGTGAAGAGGATGTCTAGACTGGTAGTCATCCTCGGCAGCCCCCAAGTGATGTTCGTGTCCCCGCCGTTTGACGGGGTCGAAAACTCATGAATGAATTTTAACGCATAAAGTAAGAACGCTGAGAGGCTTACCTTTCTTTGGACGTTCATTCGTCGTGTCTTCTGGGCCGAATCGCCGGCCCAGGAGATCCGAAAGGTCCTATCATCGGATCATCCGTGGTCCTACATGGGGAGGTGAAGGGCTGTCTGCCTATGTGGGCGCCTTAATTGCCATGTCCGGAGTGGGTCAGTAGCGGGCCATACCCAGGCAGTGCTTAGTTTGACCAAAGAGGGACGCCTCATCGATCGGGGTGCATCCCGTCAGTTTCGGCGTGTCCCCTTAGATATCAATCAGCATTGATTCTGTATTTAAAGAGGGGAAGGGAGTGGGTTTTTCGTCCAACCTTTCGCCTTTCCTTAGCTACCGTGCCTCCTCTTTAAATAGGGAGGGGGAGAGGAGTTCTCATCCCACCTCCTCTTCTGCCTCTGAGCCGCTATCTCTCCTTCTTCTTCCTTTCCGCCGAACGCATCCGTGCATCATGCCAATTCCTGAGTGAGGAAGAGTAATGCTAGAGAGAGAGAGAGAGAACTCACAAATTTGCTCGCAAGTCTGGCACGTGATGTTGAGCCGGAGGTTATCCAACGTAGATGAGATGGTGCGTACTGCCCTTGCTAAGGAGTCGCTGCTGTCGAAGGAGAAGAGGCGCCGGTGGGTGTCGTACGTCGTCGGCTGCGCCGTCGTCCGTTGTGCTCCTCCTTTGGCGGGAGATGTTTCCTGCTCATACGCCGTTGTCAGGGTTATGGCTGGGGATGATGGCATAGTCCCCAAACGCCCTGGCAGTGGCGTCATTGTCGAGGTTGCAGCTAACGACAGTGGCGTAGTCCCCGGATGCTCCGACGGAGACGTCGCAGATGGTGGCACCTTCGAGGGTCCAGCGAAGCGGTAGGATATTGGGATGTCGCCGATGGAGAGCGTGGCGTGGCGACCGCAGTAGATGAGTTGGCCCATGTACATGCCCTGGGCGTCACCGATGGAGAGCATGGCGCGGCGGCCGCAGTAGACGAGCTGGCCCGTGTACATGCCCTAGGCGTCGCCAATGGAGAGCATGGTGCGGCGACCGCAGTAGTACTTGTAGTAGAGCTAAGCAAAGATTGTAATGAAATAACTTTGTGGGGAAGCCCCCGAGCAAATAGTCCTCTGAATTTATAAGTATATTGTTCCTCTTTGTAATGAAATCACTTTGTAAGTGACGAATTTGTGCAAAAAATAAACGAAATTACATCCTTTGCTTATGGCAAGCAATTTTTATCTTCTCTCCTTTCTGTAGGAATGATTTTAGTGCTTTCCGACTCTTCTCATGGTCTAAGTCATAGGAAGCTAGGAACGTGGGTGAACTAATTCTGATTGAACTAGTGAGCAAAGAGGTTGCAGCCACTGGGGCGTGGGTGTCTCGTAGTCCTACTAGTTGTATTCAGCATTGGTTCTCAAGATCTTAGCCCTCGAGACTCGTTTATGAGGCGAATGGAAAACTTAGAGAATGTTTGTAAGTATAACATAGAAATTTTTTGTAAGCGTAATATTTGTATTACACATGTCATATGTTACGATCTCATGCCAGCCCCTGAGTGAGGTCTGACCCCTCGCTATTTGCAGGGGTCGGAAGTCACTGAGGATTGGGGTATTATTATGACAAAAACTGATAAGGAAGGGCGTATGCTTATTTTAAGGATAAAAGCAACGTAGCTGCTCAATGTTCCAGGCGTTGGTGAAGACCTTGCCTTTGATGGTTTTCAACTGGTAGGCGCCTGGGCGAAGTATTTCTATGATGACGTAGGGCCCTTCCTAGGGCAGGGAGAGTTTGTGGCGGTCCTTGTTGCTCTGCATAAGACGGAGGACGAGGTCCCCGACGTTGAAGGCTCGACCCCGCACCCGTCGGCTGTGGTACCGTCGCAATGCTTGCTGGTACTTAGCTGAACGGAGGAGGGTGATGTCACGGGCTTCATCCAGCTGGTCCATGGCGTCTTGGTGAGATGCCTCGGCTCCCTATTCGTCATATGCTCTGATTCTTGGTGCTCCATAGTCGAGGTCTGTTGGGAGAATGGCCTCGGAACCGTAGACCATGAAGAAAGGTGTGTAGCCGGTGGTCCGGCTAGGAGTTGTCCTTAGGCTCTAGAGCATAGCTAGGAGCTCAGCGAGCCAACGCGCGCCGAACTTGTTCAACCGGTTCAAAATTCTAGGTTTGAGGCCTTGAAGAAGCATGCCATTTGTGCGCTTGACCTGCCCATTCGTCTGGGGGTGTGCGATGGCTACCCAATCGATCCAGATGTGTTGTTCATCATAGAATCGAACAAATCTCCTACTGGTGAACTGCGTGCTGTTGTCCGTGATGATGGAGTTTGGTACTCCAAAGCGATGGATGATGTCGAGGAAGAATAGCATGGCTTGCTCGGATTTGATCGTGGATATTGGTCGAGCCTCAATCCATTTTGTAAACTTGTCTATGTGACAAGCAGGTGGGTAAAGCCCTTGGGCACCTTTTTGAGTGGCCCAACCAGGTCGAGCCCCTAGACCACGAAGGGCCACGTGATGGGGATCATCTGGAGAGCCTGGGCCGGGAGATGTGTTTGCCGAGCATAGTATTGGCACTCTTCGCAGGTGCGTACAATTTGCTCTGCATTGGCTACTGCGGTGGGCCAGTAGAAACCATGTCGGAATGCATTCCCAACCAAGGTTCTTGGTGCGGCATGATGACCGCATGCTCCACCATGAATGTCGCCTAGCAGAAGTTTTCCTTGTTCACCAGGGATACAGAGTTGTAGAATTCCGATGTGACTTTGTTTGTAGAGTTCGCCCTCTACAAGAACAAAGGACTTGGCACGTCGTGCGAGCCGTCGGGCTTCCGTCTTATCGGTCCGTAGTATGTCGTGGAGGAGATAGTTGAGGTAAAGCGTTCTCCAGTCATCGGGAGGATCAAACTCCACTGTTGGGTCCCCTTCAAGCTCCATGACCTCAGGGTCGGGTGGAGCAGTTGGCGGATCGGCCCCGGGGGTCAGACTAGAAGGGCCATCGTTGGCTTATTCCGACCCCGCGCAGCGTACTGAGGGTTTGTGTTGATCACTAGCAAAGACGCCAGTTGGGACTGGCTCTTAGCTGGATGCTGCTTTTGCGAGCGTGTCGGCCGCTTCATTGAGGCGCCTGGGAATGTGATTGAGTTTGAGGCCATCGAATTTGTCCTCCAGACGTCGGACCTCTTGACAGTATGCCTCCATCTTGGTGTCGTGGTAGCATGACTCTTTCATGACCTAGTTGATGACCAGCTGAGAGTCGCCCCTGACATCGAGGCGTTAGATGCCCAGCTCGATGGTGATTCGTAGGCCATTGATGAGCGCTTCATATTCTGCAGTATTGTTGGATGAGGGGAAATGAAGCCGAACCATGTACCTCATGTGGACCCCAAGGGGGATACAAAGACTAGTCCTGCCCCAGCGCCCTTCTTCATCAGCGATCCGTCGAAGTACATTGTCCAGTACTCTTGATCGATGGCTGCTGGTGGCATCTGTACCTCGGTCCACTCCGTGATGAAGTCAGCTAGTGCCTGAGATTTGATCGCCGTTCGGGGGGCATAAGAAATGCCCTGATCCATCAGCTCGAGTGCCCACTTTGCGGTTCTTCCCATAGCGTCATGGCTATGAATGACCTCGCTGAGGGGGAACGACGTCACTACTATCATGGGGTGTGACTCGAAGTAGCGGCGTAGCTTCCTTTTGGTGATGAGGACGGTGTAGAGAAGTTTCTGGATTTGGGAGTAGCGGGTTTTGGAGTCGGATAAAACCTTGCTGATGAAATATACAGGGCGCTGCACCCTGAAGGCGTGCCCCTCTTCCTCTCACTATACTATTAAGGCAGAGCTAACCACTTGGGTGGTAGCCGATATATACAGTAGGAGAGATTCTCTGGCGCATGGAGGAATTAGGACCGGTGGTGTAGTTAAAAATTGTTTAACCATGTCAAGCGCCTCTTGAGCCTCGGTTGTCCACTTGAAGCGGTCAGTTTTCTTCAGGAGTCGATAAAGGGGGAGTCCTCATTCGCCGAGGTGTGAAATGAATTAGCTGAGGGCGGCAAGGCACCCTGTGATCCGCTGAACCCCCTTTATGTTTTGGATCGGGCCCATCCTCATGATGGCTAATATTTTCTCCAGGTTGGCTTCGATGCCACGCTCGGAGATGATGAAGCCGAGCAGCATGCCCCTCGGGACCCTGAAAACACATTTTTTGGGATTGAGTTTGATGCCGTTTGCCCGGAGTTTCGCAAAGGTGCGTTCAAGGTCGGCGATAAGGTGGTCAGCTCACTTGGATTTGACTATGATGTCATCAACATAGGCCTCAACGGTTCGCCCAATGAGGTCTTCGAAGCAATTAAGCATACAGCGCTGGTACATTGCCCCAGCATTCTTCAGACCGAACGGCATTGAAATGTAGCAAAACGATCCGAAGGGCATGATAAAAGATGTCGCGAGCTGGTCGGACTCTTTCATCGTGATTTGATGGTAGCCGGAGTATGCATCAAGGAAGCAGAGGGTTTCGCACCCCGAGGTGGAATCAACTATTTGGTCTATTCACGGCAAAGGAAATGGATCCTTTGGACACGCTTTGTTGAGGCCGGTATAATCGACACACATTCTCCATTTCCCGCTCTTTTTTCGGACAAGAACAGGATTTGCTAACCACTCTAGGTGGTATACTTCCTTAATGAATCCTGTGGCCAGTAGTTTGGCTATCTCCTCACCAATGGCCCTGCGTTTCTCCTCATCGAAGCGGCGTAGGCGTTGTTTCACCGGCTTGGAGCCCGGGAGGATCTGGAGAGTATGCTCGGTGACCTCCCTCGGGATGCCCAGCATATCCAAGGGTTTTCACGCAAAGATGTCTTTGTTGGTGCGGAGGAAGTCAACGTGCGCGCTTTCCTATTCAGAGGAGAGCATGGTCCCGATACGGACTTTTTTGCCCTCGGAGCTGCTGGGATCCAAGAGGACCTCCCTAGAGCCTTCTACCGATTCGAACGATCCGGACGACTTCTTTGCGTCGGGTGTCCCTTCAATGACCTCCTCCCTAAGGGTGGCGAGCTCTTCGGATGCGATGACTGTGGATGCGTGTCCGCAGCATTCGACCTCGCACTTGTAAGCGCGCTGGAAGGAGGTACCAATGGTGATGACCCCATGGGGACCCGGCATCTTCAGCTTTAGGTATGTGTAATTGGGTACGGCCATGAACTTCACGTAGCATGGTCGTCCTAGGATGGCGTGGAAAGTCCTCGGGAACCCCACTACATCAAAGGTGAGGGTCTCATTCCGGTAATTGGATCGATCCCCAAAAGTGACGGGCAGGTCGATCTGCCCTAGTGGCATGGCTTGCCTTCCAGGCACGATGCCATGAAAAGGTGCTCGGATGGGATGGAGGTGCGTTCGGTCGACGCCCATCTCGTCGAGCGTCTTGGCGTACATGATGTTGAGGCCGCTGCCCCCATCCATCAGTACCTTGGTGAGCCGCTTTGGACCGACAATTGGGTCGATGACAAGCGGATACCTTCCCGGGTGTGGGATGGCATCTAGATGGTCAGTCTGGTCGAAGGTTATGGCGGATTCCGACCACCGGAGAAAGGCTGGCGTGGCCTGTCCGGCGGTATAGACCTCATGACATGCGGCCTTCTAGCGATGCCTGGAGTCATAGGCCGTTGATCCTCCAAAGATCATGAGGGCGCCGGTCGGTGTTGGGAAGGTGTCGTCCTTCTCCTCTGCGTCATCAGTGGTAGGAACAAGCTCCTTCCCCTGCTCCCCCTTATTAAGGCCCCCAGCCAAGTATTTGCGCATAAGGCCGCATTCCTTGTATAGATGCTTGGCTGGGAAGGCGTGGTTTGGGCATGGCCCCTCAAGCATTTTCTTGAAGTGGTTCGGAGTGCCCTCCATAGGCTTCTAGCCACCTTTGCGGTCGGCAGCGGCCACGAGTGAGTTGTCGCGCCGTTGCTTCTTATTTTTTCCTTTGGCGGGCAGTTGGAGGCGCCTTCGCCGGCGTCCTCATTCCGCCTTGTCATTCTGTCAGAGCGATCAAAGATGGCTCCGACTGCCTCCTCTCCAGAGGCATGACTAGTGGCGATGTCTAGGAGTTCCTTGGTAGTCCACAGGCCCCTACGTCCTAGCTTGTGGACTAGGGATTCGCAGGTCGTCCCGGACAGAAAGGCTCCTATCACGTCGGCATCGGCGACGTTCGGGAGCTCGTTGCACTGTCGAGAGAAACACCGGATGTACCCGTGAAGGGTTTCATCGGCCTTCTAGCGGCAGTTCTTGAGGTCCCTTGGGTTTCTAGGGCGTTTGTACGTGCCCTAGAAGTTACCCACAAAGATCTCCATCAGATCCGCCCAACTTTGAATAGCATTGGACGGCAGGTGCTCCAGCCATGCTCGAGCCGAATCGGCCAAGAACAGCGGGAGATTGCGAATGATGAAGTTGTTATCACTTGCACCACCGGCCTGACATGCAAGTCGATAGTCTTCAAGCCAAAGCCCAGGATTTGTCTCGCCAGAATATTTAGGAATGTTGGTAGGCGGTCGATACCTTAGGGGGAACGCAGCGTTGAGGATGTGTCGGCTGAAGGCCTGAGGGCCTGGTAGGCCGGGGCTCAGGCTTTGGTCCTCGTTGCTGTCGTAGCACCCACCACGTCAGGGATGATAGCCGCGGCATGCTGCTTCTCCATCATCGCCGTGGGCATGTCTCCGAGTGTCGATGATGCTGCGTACGTCGCGGCCATGGCCAAGGCGTTGATGTACTGGGACGACAGAGGGCTGCCCGCTGGCTGGCGGTGTTTGGTGTATGGATGCATCCTTGGTGGGACGCACTGAGGGCACGCGCTACCTAGCTTCGGGTTCGCGTCGTCGAGACAACAAACTTTCCGCCTGCTGCACCGCTGCACGTTCGAGCAACGTGTGAATCTCCCGGCGAGCGCAGCGATCCTCGGATGTCGCGGCCTTCGGAAGGCCATGCAGCAAGGCGATCACTGCGGCGATGTTCTGGCTAGCTCGGGCAAAGTGAGGAAGGGCCCCATCATCGGTGAGAATCCTTTGATGTATGGTGTGGGCCGTGGCACGCGCGCGCGCCCCGTCTTTGTGGCGTTCAATCTCGCGATTGATGTCTGCATATTCCTGGACGAGCCCTTGCCTGGCCTCATCGATCTCTTGCTGACAGGCCCACAGCTGCTCCATCCTTAGGCGAGATGGGGCTATCATCTCTTCCCCGGATCCGCTGTCAGGGTTGTTTGTAGGGGTGACCTCTTCCCTAGAGGCGCTTTTGACATGACCTTCAGGGGTCTACGTCATGAAGCACTCCCGAGAAGGGTGGTGGCTCCCCCTACTGGAATCCAAGCTAGAGAACGATCCTAGCTCCTCGTTGAGGAGCTCATAGAGGGTCTCCATATCCCGCTCAATCGCCCCCACGAACTCGTTATGTCCATGGGTGATTGAACCATACGTAGCGCCAGAAGGCAGCCAGCGGTCGCCGCAGCGTTGCGGAGACCGAACGGAAACGCTATCGAGGCACTCCATATAGACCCTTCCAGACATAGGGCAGCGTATTGAGAGGCCTCCTTGGGTGACGGGACTCCCCGGGAGTTGCTCGGCCAGCCCTCAAGCCTAAGACGACTGAGGTTGATGGAAGGGGGAGATGGGGCGGCTGAGTGAGTCAGTGCCAGCTCTCCTCCTAGTGTGATGATGAAATCTAGGTCACCGAAACGCACGTGTGTGCCTGGGGCCCAGCTGGTTGCGTGGGTGGCCATCCGAGGCCTGATTTAGAACACGTAAGCCCCCTACCTGGCGCGCCAACTGTCGGTGTTTCGTACAAGCACCGGCAAGTAAATTTATAGTAATGCGCGTTAGGCTCAGATGGTGCGCTAAAGGACACAAGATTTATACTAGTTCGGGCCGAATGTCCCTATGTCCAGTTTGCTGCTGCTCGTGTTATTAGCACCATGAATGGTCTATAGTAAGGGGTACAAACGATCGAGAGAGGGACTGGTCCCAAGTCTCTAATGGAAGGGTTGAAAGGTGGTCAAGAGCTTCGTAGCCGCTTGACCATGTGTATGAGTGCGTCGTCTTGTTCGGTCTTTTTTGAGTTCCCCCTTATGGGATAGGCGCATCCCCTTTTATAGATCAAGGGGTGGCTTTACAAGGATGAGGGCTTTATCTAATCTTGTGGTTCACGTCTACCTGGCCTGGTCCTTCATTCTGATGAGTGCTAAGGAAGATAAGTGCCTACAACACTGTTGATGTCCCTGTAGAATGTCAGGTTGATTACAGAATGTTGTCCTGCTCAGGGTATGGGCTGTAGTACAGTGGTTTTGACTTATTAGCCTTTCCCAGCCTTGTTCCGCACATCTTTTGGTTCTTGTGAGTCTTCGTCGGAGTGTTGAGGGATTAGGGTCCGGAGTAACACCGAGGTCAAGGCCTTCTGGCTTTGGACCTGAGGGGTCAGGAAGCAGGCGCCGCTCCCTCAGGTCTACAGCATGGTGACGAAATTCCCGTCGTGCGTGGAGATATTAAGTCCTTGTCTAGAGCGTAGCGGTTGTCGTATATCTTCGTCGGGTTGAGTGTCCCAGAGTTGAAGGCGGCGCCTACAACTCTATAGGGCGAGGAGCACGCACCTGTACAACCTTTCGGGTTCTGCGGCGCCCGGAAGGGTCTAAAGCACCTGTCCTGTCATCCCCTGGCAGTACTTTTCCTGCTAGGGCACAGGGTATGGTCCTTGGAGCCACGGTTGACCCGAACGTCTTGTCTTACCCTGTACTTATCATCTTGAGGGAATGGGGAGAAGTTGTCAGGGAGGATGAATCCAATCTTTTGATATGGAGCAGGGTGAGATTCGTTCCTTACCGTTGGGCGAAATGGAGACCAATTCCTATCTCTCGGGTGAGACCGACCTCACCCCTCTAGGGTCGGGCGAGGCGGAACCTATCCCTCAGCCCTCGGGCGAGACTGAGCTCGCCTTCAAGGCATCAGGTGAGATAGAGTTTATCCCTTGGCCCTCGGGCGAGGCAGAGTTATCTCCCAAAGGCGTCAGGCGAGGCGGAACCAAACTCCTGTTTACCCGAACGAGGGATGAAACGGCGCCCTTATGCGTCCAGAAGTTTTTTTACATTCGGCGGTTATTGGTTCCACCTTCTGGGGTACCCCGGTATTAGGTCCCCGACACTACTAGTTCATACCCCCCTTAATAGTATGTCTAAAGGAAAAACAAAGTCCTAAACTACTCTAAGTGTCTCTTCAACACCAAACCACACTTAGAACAAGTCCATCCTTAACCTTGTCGTCCATCCTTTGAAAACCAAAACAATATCCATCATAGGGGCATGACAACCATGGTTGCCCAATCAATTGTCATTACCATGACCTAACTTAATTGCCTCTGCAAAACACACATTAGCC
Source organism: Miscanthus floridulus (assembly GCF_019320115.1). NCBI lineage: Eukaryota > Viridiplantae > Streptophyta > Magnoliopsida > Poales > Poaceae > Miscanthus > Miscanthus floridulus. The sequence continues at coordinate 74,128,104 of NC_089596.1, read as the reverse complement.
ATAGTAATCTTGTATTGTCATTAATCACCGAAACCCAACTAGAGGCCTAGATGCTTTCATGGGTTATTAATACAAAAGAGAGAGTAACCCGGAATTGGGTGGTCAAGTTTTACAAGGTCATGTGGAGTAATCAGGGTAGTGAGAGTGATCTAACATGGGAACAGGAAGATTATTTGAAGGACATATACCCTACCTTTTATCCAAAATGGTACGCTTTTCAAATCTCGGGATGAGATTTTTATAAGGGGGAGGGCTGTAACACCCTAGGTGTTAGGCTTGCATAATTGCACTTACATTTGCACGTGCATAAGCATCAAGCATTCATATATGAGCTTTTACATATAAAACATACAATTGAAACATGTGAACATGCCTTGTTATTCTATGTTTTCCATATGTGTATGCTTATGATCATGTGTGATTAAGTGCAAGTGGTGTTGTTTGGTCACTAAAACACCTTAGCTACACTTAGGATGCCTAATGGAACAATGTTCATGTGAATCACTTTACCTAATTAAGCTCCTAAGTGATGACATGCTTGGTTGACCTAGGAAGTACTTATGTGTGACCTATGTATGAAATGCTTGTGGGGCCTTAGGAGTACCCTAAACATGTTTAGAATATCACATGGAACAACTTTGGTATTCATGACTAAGGCTAGTTTGGTCTCTAAGTCATATCTATAGTGTAAATCATCAATTTCATGTTGCATGTTTGACTGGAGTTGAACATCACTTTAGAAACTTTGCATGGCTGTGCACCCTAAAACAAAGTTGTAGAACTCAAGTAGTGTAACAACTTTTATTTTTGACATAGGCTAGTTTAGCTCCTAACATGCTTGAATTTGGATCACAAAAGTCAAGTAGTGCTGTTTGAAAACTTGGAAATATTTCTAAGTCTTTCAACGCTTTTCAGTTTTCGTGTAAGCTACTTTGGTTCCTTATAGTTTGAAAACCGTGGAGATCTAGACTAAGTTGATATTGGCAATGTTGGAGCTTACCTATAGCTCTACAACTTTGATTACTGGATCTCTTGCTAATTTTCCACAGGTTAAGATTAAGGAGGGGGAGAAAACACACCGTCAGTCGACTAATGCTGCACCTGATGGCCATCTCGGCCGGTCAGTCATGGCCGACAGGGTGCTGGCCACGCATGCCATTTGGCAGCCGTACACCGGTGGCATCCCCACCCGTCAGGCCATCGTAGCCACATAGGCGCTACGACGCGCTGCTGCTCTCGCTCGCTTCATTCGCTTGGTCTCGATGCCACGCGTGAGCCGCAAAAGCAAAGCACTGTCACCACCACTGCCGCCAAGAGCACTACCATCGCCTAGCTCCCTCGCCGCCGCACCATTGCTGCCTCTAGCTAGCAAATAGCTTCACCATCTTCCTCTCTACCTGCTCGACAAGTTTGCTGGACCGAACAAGCCACGGTGAGGGCGAATTTCATCGTTCTCGCCTCACCGGAGTTCACTGTCTCCATGGCCATCGTCATGGCGAGCTCACTGCCGCTCTGCTCCCTCACCCATTCCCTTTCCTTCTTCGCATTAGCACTAGTTTAGGGTGTAGTCTAGGTTAGGCGATGATCTCATGGTGAACCATAGCTTCACCGGCGTTGAACACGATGGTCAGCGCTGTCGCGCTCTCGCCGCCGCACCACTGCGCATGTGGACAACCCTCGCCGGTGCTTCCACCTGAACCCTAGGTAGCCTAGATAGGTCCGCATGGTCACCACGGAATGATTGCGCCTCTCGCCTAGACCTACCATGGCTAGAGACAGCCGGCGCACCTCTACACAGCGCCGCCGTGCTACCATGGCTGACGATGAGCTATCCCCAGTGCGCCTCCGTGCCAACCACCTACATCTATCGACGCAGGAGAGTGAGGAACATGATGGTGGGGTCGGTTTCACCAGAAAGTTCATCGTCAGTGAGCTAGCGTTGGTCAAACCACCTCCCCTGTCTCTGTGTGACTGACCAGTGGGGTCCACTGACTGCTGGGTCCCGCATGTCAGTGACTGCAGTTCTAGGTTTTGTTTATTTCTTTTCTAGATTTTTGTGCTAACTTTGGAAAATGATATATAGAGCTAGGAGTGTCCAAGTTGAGTGAACCAAATTTTGTCGAATTCATCATGAAGTTTAGTATTTGATAAAAATATGAAATGCACCATTTCTGGTATTTTCCTAGGAGAATAAAATAGAGCTATATAAATACTTTTAAATGGTTTCAATCTTGTAAAATCTAAAACTTGAGATAGAAAAGTGATAAAAATGTGATTCCAATTTTGTTGGTCTTGTATTGTCATGTACTAGCAGGGAAAAATATTGGTTGCACAATGATCTTGTTGAAAATAGGAGTTTGCTATTTATCTTAAATAAATGCTAGATTCTTGTGCTATTTTTCATGGTAAAAACATGCATTCAATGAGCATGAAATTTATTGCACAGTGTTCTTGTGCTATGATGAAGCTAAGAAAAATAGGAATGTTGTTGTTTGACACTTTTTAATAGGATTTCCTATTTATGCTATTTTAAGCCCTGATGGGTTGTTATTTTTGTGTAGGATGTTCTACTTATTCAAATACTATGAAATTTATACAGTAGCCTATTTGGGACATGTATAATCTATTATATTTTTTGTGGAATTTAATGTACACTTTTGCTATGTGTTTATTATTTCACCTAATTATCTAAATAACTTAATAATGCATTGAAAATAATTTATTTAGGAATGGTCACTATGTTTTCTAGTCCTCATTTGATGTATGTTAACTGTTGGTGACATTGGTAGTGCTCAAAGTACCATTCTTGTATGTAGTGAAATATTATTTTCTCTAAAATTCACTTATAGTGATTTTCTGGATAGATTCTAGAGTTAAGCAAATTACATGGTGAAGATGATGTTTTCTATGAATCTTGTCTATAACAAAGTTGTAGCTAACTCACTTATATAGCTTGTGTTAAATTTTAATGGCATTTAGCGAAATGGTTTGTGAGTTATGACTATTCAAACTTGGTCTTCAGAACTTGTAGTTCTCTGGAATTTCTGGACCAGATTTGATAAATGTGCCTGTTTGGCCTTGTTAACTTGGGAATCATGCTGAGATGATTAAATATGAATTGTAGACAATTTTATAAGATTTCCATGTTGTCTTGTTGCATGTCTTTTGGGTCAGTACAACTCCAGTTATGAGTTAAACTAACTGCTACTATTTACAGCCTTGAATCTGTGAATGCAGTGAAGGACTTGATTGCTTTATATGAGTTGATGTAATGATTTAGATGCTTAGGCTAATGAAGATAAATTGTTAGTTGCAGGTGCTAAACCTCTTACTGAAGATGAACAACTTTATCTTAGGTTGTTAGAGCTTGGCGAGTGTGTAGTTCTTGTTTTCAAGAAGAGATATGCATCTACCCAATAAAATCAATGTTAATCTTGAATCATCATGTCATTCATGTGTCCGTCTTTACATGGCTGTATATTTCATCATCACCTTCCATCTCTTTTGCATGCATGACTCTTATGCGGTGCATATGCATATAGTTGGTGTTCCGGAGGGAGTCACGCTTCTAGAATTCAAACAAGGACTTCCGAAGGAGCATCAACAAGTGCAGGAGCAGGAGGAGCCAACGAAGAAGAAGTTCTTGAGTGTCCTGATCACCAACCTTCCTCTTTTTTGAAAGACAAGCTCCAGAGCATTCTAAGTCTCCTATGTTTTAAAAATGTTACTTTGAGTATCTTTATATGTTTGATGCATTAAGTGATAGGGGTTGGATGCAAACACTTGTTGCATATCTATCTATTCCTTGTCCAGTAAACGTGCCCCAAATCCTATTTAGGTCTAGGAGCGAATCAATGCTTAGCCATGCTTAGACCGGTAAAGTCAGGTGATTTTCTGTCACCTGCAAGATAGGATGATATCTGGTCATGGTTGGCTATATTTGCTATCATGGAATTAACCATGTGTTAATAATGAATGGAGACCGGGTGGGACATCGATAGAGAAGCAACAAGACAAGGAGGTCTTGGGTGTAGATCTATCCCCATCTGTGTTAGTTAAGAACCGATTCGTTGTATGTCCTGTGCCATGTTGAATGCATGCCTATCACTTAGTTGGCCGGATAACTCGTTCTGACCACAAAGCCAAGCAGCTCAACTCAGGACGAAAGCCAAGAAGTGAAATTGTGCACTCTAGCGGTAGTAAGGATGTGCGGAGAGCCATTGGCGTAAATCCGAAGGGCAGATTGACATCCTGGCAGAGTGGATTCCCCGAGAGTGCAGCGCTGCTTGGACCCACAAATTTGTTCTTGAGCTATACCAAAGGTGACCCAAGGCGACCACTGTTCAGGTTGCTTGGGTGTGTGTTAGGAATAATTTCCCTAGCTGGGTAGGAATCAATTTGAGTCACCGTCTCTCCTGGATAGTGAGAACTTGACTGAGCAGCGGCAACATAGAGACACTTAATTGAACTTGATGGTTATAATGATGATGTTACAACATTATACCGGATATGGTTACTAATGTTTGAAGTTTAATCAAGTGCTTGCTCTAGTACAGGTGCTAATCTAGATGACATGTTTAATATTGGTAACTTGCTGCTTAACTAATAATTTAAATTATGCTCTTGTATCATTAAAGCTTTTATACAAAATGGTTGTCAAGCGAGATCCACTGAATAAAGCCTTGCATACTCCTTGGTGTCATTTATTTTTGGTTTACGACGGGTAACTCTAGCTGAGTACATTCTCATACTCAGGGTTTATTCCCTCTTGTTGCAGATGATGTGCTCTATAACGGTTACTGCAAATATTGTCTCCACCCTACTGGTGATGAAGACTAGATCATGGGCATGATCTTCTATGTTATCTTATCATGATGCTTTTGCTCGATATGACTATGGAACTGGCTTGTATTTGGACTAATTGTGTGTGATGGTTTCCAACTACTTTGCTTCGCTATTTGTGAACTCATGTTGTAATAACTATGTGAACTCTGATGTATGAGATACTTGTGAACTACTTGTGAAATGGATGTAACATGTGGCTTGTTATGTTGAATCGAGTATGATCTTGGTTGTATGCAAGTTGGTTTGAAATCCTTCATTGTTTTAGTTGACTACCGAGTTTATATGGGTTCAAGTATGACGGTTTGATCACTTCGGTGATTGCTTTTGTACTTGTGCTCTTATAAATTGGTCGGTTCTGTTACACTTTGCAAGGGAATGCCCCCTAAACTAGAAGGGTACTCAGCAGTCTTCTAGACCTCGTATGATCAAGAAGACAATTATCAAGAAGAAGGTTCCCGTGGCTAGAGTTGACCGAGTCAACTTTGTCAACATTGAGGATGTACCAGCGGTAGAGCCGATCATGACTAGTATGTTTCCTGTCAACACGCACCCTACAATGGTTCTTTTTTATTCTGGTGCTTCATGCTCTTTTGTGAGTCAGAAATTTGTGCACAAGCATGGGGTCAGTACAGCTGCACTACCTTCCCAGTACATGGTAAATACAAATAGAATGACACAGGATGCGTCCCTTGGCTTCTCTAGGCATACTTACCCTCTCAAGTTGATAGTACTACCAAATCAAGGAATAGATCTTATTTTGGGAATGAACTGGTTAAGGAAACAAGATGTTGTCTTGGACTTGGGGTCCTAAGTTCTTTACTTAAAATCCCCATCCGTGGACTTCATGATTTTGATTCATTTCCCGGGTATCCCTCCGTGGTTAGAGCGGGTGAATGCCATTATCACTCCTACGACCTCCCCAGAGCTTGAATCTATCCCCATTGTTTGTGAGTTTCTAGATGTTTTTCCGGATGACCTTCCTGGCTTGCCACCAGATAGAGAAGTGGAGTTTTCCATTGAGTTGGCCCTAGGAATAGCACAAATTTCTTGTCAACCTTATCGGATGCCACCAAATGAGTTGAAGGAGTTAAAAATCTAGCTACAAGAGCTTCAAGATAAAGGGTTTATTTGACCTAGTTCTTTACCATGGGGTTGCCCTGCCATCTTTGTCAAGAAAAAGGATAAGACCTTAAGGATGTGTGTTGACTACCGTCCCTTAAATGCAGTGACAATAAAAAATAAGTATCCTCTGCCCACATAGACCTCCTTTTTTATCAGCTTGCTAGAGCCAAAGTTTTCTCAAAAATTGACCTTCATTCCGGTTACGAGCAGATAAAGATCAAGCCTAAAGATATCTCAAAGACTATTTTTCCACCCGGTATGGTCTTTACGAGTATTTGGTTATGTCCTTTGGACTTACAAATGCTCTGGCCTTTTTTATGTACCTGATGAATTTAGGGTTCATGCCTGAATTGGACAAGTTCATGGTGGTCTTTATTGATGACATCTTGATCTACTCCAAGAACCATGAAGACCATGCCCAACACCTTCACATAGTTCTAACAAGACTTTGTGAGCATCAACTTTATGCCAAGTTTAGTAAATGTGCTTTCTAGTTGAGTGAAGTGAAATTCTTGGGACATGTGTTGACTCCTAAAGGCATCTCAGTGGACCCAAGCAAGGTTTAAGATGTGTTGGATTGGAAGGTGCCTCGGACTATGAGGCAAATTCGTTAGTTCTTAGACTTGGCAGGCTACTACCATTGTTTAATCCCTGATTTCTCAAAGATCGCGAAGCCTATGATGAGGTTGCTTCAAAAGGACATCAAGTTTGTTTGGACTTAGGCCTGTGAGGATTCTTTTCAGCTTTTGAAGAAACTATTGACTTCTGCCCCTGTCCTAGCTCAGCCCGACATCGACAAGCCATATGATGTGTATTGTGATTCTTCTAGTAATGGCCTAGGATGTGTGCTTATGGAAGAAGGCCGTGTCATTGCTTATGCATCCCGCCAATTGAAGGTTCATGAGTTGAATTATCTGACTCATGATTTGGAATTAACTGTAGTCGTCCATGCCATAAAAATATGGAGGCACCATCTTCTAAGGAATGTTGTCCATATTTACACTGATCATAAAAGTCTGAAGTATATCTTCACCCAAGCAGAGCTGAACATGAGGCAACGGAGGTGGCTAGAGTTAATTAAGGACTACAATTTGGAAGTGCATTACCACCCGGGCAAAGCCAATGTGGTTGAAGATGCTTTGAGCCATAAGCCTTGGGACACCAGCAGCCACATGATGGAAGGGTTGGAAGGTGAACCTGTTAATGGAGATTGAAGATTTTCTCATCCAGAGATCCTATCTCACATCACTCTAATCTCTACACTCTAGGAGCAAATCATTGAAGCACAAAAGCATGATGCTGGAATTTTTCACATCAAAGCAAAGGTGCAGGAGGGAAAGGCTAACTGCTTTCAGTTGGATGATGACGGAGTTCTATGGTTCCGAGACCGCCTAGTGGTCCCAAAAGACCGAGGGTTACGTGAGGCAATTTTAGAGGAGGCCCATTCCTCTAAACTCTTCATCCACCCTGGTAGTAACAAGATGTATCAAGATTTGAGGCCCAAATTTTGGTGGACCAAGATGAAGAAAGAAATTGCTAGTTATGTCGCTCGATGTGACACCTACCGGAAAGTTAAGGCGGACCACTTGAGGCCTGCAAGTCCTCTACAGCCGCTATCTATTTGGGTTAAAGTTGATCGGTTCACCAAGTCAGCACATTTCCTTCCCGTAAGAAATAATTACAGAACACATCATTATGTTGAGTTGTATTTAGAGAAGATTGTTTGTCTGCAAGGTGTTCCCAAGGCCATAGTGTTGGATCATAGTTCCCAATTCATGTCTCGGTTCTAGGAGCACCTTCATAAATCCATGGGAACTAAGCTTATTTGAAGTTCAGCATATCACCCACAAACAGATGGACAAACCGAGCGAGTTAATCAAATCCTCGAAGATATGTTGAGGGCTTATGTGCTAACATCTCCTGAAAATTGGTATAAATGGTTACCTTTGGCATAATTTTCATACAACAACAGCTATCAAGAAAGCTTAAAAATGGTGCCCTTTGAAGCACTGTATGGCCGTAGGTGCCGAACACCGTTAAAATTGGGTAGAAGCTGGTGAGCGGAGATCCTTTGGAATTGATTTGGTCAATGAAGCTGAGGAGCAAGTAAGGATAATTCAGGCCAACCTTAAGGCGGCACAATCTCACCAAAAGTGTTATGCTGATCGTAGGCATAGATCGTTGGTGTTTAACGTGGGCGACCATGTTTATTTGAAGGTATCGCCTATAAAAGGAGTTCATCATTTTGGTGTGCGAGGAAAGCTTGCCCCTTGTTATGTCGGGCCATACAAGGTTATGGAACAATGCGGACCAGTTGCATACCGTCTCCAATTCCTAGAAATATTGTCTATTGTACACAACGTCTTCCATGTATCATAGCTAAAGAAATGTCTACATGTTCCCACCGAGGTAGTCAAAATAGAGGGTCTTCAAGTGCAACCAGATACTACCTACCTCGAGCATCCCATCAGGATCCTAGATCGCAAGGAACGCGTTACTCGAAATAGAGTGCTCAAGTTCTGCAAGGTGTAGTGGACCAACCACACCGCAGAAGAAGCTACTTGGGAGCAGGAGCACTACTTGAAGGAACATTACCCCCACCTGCTATAGGAAAATAATTAGAAGTTAATCAGTTCTTATGTTGTAAGCTTCCTATGTAATATGTGGAGAAGAAGTGATGAACTGGTGCTTTAATAATTAAACGGATCTAAAGTGGTGTAATTAATATTCCCACCTTACGAGGGCGTGCTCAAATCTTGGGACAAGATTTTGTTTAAGGGGGAGGGCTGTAATACCCCGGTGTTACTTGATAATTAATTAACTTAAGCCGTGTTAGAGATCGAGGTGGAGCTGGTTTTATGTGTGCTGATAATGTTATTTAGGGGAAGAGAAAATGAAGAGGGGAAGAAAGTGAAGAAGAAGAAGAAGAAGAAGAAGAAGAAAAGATGGTGGGCAGCAACTCTACCTCTGGATGGCCACCAGACCGCACGTGCCTCCCCTTATCTTTGTAAAAAAAGGAAATCAGTTTTGGTTAAAAAAAGAAAAGGAGGAGGGGAATGGATTGCCGCATGGTCCAGTGACGGCCTGCTCGCTCACACGAGCGCAAGGGCGCTTGCCGCACCGGTTAGGTGTCCGCACCAGTGGGCCCATCGACCATGCCACATTCGTGTGCTACCCTGGTCATCGCCGTACTCCGCAAATCCCGGGCGCGCTTAAAGAAATCACTGGGTATGCGTTGTAGGCTCTGGCCATGCCGCCGCTGCTGCCGCTAGCCACGCGTTGGGAGAGCCCGCCCATGCCAGTCACTATGGCGACGCTGTGCTCGTCCTTCCAGCATTGTGCTAGAGTATACCTGTGAGCCTCGCTTTGGACTGACGGACGCTGCTCCTCCTCGGTGTTCCTTTTATAAGTACGAGCCACCACTGTTTCTCTCTCTCCCTCTCAAAATCTCCCACAAAGGCTACGTCTCTCGGTCGTGCGTCTCCTGTTCATGCCGTGGAGATTGGTAAGCATCCGCACCCCATCCCTCTACTTGCTCCACCACCGCTCGCCGTTACCAACCGTTAGGCTACGACCGCGCCGTGCCTGTGCGCAGGCCGCAGTCGCGCCGTGCGCTTGTGGCTAGGCTGCTGCGCTCCGTGTAGGTGTGGGTGGAGCTCGGGTGTGCATCCGCCATGGCCCTTAGGGGCTCCTACACGCCACCTCCGCTGCTATCAGGGCCGGCTCGGCCAAAAATTTACCAGCTGGTGCATCCTCTATTTTTGTTTTTGTGAATGGGGAAGAGGAGCAGGGACCTCGGGAGAGAAAATCTAGAAGTCTAGGGGTTTTCTATAAAAATCACGAGGTGGTGTGGGGACCTTGCTGGGCCGCCGTGCCATACGCCCATGGGCCTTGGCCACGTGCGCCTAGGCCCTGGCCATGGCTACAGCTGGCCGCATGGCCCAATGCCTGAATGGAAATTCATTTTTTTCTTTTTATCTTAGTCATTGAACTTCAAAAATTCACTAGAAATCATAGAAAAAATAGAAAAATACGAAACAAGTTTTGTTGGGTTCATAAAATTGTTCTCTATCCATATATGTTATGCTTAGTGTTAGATTGTGTGATATATGTAGGTGTATTAAATAGTCATTGCATTCTTTGTGCATATAGGTGATGTGGCAATTGATTTCTTGCCGGACACGGAGCTGGAGTATGAGGAGGCCATCGAGGAGTACGAGGAGGAGGTCCTCGTTGACGGTGTTCCTGAAACCCCTGTTGACTTTTTTGTTGACCTGGTCTAGAACCAAGGCAAGCCCTGGTCCATAACCTCTATATTTCAACATACTTGTTATTATGTGATTTATGCATTAGGTTATAGGCATTGGTTGAAACACACTTGCATATATATATATAGGGAAATTATTTCCTACTCCCAGGGAGTAGTTACTCCCATGTGTATATCTCTAGATTTAGGGCGTATATGGCCCGATGAAGTGTATATAGATGGAGTATATCATCATACTAGACCATCTAGGGTACTATGTATGACAAGTATGTATGTATACTTAGAGTATATGGTTATACTTATTTTATATGCTACTACCATAGTATTATATAATATATTAAAAAATATGTGCTCTTTTGAAATTTTTTCACATAGTAAAGATCTGGAGTATCTTAATATTAGTATGTCAACATACTCAAACTGATAAATGAGTATGTACACATACGCAACGTGATTTATTGATTAGCGGAGTAACTATTCCCGGAGTATATAAAATGCACCATATATATATAACCTCGAGTCATACTAGTATGATAGGTCCGAGTAGCCGCCTTGCTTAGGAACTTCGGTAGTACGTGTGTGACCTGTCGTCATGCACGATAGGCTTGTTATTGTTTCTTATATCATACTTGTGGGTTGGATAACAACTGGAGACTAGGCAAGAAGTGGTGCTTGGTGCATGAACAGGGCATGAAGGTCAAGTACTGTTCATTAGCGGCCATACTAAAAAGTTTGAAGGTACCAAACAGATAACAGGGGCCTGAGTTACAGTTGACCATGAAGCTAAGTACCTTCCTATGACTCAAGGTCCCTAAAAAGTTTATTGGAGTGTTACACTGACCATTTGAGGAGTTGTTAGGAGGCGGGGAATGTCCATGGATCAAACATCTGAGGGGGAAAGCCATCGCTGCTTGGTGGGGCAGGCCTCATAGGGTGGGTTCCTCGAGATGGTCAGGTCACTTTTAGACTTGGGTCGTACGATCGGAACGGTTACCTTGTACTTGCTCCTTTAAGAAGTATGGGCATGTGTTTGGGATTGCCCAGCTAGATGTACATCGATTGCAATCATCGCCCTCCTCGGATATGAATACCTCTTGTCGTATCACTGCTATCATAGTAACAATTTATAACATGATGTTGTGATAAAAAAATGAAACCAGTGAGTTGAGATATTCTAATTGCTTACCACATGTTTGAAAGTAGTACATGTGCTTATCTAGAATGGATAGGTCATTAACTCAATGTGACTGCTAAAATTTGGAATATATGGATGTACTCCAAGTAATGCTTTCCTACAAAAGCAAATGAACCAGCAAACCAAATAGCCCCTACATGTCCTTGAGAGTCAGGAAACTATTCCCACCTAGTCGGGTAAGTCTTGCGGAGTACATCGTGTACTCAGGGTTTGTTCCATCCTTTTTGTTGCAGATGCTAATCCTGAGGTGTAACCGGGTGTTCGTCCATTTGTGGGTCCTTCCTTGGAACAGCGTACCCATGTGTTGCTTCCGCTTCTGCTTGGTTGAGTCCTCCAAAGTGGGCACAGTGAGAACTTTGGCTTTGATTTCTACCGTAGTTAAATTTGCAGTGTCAGTCTAAGCTTTCAATAAGGTAAAAAGGAACCTCTCGTATTATAATCCGTATGTATTAAATTCTGCTGCAATTCCAAAAACTGGTATTGTAATGTATTTGGATCATGTATTATATGTGAACTAAAGCTTGTAATATTATTTATGTACTTCACTACTCATTTATGGATCTTGTATCAAACGTGGATGGTTTCGAGTTCTCCTAGATGGTGGACTCGATGGACGACCAGATTTAAATTAATCCTTTATTACTTAGTGCTTAGTGGTGAGCGAGTATTTGATTAGTTTAAATTGGCGGTTCTACCACATGACACAACTCGTATATAAAAAAAACTTGCACCGCCGGGGATAGCATGCACCCCCAAGCATTGCACTTAAGGTAGAGGACTCCTCACTCAGTCCGAGAAAACCCCTGAACCCCGCCTGCACACAGGGTCTTGTTACCCCTATGTGTGGGTCGTTGCTACAAACCTATGCTTTGGGAATGCGGGGTAGGCGAGGGGGTGAAGTGGGGATGTGTGGAATCAGGATTCATAGCGCCACGGCTATGAGCGAATCGGGTGAAGTGGGGATGTGTGTGCGGCGATGGTGGTGGTAGGCGATCTAGTGCTAGGTTTCGAATTGGATCACTCGCAAACCTAGGATTTACGAAAATCAAGGACCGAAGCGGATCGATCCGATTTCTACAACCCAAGGCAGGGGCGAGCAATCTGTTGGATATATTATGGGCATGGCCTGTATAATATTTAACAAATAAAATAAAACTCTATGGTACATAACATTAAGCATTGTATGGTTTAATACCGTATGGGATTTTGACTGAACATTTACTCAGCTTATTTGGTTGGAAAATTATCCATCTTAATTGAGAAGCTGAGAAAAGGACAAAGGAGTGCCACATGCGCACGCATGCCACCACCACCACCGCCGGCCGGGCCAGTCCGTGGGCGTGGGCGTAGGTGTGGGCCAGGCCGAGCCGAGGCCGAGGCCGTGGCCGTGGCTATAGGCATGGCATGGCTTGGCAAGGCAAGGCGAGGTAGGTAGGCGGGCGGCGAGCGAGCGAGCGGGCGTGGCCAGGTTTTGCCACTTAATCTACAAAATCATATGAGTTTCTCTCCTTTATGGTGGAGGTGAACTGATTGCACCAGTTACTGTCTCTTCCGCTCTCCGTCTCCTAGGATCCTCCGCTGCCTTTCTCCCTTCCCATCGCAGCCATAAATCGGCAGTCCACTTCTTCCGCTTCGCTCCTAAGAGAGACCACATCTCAGCAGCCCTTTGGCTTTCCCCATCTTGTATCTTGACGCGCATGGAGTAGCAGGAGAGCAGGTGCCTTCGGAACCCTCGTCCGCTTGCGAACCCTGCATGGGGTTGTCACACCCAATTTTATGGATAAAATGGAGTGCAAAATCTTATGTGCGCCCAGAGATCAGTCATACACATAAGCCGACAAATTATAAATAGTATCTTCAAAAGTGTTTATTACATCATGAATAAGACAGAGTTATCACATAAATATAGTAGAAATAATAAAAGATCTCTCGTGGAAGCTCCATTTCACAGGGACGTCGACTGGTTGACAACAAGTCTAGTAGTCCTCAGAAAAATCATCATACCCAACGCGATCTGTTACCCATCTGGGATTTTTATCCAAATAATGAAAATAAACAAGCATAAGTACATGTCATACTCAACAAGGGTAACACAGGGTTCATGAGGCTCAAAAGGCTTGATGAAGGTTCAACAGCATTTAGCTTTTAGTTGTCACAATTTTAGCTTAAGAGTAGCAACAAGTTGTTTCAATTCCCAATGCAAAACGCATGATCAAATGTAAACATGAATAATGAATAGCATAAATAGATAATTCTTAGTGTTCATCTATTCCATAAGGGTTCCAAGGCTGCTCGTGACCATGAGCACGGCTAATATACCAATTTTACACTCTGTAGAGGTTGTACACTTTCACTATGAGTCGTGATACTCATATGCCTGGGTTTGCAACTCCCAAAACACTTCCAAGGTGAGTAGGCAGGGGTCACTATCTAACAAGTTAGGGCCGCTAGGTTTCTATAGCCTGCGAATGTAGGGCTCCCCTTCCGACAGGCACAATGACACGCAGCCTATACACTGGCGGACAGAGGCTGCACTATATCCAACCCAGAATACACCCCTCTTGTGCCATAAAGGTAACCTCTAACAAGCTAGAAAAGATCCCCATACTGAGCTAAAGCTAGAGCCATGTAGCCCTCACAGCTGTACTGTAAGTCCCGGATGATCACTTATAGATAAGTCATTAGGGAGAGGAATCTGAAGCATTTAGAAAGTAGCTAAATTCTCCAGCCCCCTATTTCCAAGTTGCTAAAAAGTCATATTTTAATGTTTATTGCATATACTATTAGTCAAGTTACAAGATCATGGTTTAATTGAGCTCTAGCAAAGCTACCCAAATGCATAGCCCATAGGTGACAAGGTAAAAGTTCAATTCTAGGGAATTCCTATCAAGGTGACACATGCAACAAGAATTTAATGTATTAAAGTGAATAGGAAACAAGGATGATCTCATGCTATACTTGCCTTGAGCAAAGTACTCCTACTGGTCCTGCTCATCAAAGTCATAGCCTTGATCTCCCACGAATTGCTCATCGTCTATACTCGATAACATAGCAACATACAAACATCCAGGAGCAATCATGCAAAGCAAACAAGGCTATAGATTAGAACAGCACACCAACCACATAAAATCAAGATGAAAAGTTTGGGAAAACAAATCTACGTCTTGCTACGAACAAACAGACGCGAAGATCACGAAAATCGGAGCTAAAACGGAAAAATTATGAACTAAACAAGATTTCCTATAGTAAAATAATAGATTAAATCCACTCTTGAATTTTAAAAGTTGAAAACCCACTTAATAGTAGTATAAACATGTAGATTACTTAATTATGAACCTAACACAACTTCAACGGATCAAATTGGAGTTAAAACGGAGATTTTATGGCTAAAACAAGTTGAGTGGCAAAACTGTAAATACCTAAAAACGTATTTTCAATCTAAATGAACCAAAATACGTTTTCAAGAATAGAAAACAGAATCTGAAATCATGCTTTGGACTGCAGGTTGAATCTAAAATAATTGTAAGGGGCTTTTTGTAAAACTAACGGCAAAGGGGTATCCGGGATTAAGGGCCGTTGGATTAGAACTGGACGACTGAGATTCAATCTGGCGGGTGAAGAGAAGCCTTGCTGACCGGAACAGGACCAGCGGCGGCTTGACCGTGGCGGCGCCATGGGTGGCTCGCTGGAGCTCTCGGTTGAGGCCCCACAGTGCTTGGTTTTTCAAACGGAGAAGCCCGAGGGAAAGCGGAGGAGATGGGGATCTCATCGAAGCCGAAACAGATGACCGGGAAGCAGTAGAGGCGGCGAGGCGCTTGGTGGACGGCGGCTGTCGTGGTGATGCTAGGTCAAGGCGTAGCTGTAGCATGCTTGGGCGAAGAGCTTGCGGCAAGGATGGATAAGGAGGCGGAGGAGGCGGCTATTTATGGGGGCAGGGTTATTGGGCATCACGGCATCACGAAGATCGTGGCGGAGGCGGACACAACATCGGTGTGAGTAAGAGTCCGAGCCGGCAACGGCGAGAGGAAGGAGAAGGCCTAACGCCTAGGCCCGGGTGGTCAGCAGGCAGAGGGAAGGCGCACAGGTCTGTGGGCGAGAGGAGCTGGGCCAACGCCTTGCTGGGCCAGCGCGGCGCGGCGCGGAAGAAGAGCCAACTTGGGCTTCGGCCTGAGCGGAAGGAAAGGGAGAGCAGCGGCCTGGGAAAGGAAAAAATGGGCCGCGGACAGGCCGACCAGCTGGGCTGAAAACAGAGGAAGGAGAAAGGATTTTTTTTTCTTTTTCTAATTTTTCCAAAGAAAGTTCAAATTGAAATTTGGACTCAATTTGAAACCCGACTTCAACCAAGCAATACAAAATATTATGCAACAGCATGAATGCACACTCATAGTCATTGACCTATATTTGTTTTTAATTTAATAAAATTTATTATTTTTCCTAGGTTCAAGTTCCCACAAAATGCTTAATTAACCAATTTCCCCTATTTTAGAAATATGCAAATTTTTAGGGTGTTACAATTCTATCCCCCATAAAATGAATCTCGTCCCCAAGATTCAGACGATGCTTACTCAAATAACTATGGGTATGTTTTCCTCAAATTCTCTTCTCTTTTCCAAGTAGCCTCATCTTCCGTATACCGATTCCACTGAACCTTACACATCTTTATAACTCAGCTCCTTGTAACTCTTTCTCCTGTCACCAAAATCCTTACCGGAAACTCCTCATAAGTGAGATCTTCCTTAACTGTAAGCTCCTCTAACAGTATCTACTCCTCAGGTACACGCAAACACTTCTTTAGTTGAGACACATGGAACACAACATGCACAACTGACAAACTCTCAGGTAATTCCAATTGATAAGCTACTTCTCCACGTCTCTTCAAAATCTTGAAAGGCCCAATATACCTTGGTGCTAACTTCCCTTTCATGTTAAACCTTCTCACACTTCTCATAGGTGACACCTTCAAGTATAAATAATCACCTACTTTGAAAACCAATTCTCTTCTCCTAGTGTCGGCATAACTCTTCTGTCGAGACTGAGCCACTCTCAAGTTATCTCTGATCATCCTTACTTGCTCTTCTACGTCTCTTAAAACATCTGGTCCGAACACTTGAGTTTCTCCCATTTGATTCCAAAGCAACGGGGTTCTACACTTTCATCCATACAAAGCTTTGAAAGGTGCCATATTAAGACTTTTCTAATAACTGTTGTTGTACGAGAACTCTGCATAAGGCAAACTCTTGTCCCAACTTGTACCATACTGCAATGCACAAGCTCTCAACATATCCTCCAATATCTAATTAATCCTCTCAGTTTGCCCATCTATCTGAGGATGATATGTTGTACTAAAATTCAACTTGGTTCCCAACGAACTATGTACTTGCTGCCAAAAATGAGATGTAAATTGGGTACCTCGATCAGACACAATTTTCTTGGGAACTCCATGTAGACACAATATTCTTTCCATATATAACTAGGCTAACCTTGGTCTATTATAAGTAGTCTTGACCAGTATAAAGTGAGCAACTTTAGTTAACTGATCCACTATTACCCAGATTGAATCATAACCTCTCTGAGTGCGTGGTAACCCAACTATAAAATCCATACAAACTTCTTCCCACTTCCACTCAGGTATCTTCATTGGTTGTAGCAATCCTGCAGGTCTTTGATGTTCAGCTTGGACTCTCTGACATGTATCACACAAAGCTACATATTCAGCAACATCTCTTTTAGATCTAAATACATCTTAGTACTCCTAGGATGAATAGAGTAAGCAGACTCATGTGCCTCATGAAGAATTTCCTCTCGTATAGCCTTATCCTCACGCACACATAGTCTTTTCCCAAACCACAGAGTTCCATTGTCATCCATACGGAATCTTGGTGCCTTACCAATCACTATGTTTTCTGCAATCTCTTTCAACTTCGCTTCCTGTAACTGTCCTTTACGTATTTCTTGCTCCAATTTAGGCTCCAACACTAGCTCCACTACATTAGTGACAAAGCCCAAATTTAGTCACTCAAACTCAGCACATAACTCACTTGACATATGTGCCACTTGCACCTCATTGGCATAACTCTTCCTGCTAAGAGCATCGGCAACAACGTTCGCCTTCCCAGGATGATAATGTACCTCTAGATCATAATCTTTGATCAACTCTAACCATTGATGTTGTCTCATATTCAGATCTGTCTGAGTGAAAATATACTTCAGACTCTTGTGATCAGCATAGATGTCACTCTTATGTCCAATGAGATAGTGCCTCCATATCTTCAAAGCATGAACCACTGCTGGTAACTCCAAGTCATGAGTAGGATAATTTAACTCATGCTTTCTCAATTGTCGGGATGCATAAGCCACTCCTCTGCCTTCTTGCATAAGAACACATCCGAGACCTTGACGAGATGCATCACAATAGATAGAAAAACTCTTGTTCAAATTAGGCAAAATCAACACTGGGTTGTAGTGAACCTCTTCTTCAACTCTTCAAAGTTAGCCTAGCACTTCTCGAATCACACAAACTTGGCATTTTTCTCCAACAAAGCTGTCATAGGCTTGGCAAATTTAGAGAAACCTTCTATGAACCTTCTATAGTATCCAGCTAATCCCAAGAAACTTCAAATCTCTCCCACATCTGTTGGTGGTTTCCAATTCAATACATCTTTCACCTTGCTTGGATCTACTGTGATTCCACCATTAGAGACAACATGTCCTAGGAAAGAAACTTCCTTCAACCAAAATTCATACTTGCTTCGCTTAGCATACAACTTATGTTCCCTGAGCTTCTACAAGACCAACCTTAGATGTTCAGCATGCTCTCCTTCTGTTTTGGAGAATACCAATATATCATCGATAAATACCACCACAAACTTATCCAGAAACTCCATGAACACCTTATTCATCAAGTACATAAAGTAGGCAGGTGCGTTGGTCAACCCAAAGGACATAATGGTATACTTGTACAAACCATACCTCATAGTAAAAGCTGTCTTAGGTATGTCAGTTGCACGAATCTTCAACTGATGATAGCCAGAACGAAGATCAATCTTAGAGAAAACACAAGCACATCTCAATTGATCAAACAAGTCATCAATTCTAGGCAACGGATACTTGTTCTTGATAGTAACCTCATTGAGTGACTAATAATCAACACACATCCTCTGAGTACCATCCTTCTTGTCAACAAATATCACTGGTGCTCCCCAAGGTGATGAGCGAGGACGAATAAAACCTTTCTCCTATAACTCCTTTATTTGTTTCTTAAGTTCTAATTCATTAACCCCCATTCTATATGGACGCTTAGCTATAGGTGCAGTTCTAGGTAATAATTCAATAATAAACTCAATGTCATGGTCTGGTGGCATATCTGGCAAATCATCAGGGAACACATCTAGAAATTCATCCACCACTGGGTCCTCCTTGTTGCCGCTATCATCAATCTGGTTCACCGTGGCTGTCGGCTATGCTTGTATTACAACATCAACACTGATTCTTTCCCCATTTGGTGCAGTCACAACAACTACCTTCTCCTTACACTGAATCACTGCTTGTTGTTGCTTCATCCAGTCCATACCTTGAATCACATCAATACTAGATGTTCTCAACACAATGGGGCAAACTTTGAACTCTATCCCCCTTAAGAATAGACTAGTCGAAAGATAACGATATGAAGCTTGCATACTTCCACCGATGAGTTTACTAATATGGGATTTTGCATGGCACATAATGGTATGCTATGGTTTCTAACAAATGCTTGTGATATGAATGAATGTGAAGCTCTAGAATAAAAAAGAACAGTGGCAGGGGTTGAGTTAACATCGAACGTACCAAGCATGACTTCTGGCTCTGCAAGCGTCATCTCGGCAGACACATGGTTCACCTTCCCATAATGTGATGGCTTCTAGTTGCTATTCTGCTTCTAGGGGGTTTGCGGGTTGGGCTTCTCAGGGCAATTATAAGATAGGTGACCTTATTTGCCACAACGGAAGCACTTGTTGGGGGTGCTAGGGGCATTAGTCTTCATAGGAGTGTTGTTGGGTGTTCCCTGTCAAGGTGTCTGCTGACCACTCTGCTGCTGAGGACATTGATTACCAATCGGCTACTGGTTTGGGTTACGCTGAGTTTACTGACCATGATTCTAGTGACTGGGTGGTCCCTAGAACCTCTGCTAGAAGCCTTGCTGAGGGTTGGTACGTGGACGAGTATTACTTCCAGAGGCATGTCCCTGAAGCCTCCTCTTCTTGGCCTTAATCTCCTTGCACTTATTGTCAATAACAATAGCATGATTCACCAGCGTTTAAAAATTGGGGTATGTATTGGACATAAGCTGGAGCTGCAGACCATCATACAAACCCTTGAGAAAGCGGCGTTGCTTGTCGGCATCATCAACCACTTCATTAGGAGCATAACGTGACAATTGAGCAAACTTGTCACGGTACTCAGTGACGGACATGGATCCCTGCTTTAGAGCTCTAAACTCCTCCTGTTTGAGCTCTATCAGTCCCTCTGGTATGTGGTAGGATCTAAAATTCTCTCTAAACTCCTACCAAGTGACAGGAGGGGCATTGGCAGGATGTCCATACTCGAATGACTCCCACTAGTCTTGAGCTTTTCCCTGGAGCTACCCTAAAGCGTACAACACCTTCTGTTGATCATCACATTGTGCTATGTTGAGCTGCTTCTCCACTGCACAAAGCCAATCATCTGCTCCCAGTGGATCAGTGGCATGAGAGAACACTGGGGGACGGCCCTTTAAGAATTCACTACGCTTATCACGCGGTGCTCCACCAACCTGTTGGTTCTGCTAATTCTCAATGTTTGCATGATCTATGTCTGTACTACCAAGAGTTGTTCAATAGTCAGTGGCGGTGGTGGTGGTGGATGTGGGGGAACACCTCCACGACCTCGGCCTCTTCCTCTTCCAGACATCTGCTATCAAATATTCAAAATTTAGAAATTTCCAAGTTAGATTACATTCTGAAAATTTTCTGGACGAGTCTCAACATCAGCAGCTCTATAAAACAGTCATATCTCGAGTTTTAGAAATCCAAATGAGAGGTAATTTATATGGTTGGAAAGATTAAGAAATTATATACAACTTTCATTCATACCACAATACCAGATTCTGTCGTTAGATTACTCAAAAATAGGATACAACCGAAACTATTTCCAGATTCCAGACTGCGCAGAAACTTTAACTTGAAACAGAGATATCTCACGAACCAGATCAGATATGGGGGTGATTCCAGAGGCATTGGAAATATACTTAAGTCTAGTTATTCCCATAAAAAATTCATAATTTTTTGGTTGTGAAGATTTTAGTTGGCATAGAGATAAGGACAGACTGCTCCAAAAAACAGATTCCGAGAGAACAAGATGTAACAAACCCAACTATTTATTTATTGACCCAATCTTTAATATTCTAAACTATGGAACTTGTGGACATGCCCACAAAGTTCTAGCACTCATTACAAAGAACCAACTCACACATAAACATAATAACAAATCAACTAAGCACACCAATGTTCACACCACACTAATAGACTCGACTAGACCTAACTTGACTCGTTCTACTATCGATTTATTACATAAAAGAGACTCCAACATCTATGGGCGAGACTTATGGGGTAGCTCCTCGTACATCTTGGGCAAGTTGAGGCACACTCTTTGTTCATCTATCACCTGTTGGTGTCTCTTAATGGTTTTCTGTTGTGCCTTCAATTGATCCTCTAGTCGGCGAATCTTTGCCACAGACTCATAGCCAAAGTGTACCATCACCTGGGTTGTTGGATCCATGCCCTATGGGTCCATCATCGCCCATCCTAATTCTGGGTGTTGGTGAGGGAGGAATCAATATTGGTCATTCTTCATGTCATCGAATCGGCGACCACGGAGGCCTATGCAAGCTTCAGCGGCTGCATCTTCTATGCCATCCTCCATGGTAGCATGGTGACCATGGTGCACATAGTTTGAATCCAGCTGATATGCACCTTTCTGTTCATCCTTGATGGTGATGCACACCCTGGTCTTCCAATAGGTATCTTCAAGAGGGTGTGTAAGTTCTTCGCAGACGTATTCCACAGCTGCATCCCAGTCGTTGTAGTAGGTCTAAAGCATGCTCATGAGTCGGTGATGTGAAATGAACGATTCACATCCTGGCTTATACCACACCTTTGTCATCCACCCTAGGGGCGGGATCGGCTCATCCTCTTCAATGCCGTCTTCCTTGTCATCGTTGGACAAGTGGACGACCTTGACTTCTTGGGGTTCCTCCTGGACTAGCTCAGGCGTAGGTACAGGTGTTGGCGAATCAAATTCCTGTTCCTAGGGTTCTTCCTCCTCAGGCTCCATGGACAACCCACGAGGTGGGTAGTACCCTCCAATGCTGATACGGGCAGTCTTGCTGGCACAAGGCATCTATAAAATTAGATTTAGTTAGATTAGATTAGAAGCAATAATTTTCATAATAGAATAAGGCAAAAGAAGCATAAAACTTTAGCAAATAACAAGGATGAGATAGAAAGCATGAAATGAGTGAAGCAAAAGAAGCTAAAACGACCATTGCTAACTAGGCTTGTGTCCTACAGTCAACACAACTCTGATACTAATCTATCACACCTAATTTTAAGGATAAAATGGAGTGCAAGATCTTATGTGCGCCCAGAGATCAGTCACACACATAAGCCGACAAATTATAAATAGTATTTTCAAAAGTGTTTATTACATCACGAATAAGACAGAGTTATCACATAAATATAGCAGAAATAATAAAAGATCTCTCATGGAAGCTCCATTTCACAGGGACATCGACTAGTTTACCACAAGTCTAGTAGTCCTCAGAAAAATCATCATACCCAAAGCCATCTATTACCCATCTAGAATTTTTATCCAAATAATGAAAATAAACAAGCGTAAGTACATGTCGTACTCAACAAGTGTAACATGGGGTTCATGAGGCTCAAAAGGCTTGACACAAGTTCAACAGCATTCAGCTTTTAGTTGTCATAATTTTAGCTTAAGAGTAGCAACAAGTTGTTTCAATTCCTAATATAAAACATATGATCAAATGTAAACATGAATAATGAATAGCATAAACAGATAATTCTTAGTGTTCATCTATTTCATAAGGGTTCCAAGACTGCTCGCAACCGTGAGCATGGCTGATATACCAGTTTTACAATCTGCAGAGGTTGTACACTTTCAATGTAAGTCATGATACCCATATGCCTGGGTTTGCAACTCCCAAAACACTTCCAAGGTGAGTAGATAGGGGTCACTATCTAACAAGTTAGGGCCGCTAGGTTTCTATGGCCTACAAATGTAGGGCTCCCCTTCAGACAGGCACAATGACGCGCAGCCTATACACTGATGGACAGAGGCCGCACTATATCCAACCCGGAACACACCCCTCTTGCACCATAAAGGTAACCTCTAACAAGCTAGAAAAGGTCCTCATACTGAGCTAAAGCCAGAGCCATGTAGCCCTCATAGCTGTACTGTAAGTCTCAGATGATCACTTACAAATAAGTCCTTAGGGAGAGGAATCTGAAGCATTTAGAAAGTAGCTAAATACTCCAGCCCCCTATTTCCAAGTTGCTCAAAAGTCATATTTTAATGTTTATTGCA
This sequence comes from Miscanthus floridulus, assembly GCF_019320115.1. Taxonomy (NCBI): domain Eukaryota; kingdom Viridiplantae; phylum Streptophyta; class Magnoliopsida; order Poales; family Poaceae; genus Miscanthus; species Miscanthus floridulus. The sequence continues at coordinate 74,105,053 of NC_089596.1, read as the reverse complement.
TATACCATTAGTCAAGTTAAATCATGGTTTAATTGAGCTCTAGCAAAGCTACCCAAATGCATAGCCCATAGGTGACAAGGTAAAAGTTCAATTCTAGGGAATTCCTATCAAGGGGACACATGCAACATGAATTTAATGTATTCAAGTGAATAGGAAACAAGGATGATCCCATGCTATACTTGCCTTCAGCAAAGTACTCCTGCTGGCCCTGCTCGTCAAAGTCGTAGCCTTGATCTCCCACGAATTGCTCACCGTCTATACTCGATAACACAGCAACATACAAACATCTAGGAGCAATCATGCAAAACAAACAAGGCTATAGATTAGAACAGTGCACCAACGGCATAAAATCAAGATGAAAAGTTTGGGAAAACAAATCTACGTCTGGCTACAAACAAACAGACGCGAAGATCACGAAAATCAGAGCTAAAACAGAAAAGTTATGAACTAAACAAGATTTTCTATAGTAAAATAATAGATTAAATCTACTCTCAAATTTTAAAAGTTGAAAACCCACTTAACAGTAGTATAAACATGTAGATTACTTAATTATGAACCTAACGCAACTTGAACGAATCAAATCAGAGTTAAAACCAAGATTTTATGGCTAAAACAAGTTGAGTGGCAAAACTGTAAATACCTAAAAACGTATTTTCAATCTAAATGAACCAAAATACGTTTTCAAGAATAGAAAACAGAATCTGAAATCACGCTTTGCACTATGGGTTGAATCTGAAATAATTGTAAGGGCCTTTTTGTAAAACCAACGGCGAAGGGGTATCTGGGATTAAGGGCCGTCGAATTAGAACTGGACGACTGAGATTCAATCTGGCGGGTGAAGAGAAGCCTTGCCGACCGGAATAGGACCGGCGATGGCTTGACCGTGGTGGCGCCATGGGTGGCTCGTCGGAGCTCTCGGTTGAGGCCCCATAGTGCTCGGTTTTTCAAATGGAGAAGCCCGGGGGAAAGTGGAGGAGATGGGGATCTCACCGGAGCCAAAATAGATGACCGGGAAGTAGTAGAGGCGGCGTGGCGCTCGGTGGACGGCGGCTATCACGGCGGCGCTAGGGCGAGGCCTAGCTGCAGCTTGCTTGGGCGAAGAGCTTGCGGCAAGGATGAATAAGGAGGCAGAGGAGGTGGTTATTTATGGGAGTAGGGTTCTTGGGCATCACGGCATCACGGAGATCGTGGCGGAGGCGGACACGGCATCGACGCGAGTTAGAGTCTGAGCTAGCCACGACGAGAGGAAGGAGAAGGCCTGACACCTGGGCCCGGGTGGTCAGCGGGTGAAGGGAAGGCCCGTGGGTCTGCGGGCGAGAGGAGCTGGGCCAAAGCATTGCTGGGCCGACGCGGCGCGGCGCGGGAGAAGAGCCGACTTGGGCTTCGGCCCAAGCGAAAGGAAAGGGAGAGCAGCGGCCTGGGAAAGGAAAAAAAACAGGCCACGGGCAGGCCGACCTGCTGGGCCGAAAACAGAGGAAGGAGAAAGGAAATTTATTTATTTTTTCTTTTTCTATTTTTTCCAAAGCAAGTTCAAAATGAAAATTCGACTCAATTTGAAACCCGACATCAACCAAGCAATACAAAACATTATGCAACAGCATGAATACACACTCATAGTCGTTGACCTATATTTGTTTTTAATTTAATAAAATTTATTTTTTTTCTAGGTTCAAGTTCCCACAAAATGCTTAATTAACCAAATTTCCCCTATTTCAAAAATATGCAAATTTTTAGGGTGTTACACGGGTGTGCGACGATTAGGTTTTTGGGGAGCGATTCCATAACTGCTCGCTGAACCCGTCCCCATCTTCCTGGTGATCGCTGGAACCCGTGGAACCCGTCCTCGTCTTCTTCCTATGGATCACTTGCGGAACCCATCTAGTGACCGTTCATGGGACTGCACTACGAACACCATCTTACATCGACTGTGGTCAACGACTTCGAGCAACGCACTATGTCGACTAGTGCGAATGGAGCATCTGATGCCCTCGGCATGGGACCCTCCACTGGGTATAATCTCAACTCTGTGTTTACCGCATTTTGTGTTCTTACTGTATCGATATGTATGTCATACTTGCATGTTGTAGCGCTTGTTAGTGATATACACATGCACATATATGTTATCACAAACCTTCTGATGTTTTATTTCTGGATTAAATTGATTATGAAAATGCCTAATTATCTAACAATCCAAAAACATAATATTAGGCAATTTTCTGTCAGTGGTTTTGTTGCTGCTTTGAAGCCAAATAATTTTGATGGCAAGAATTTCATGATCTGGCGTGCCAAGATGGTATTGTGGTTGACTGCTATGAATTGCTATCGCGCCGCACAGGGGAAGCCTAAACAATTTGTTGGAAAAGGTTATGATTGCGGAGGCTTGTTCCGCTTATCTTTGCTTGATGATGTGTAATAAAGTAGTGAACAATGTTAATGTTTCGGATGAGTCGAATATATGGCATTCATGACTTTGTCACATTAATTTTGATTGTCTCACGTGACTTGCAAAACTGAATTTAATCCTAAAATTTAACTTAGTCAAAGATTCTAAGTGCAAAGTGTGTGTACAATCGAAACAACTACGCAAGCCTCATAAGGCTGCTGAGGCGAGGAACTTGGCACCATTAGAACTCGTTCATTCTGATTTATACGAAATGAATCATGAATTGACTAAAGGCGGTAAACGATACTTCATGACATTTATAGATGATTGTACTAGATTTTGCTATGTGTATTTATTGAAAACTAAAGGTGAAGCATTGCATTATTTTGAAATCTATAAAGCTAAGGTAGAAAATCAACTTGAGAAGAAAATCAAGCGTTTACGGTCCGATCATGGGGGAGAATATTTCTCAAATGAATTTTCTGAGTTTTACGCGGTGCATGGAATTATTCATGAGAGGACGCCACCATACTCACCACAGTCCAATGGAATTACAGAGAGAAAGAACCGCACTTTAACTAATTTGGTTAATGCCATGTTAGAGACTGCGGGGCTATCTAAGGAATGGTGGGGTGAGGCTATATTAACAGCGTGTCATGTCCTGAATATGGTACCCACAAAGAACAAAGAAATTACACTGTTCGAGGAATGGGAGAAGAAGAGATTAAATCTTTCTTACCTGCGAACTTGGGGTTGTTTGGCAAAGGTGAATGTGCCAATAAACAAAAAGCGAAAGCTTGGACCAAAGACCGTTGATTGTGTTTTTTTTTTGTTATGCTATTCACAGCGTGCGTTATAGATTTTTAATTATAAATTCTAGTGTTCCTGAAATGGCTATTGATACAATCATAGAATCTAGAGACGCTATATTTTTTAGAATAAATTTCCCATAAAAAATGCACCTAGTATGACTAGTCATCAATTTATAATTCCCCATGAGCATAAAAATTTTACTCCGATAGAGCTAATTGAGGAACCCTATATGCAAAGTCCTAAGGAGGATGACACTATAGTCACTAGGAAAAGTAAGAGACAGAGGACTATAAAGTCTCTTGGTGATGACTATATTGTGTACCATATGGATGACACACCAACGACCATTGAAGAGGCATATTCCTCTCCTGATGCTGACTTATGGAAGAAAGCAGTATGGAGTGAGATGGATTCAATTATGTCTAATGGAACTTGGGAAATAGTTGATCGTCCCTATGGGTGCAAGCCTATAGGGTGCAAATGGGTGTTCAAGAAAAAGCTTAGGCCTAATGGTACTATCGAGAGGTACAAGGCAAGGCTTGTGGCCAAGGGTTATACTCAAAAGGAAGGTGATGATTTCTTTGATACTTATTCATCGGTTGCCCGATTGACTACAATTCGAGTTTTGCTTTCCCTGGCAGCCTCTTATGGTCTTATCATTCATCAAATGGACGTTAAGACAGCTTTCCTAAATAGAGAGTTAGAGGAGGGGAACTATATGGATCATCCAAATGGATTTGTAGCAAATGCTCAAGAAAGCAAGGTGTGTAAATTATTAAAGTCATTATATGGCTTAAAACAAGCTCCTAAGCAGTGGCATGAGAAGTTCGACAGAACTTTAATATCTGCTGGCTTTGTTGTGAATGAAGCTGATAAATGTGTGTACTATCGATATGGTGGGGGTGAAGGAGTCATTTTGTGCTTATATGTTGATGACATACTGATCTTTGGATCTAGCCTCAAAGTGATTGAGGAGGTGAAGGATTTTTTATCTAATAATTTTGAAATGAAAGATTTGAGAGAGGCTAATGTTATTCTTAATATCAAGCTTCTGAGAGAAGGTGATGGTGGGGTAACTCTGTTACAATCCCACTATGTGGAAAAGGTGTTGAGTCGCTTTGGGTTTAGTGACTGTGAACATGCTCCTACACCTTATGACCCTAGTGTGCTATTGAGGAAAAATTGAAGAATATCAAGGAATCAATTGAGATATTCCCAGATCATTGATTCGCTCATGTATCTTGCTAGTGCAACAAGGCCTGACATCTCATTTGCTGTGAGCAAGCTGAGTCAGTTTGTGTGGGGGTATTAACCCCTATACCCTTATAGCTAGGCTTGGGCCGGCCCGGATCAGTGGGTTCTATCCACCAAAAGACGACGCACGGGCCGGCCAACCTGTTCGGAGTCCCGCGTAATGAGTCAAAATAGATTTGGCGACCAAGCAAGATCCTGGTCAGTTAGAATAGGAATCCTTATCCGGCCATGTATGGCAATTGTAACTGGCTAGGATTAGTTTCCAGATCTATAACCCTGCCTTCTGGACTATATAAGGCGGACAGGGGACCCCTCTAAAAAACATCTCTCATTGACATACAGCAATACAATCAGACGCAGGATGTAGGTATTATGCCTTCTTGGTGGCCGAACCTGGATAAAACCTCGTGTCTGTCTTGCATCACCGTCTTGTTTGTGGCTTGCGCATCTATCTGCCGATAATCTACTACCTTGGGCATACCCCTAGGTAGACTGCCGACCATATTTCGTCGACAGTGGCGTGCTAGGTAGGGGGTGTGCGTACTGCTCTCCAAGCAAACAAGATGGTCATCATCTCTAGCTCCATGGCTATGCCGAATGGCCTCACGTTCACCGTTGGCCAGATCACCTGGACCACCGGCTCCGACGACTTCATCGCCATAACCCCGGAGGAGGCGCGGATTAAGTCTACACCGACCACTGCTTCGCCTGCATCGGCTATGGCTCTGACCACGATGGGTACGGCTCCGACCACGATGGATCTGGCTCTAACCATGGTACATCTGGCTCCGACCATGCTTGCATCATCTTCAGCCACGCCGATAACTCATCATCCGCTTCCCCGCTATAAAGGGAAGCAGATCGACAACACCGACCTGCTCGGCTCCATCGATCGAGTTGGCACCAAACTCGCTGAAACCCTAGCTCTGGTAAGTATGATTCAAAGTCAACCTAATGAGCAGGTAACCTCTCCCCACAACAGATCTACCTAACCAGCTCAGACCAGTCGTCCTGCATGACTTGGTACAGATCTCTTGGTCATATCTACTCCTGAAGGACGCTCCGCTCGTCGCCGGCTAGCCTCCATGACGGGCCTCCAACTCTTCGAGTACGAAGCCTCAATGGAGAACCACCAGGTCTAGCCCTACGGCCTACAAAACGCTGCCTCCAGCTACGTGTATAACCTACAACACCACTTGGATCTATGTTTTATGCACCGACCTCGGCCGAAGCCACACAACTTCGTCAACATGATCCAGATTGAAGATTGTTGAGAAGGATCCATCCACACAGTCCAAGAGGGCAACTCCAGCTCCTCGTCTAGCATCGCATCTAATGCATCTGTCCACACCGAGCTTCAGCATCACGAAGATGACAGCATCAAGTACGATCTAGATCTGCTAGACCACGCCCCGGGGTTTTCACAATTCCCGTCATTCCCGCCAAGACGAGGGGATTTGATCCATGACGTCAGCAATGATGAACCGCCAGCAGTTGGTGAAACAGAACAAGAAAGGACTGCATGCGAAGCACGCAATATTGACTGATTTAATCGCCGACAAATCGAAGCCGAAGCAGACCAGGAGGCGCGACGCATAAGGGTCCAGCCACACGACCTCAACGATGCTTTCAATAGGGTGGGGGACAAACAGGTCTTTAGGACTCCAAGTGCCAACGTAGCCGTCGCCATGGCAACAATGCAACAGCTACCCAACACCCCAGAAACCCAAGCGGTTCGCGATGAAATACAAGCCAATCTGACGGCTGCCATGGCCCAGACCGCAGAGATTGTAAATCAAGTCTGGGCTCCATCCGTCTCAGTCGAGTCAAGCCACAGCCACCAGCACCCAAGTCGCTCACAGCCCCTCAACCAACGTGGCTCGTGCAACAATGACCCATCAGACAACCGTCAAGGCGGAAACGGTGGCCATGATGGTGGTCAGGATGACAACCGCCGTCAGGAGGACAACCGTCGCGACGTCCGGGACGATAATCGCCGAGACAACCGCAACAATCACCGTGATAACCATGGTCGTAGGGCTAATCCAGATGGCAATCGAGATCGCCGCGATGGCAATAACGATCTTCGCCATTACCTCGGTGGACGCGATCTACGCGCTCACATCAACCAGAGAGCCGATGATTGAGCATCCTATGAAAGCTATCGCCGTATGGAGTATGACACTACCCACAGTCCGCTGGGTTTGAAGCAGTTTACTCTACACCTTCGCCAAGTCATATGGCCCAAGAATTTCAAGCTCGAGAAACTTCAGAAGTACGACGGCAAGGAAAACCCCGAATTATGGGTCATGCTCTATGAAACTGCGTGCAGATCAGCCATGGCTAATGAGCACGTCATGTCTAACTACTTCCTAGTCGCTGTTGGCCATGTAGGTCACCAATGGCTGGTCAGCTTGCCGGCGAACTACTTTGATTCTTGGCAAGAGCTCAAGCAAGCCTTCATCGACAATTTCATCGCTACTTGTGAACAACCGGGCAACAAGTACGATCTGCAATGGATCCGAGATCGGAAAGATGAGCCACTGCGTGAGTACGTCCGGCGTTTCTCGGAGATGCGCATCAAGGTCCCATCAATCTCTGACAACGAGGCAATCGAGGCTTTCATCACTAGCCTCCGCTTCCACGATGCCCTAAGAGACAAGCTCCTCTAGAAGAGACCTGAATCGGTCACAGCGCTCCTGGCTACCGCTAAGAAATATGTGGACACCGACGATGCTAAGAAGATAATTATTGAAGAAGCAGCAAGGGTTCCACGCTCCGACCACCCCCCACACCGCGACGACTACCACAACAACCGTGGTCAGAATGACAATTTTGACCGCCGCAACCAGCGCAATGACTACCACGACCACCGCGACCAACATAATCAGTGGCGTAACCGCCGTGACGATTATAGGAGCAAGCGTGCTCGGGAAGACGACGGCGAGGTCAATACCGTTAAAAAGGGTGGCAGATGTTGTAATTATGAAGACGACTACACCAAAGCATTGAAAGGGCCCTGCCAGCTCCATCCTAAGTCAAACCACACCATGGAGAATTGCCACATTCTCAAGTCTATCTATATGCGTCAACATGCTCTGGATACATCCGACAAGCCTAACGACGCAGGGGAACAGCGCAATGAGGATAACGACGACGATGATGTAGACCCTCATCACAAGTACGTCAAGCCAACCGATCACGTGCACACCATCATCGAAGGCAAAGTGTCCATCGAGACCAAGCGGGGACGCAAGCTGCTCGCCCGTGCTTGCTTGAACATGGCAAACGCCAACAACCTCCTCACTGATCCACGGCTCCCTCTGTGGTCTCACCATGAAATCTCTTTCAGCAGAAAGGACCAATGGGCCGCAATACCTGAGCTAGGACATTTTCCCCTGGTCCTCGATCCTTGTATCAATAAGGTCCAGTTCGATAGAGTACTGATCGACAGCGGCAGCTCCATCGATATACTATTCAAGAACAGTCTGCCCACCCTAAAGATAGCTCAGGCGGATCTCAAGCCATACGAGGCATAGTTCTAGGGTGTTCTCCCTAGACAGAGCTCTACACCTCTCGGGCAGATCACGCTACCTGTGCAGTTTGGGACCCTAGACCACTTCCGCACCGACTACGTCAACTTTGTGGTCGCTGACTTCGATGGCACCTACCATGCTATTCTTGGTCGATCATCGCTCACCAAGTTCATGGTCATACCTCATTATAGGTATCTGGAGCTCAAGATGCCTACCAAGAAAGGAGTTCTAACCCTCTAAGGCAACATGTATGCAGCTTATACCTGCGAGGACGACAGTTTCAAAATAGCAGAGGCTCACAACCTCTCTATTTGCATGGGCGAAACCATGCTCGACGCCAAGAAGACCTCGGCCAACCACCTGGAGATCCCAGAGCTTGAGGCTCCACGCAAGAACATCAAGTCCAAGGAGCACAAGGTGATCTAGCTGGTCGACGGCGATGCCAGCAGAATGGCCCTTATCAGGGCCAACTTGGATCCCAAATAGGAAGACATGCTCGTCAGGTTCCTGAGGAGCAATGTGGATGTGTTCGCATGGAAACCTGCTGACATGCCCAGTGTACCTCGGAATTTGATCGAGCACTCCTTGAATGTCAACGGCAAGGCCAAACCTATCAAGCAGAAGCTACGACGGTTCACTCACGACAAAAAGGAGGCGATTAGGGTAGAAGTTACATGGCTTTTGGCAGTCGGATTTATCAAAGAAGTGTATCATCCGGAGTGGTTAGCCAACTCAGTTCTTGTACGCAAAAAGAATAATGAATGGAGAATGTGCGTTGATTATACTGATCTCAACAAACACTGCCCTAAGGACCCCTTCGGCTTACCTCACATAGACGAGGTCATAGATTCAACCGCCAGTTGTGAGCTCCTTTCCTTTCTCGATTGCTACTCTGGTTATCACTAGATCACTCTCAAAAAGGATGACCAGATCAAGACATCTTTTATCATGCCTTTCGGCGCCTACTGCTACACGACCATGTCATTCAGGCTTAAGAACACCGGAGCTACCTACCAACGCGCTATACAAGCTTGCCTCAAAGACGAGATAAAAGATGACCTCGTCGAGGCTTATGTTGATGATATAGTCGTCAAAACCAAGGAAGCACATACCCTTGTTGACAACTTGGAACGCACCTTTGCAGCCCTTAACACATTCTAGTGGAAATTAAACCCAAAGAAGTGCATCTTTGGTGTTTCTTCTGGCATACTACTTGGCAACATCGTCAGTCATGACGGCATACACCCTAACCCAGAGAAAGTCAAAGCTGTCTTGGACATGAAGCCACCCAAGAAGGTGAAGGATGTTTAGAAGCTCACCGGGTGCATGACCGCCCTCAGCCGTTTCATATCAAGATTAGGCGAAAAAGGACTACCATTCTTCAAACTACTCAAAGCATCCAAAAAATTTGAGTGGTTGGAGGAAGCAGACACTGCCTTCACACAGCTGAAACAATACCTTACGTCACCTCCGGTCCTCACTGCTCCAAGAGAAGACGAAACACTGCTGCTTTACATTACGGCTACTAATCGAGTAGTCTCCACGGCCATGGTGGTCGAGCGAGACAAGCCCGGCCACGTCTACAAGGTACAACAACCAATCTATTTCATTAGTGAGGTACTCAATGAGTCCAAGACCAGGTACCCGCAGATTTAGAAATTGATCTATGCCATACTGATAACATCCCAAAAGTTGAAACACTACTTCGATGGATATCATGTGGTGGTCATGACTGAGTACCCTCTGCGAGACATCATTAGCAACAAGGATGCGAATGGGCGCATCGTCAAATGGGCAATGGAGCTATGCCCCTTTTCCTTGGAGTTTGCAAGCCACACTACAATCAAGTCTCAGGCACTTGTCGATTTCATCGTCGAATGGACAGACTTAAGCACGCCTGCCTCTATCGGAACCGACGAGTATTGGACGATGTACTTTGACAGCTCTCTCAACATTGATGGTGCAGGAGCAGGAGTCCTTTTCATGTTGCCATCCAAGGAGCAGCTCTATTACGTCCTCAGGATTTATTTCCCAGCATCTAATAATACCGCCGAGTACGAAGCATGCCTACATGGTTTGCGCATTGCGGTTGAGCTTGGCGTTAAACATCTCTACATCTACAGAGACTTTGCTCTGGTCATCAACCAACTCAATAAGGACTAGGACACAACCAGCAAGAAGATGGATGCATACTGCAAATTGATCAGAAAGCTAGAAGGCAGGTTCTATGGCATCGAGTACATACACGTGGTCCGGGACAAGAATCACGCAGCGGATGCACTGTCAAAGTTAGGACCATCCTGAGCAAAAATCCCACATGGCGTATTCGTCCAAGACCTGCTCACGCCTTCCATCGAAGAGGAAGATTCCATGCCAGACAAGCTTCCAGACCAGCAATTGGTGGCTACGGTTCCGGCGTCAAGCACCACCGAGCCCCCTCCGACCACTTGTGAGCCCGACTAGAGAATACCTTTCATCAAGTATCTAATAGATGGCAGCGGTTATACTAATCGGACAGAGAACGAGCGCCTGATGCGTCACAGTAAGCAGTACCTGCTCGTCGATGGCAAGCTATGGCGCAAGAACGCAAAGGAGGAAATCTTGATGAAGTGTATAACCCAGGAAGATGGCGAACATCTCCTAGACCAAATCCACTCTGGCTCCTGCGGCAACCATGCGGCCTCAAGAACGTTGGTCGGCAAGGCTTTCCGAGCAGGGTTCTATTGGCCGTCAGCAATAGCCGACGCAGAGAAGCTAGTCCACCACTGTGAGGGTTGTTAGTTCATCGCCAAGAGGATTCACATACTAGTGCATGAGATCCAGACAATACCAGCCTCTTGGCCTTTTGCATGCTGGGGACTGGATATGATCGGGCCCTTCAAACCGGCTCTAGGGAAATTTACATGCGTCTTCATGCTGATCGATAAATTTTCTAAGTGGATAGAATACATGCCTCTGGTACAGGCATCCTCAAAAAAGGCTGTCACGTTCCTCGACCAGGTCATCCACCGTTTCGGTATACCCAACAGCATCATTACCAATTTGGGTACTTAGTTCACCGGGAACGCTTTTTGGGACTTCTACTATGAAAGGAGCATAGTAGTAAAATACGTCTCGGTGGCGCACACTAGAGCTAATGGACAAGTCAAGCGGGCCAATGGCATGATCTTAGATGCACTAAAGAAGAGGATGTACAGGGAAAATGACAAAGCTCCTGGAAGATGGCTCAAAGAGTTACCCGCCGTGGTCTGGGGCCTCAGAACTTAGCCCAGTCGTAACACCGGCGTCTCACCGTACTTTATGGTTTACGGCGCTGAGGTAGTCCTTCCAGCAGATATAGCTTTTAGATCAGCATGGGTAGAGAACTTCGACGAAGAAAGGGTCAATGAAGTACAGGAACTAGAAGTGAACAGCGCAGAAGAGAAGCGGCTAGATTCTTGCGTACGTACGGCCAAATACCTTGCTATTTTGTGTAGGTACTACAACAAGAACATTAAAGAGCGGTTCTTCATGGTCGGGGACCTGGTCCTGAAGTGGAAGATGAACCAGGCTGGTGTCCATAAACTTGCAACCCCATGGGAGGGTCCTTTCATGATCAAGGAGGTCACACGACCAACGTCTTACAGGTTAGCTCACCTGGATGGTACTGACGTACCAAACTCGTGGCACATCGACAAGCTTAGACATTTCTATGCTTAGCTACTGAGATATGTACCCCTCTTGTACTCTCAATTTACTTCAATAAAGCTATTATGATTTCTCCGACCACTCTAATGTGTCACTTCGAATTTTATGGTTATTCTAACTTAGCCAGTAAAAGCCGACCACCACTCCTTCTACAGTTTTTGGAGCAGGCCCTGTCTCCGGTTCCTCTCAACACGTGCATGGGATCCGCTCTCTACGTTATGGGTGATCGGTAGGTCCCCCTTGGTTTGACTTGTCCATGTCTACGTGTGCACAGGTCACGAACCTCACACTCTGACCACATGGCAAACTAGGGCCGCACAAACTTGTCGGGATGATGTGTCGAGCAAAATGGTACAACTAAACAAAACATTAACATGTTCTCACTTAGTTACACCAACATAAGTTTCAAGCTTAAAAATGTTTTATACAAAGCAAACAAGCTTATAATGATATACAGTTACGTTATTACAAGCTTGCCTAAAGAGGCCCAAGTTTACAATAACACAACTATTCCCTCCTTCTATAGCTCTAAGCCTATTACATTGGCTGGTCGGGGCACGCGGCACCTACTAGTCGCTGCTTACGATACCCTACTTCGGTCTTGGGGACTCTTGTGCTAGTCGAGCTGAAGGGGATGGCCCCACCGATGCCTGGCTGGTCGAGACCGCAGGCTTTGTCGGTTGGCTTGCAACTGATGGCATTTCCAGCTGACTTGTCGATGGCGTCCCCTGTACAGGTGCTGTCCCACCTCCACATAGGTTAATGTCGCCAATTATTTTTGACGACAGGTCTAGCTGGGCCATCTGAAGCTCCTCCGCCTTGTCGGGGTCTACCTCCTTTAGGTATCCAACTTCCAGGTGCTTGAGATCGATCAGGGGGTAGTGGGCACGCACCATGCTTAGCACATGGGCACCCATGTACTCACCCGCCTCCTTCACGAACTCTTGGAACCATCCTCATGCTTGTCTGCATCTCTCGACCAGTCTGAGCTGGGGCGTCCTTGGCTCTTCCTCTATGAGCACCGGGTCGATAAGGTCAAGGACGGGCACAATGCCAGTTGCCACTTCTTGGCACCGGTTCTTCCATGCATCCCGATCCTCGGTGACCTCGAGGCATCTTGCTTTCCAGCTGTCACGCTCTTTGATCACAGCTTCTAGATGCCTCTTGGCATTGACTTTTAAAATTGAACACCGTACAAGACATCAAATGTAATGGCACGACAAGACAAGGCGGGAAACAGAATGAGAAAGGTGGTCTGGAATACTTACTTTTCAGTTCTTCCTTCATTTTGGTGGTGTGGTCCTAGAGTTGAGACTGGTTGCGTGCCAGTTTCTCGTTGTCCTCCTTCAGACGACCACACTCTGCGGTCACACGGCTATTCCCCTCTTGGAGGCGGGTTACTTTAGCTTCTAAGCCTACATTACAGCTATCACTACCAACAACGCAACAACACACGTTACACACTTGTTGTGATAAAATGGCAACTTACTTGTTTTTTCCCGCTCTTTGTTATTGAGCTGGCCGACCAGGTTCTGGTTCTGTGCCTCTAGCTCTATCCTCTCCTAGTCGGCGGCTTCAAGTTGGCGGCGCAAGTGTTCCACCTCAGCCGCTAGTTCTTTATTGTTCACCGTGATTCCCTTAATTTGGTCGAAGCACCTCTTTCGGTACTTCGCGGTCTTCATCAAGTCCTGCATATAAACAAGCTAAGTTAGACAGATTGACTACATAACGGGGTCAAGTGGTCAAACCAAACATACCTGGACTTCTGTCACCAGACGCTTTGCCGCTCGTTCAACTCTTAGGGTCTCTTCGACCTTTGGGATTTCTTCATGCATAACCCACTCATCATTCCGCCAGCGTGATACATATACATGTTGTCATTTATCTTGGGGACGGCCCAGGATTTCTTCTACTTCGTCCTCTTCAGCCTCTTGTTTGGGGGGCGGCGCTGGTCTAGAGTCTGCAGTCTCCGCGACCACCATGGCTTTCCCACGAGCCGTAGCATCGGCTAGCGTGTTCTGTGCCAACCCCGATTGCTGCTCCTCGGCTTGGACTGGTTCCCTTGGTGCCAAGGTACCTACTACAGCAGGGTTTGTGCTCGGAGCACTTGTACTTTGCTCGGCTATCTTCCCGACTAGCTGCTCGGGGACTGACATCTGGTCGCCCGTCTGCTGAGGTTCCAGCGGGATTTCTTCTTTAGGTTCCTCCACAACTGGCCGCTGAGTAGCTCTTTCCGCCAGTACTGGCGAAGCTATGCCGCATCCGGCTAGCTGGTCGGGATTTTCGGTGGATGCCGACCTGATACACTAGGGAAAAAGTTTAGAAGACAATAATATTCAATACAAATTATAAGCTTACATCAAAGTCACAGATACTTACAGCTTGGAAGCACGGAATGACATGGCGAAGGAGCATCTCTTCGATCGCGCCTGCTCCACGTGCTCGGCGGGTTCCACCGGGTCTTGTCCGATGATTGGTACTGGTGCCAGGGTTTGATGCTCGACACTTCCCTCGCTAGTCCTCTGTGTTGCAGTGGTCGATGATGCGATCACTGTTGGCATAGAGGAGCCACCCTGCTCCATCGACCCCATTTGTCTCCTCCTCTTTTGAGGGACGAGCCGAAAGATGTCCGCATCCTCTGCTTCATCGTCTGAAAGGGGGAAGATGGCTTGGCGCCGTTTGTTGGCAGTCAGCCGCTTGCCAGTAGCTCTGGTCGATGCATCCTCCACAACCCTGAGTGCCGCCCAGTGGACGTCTTTGGTCCTAGCGCTGGTCTGGGTGGCTGGGCCGGCAACTTGCGGCCAATCCACACCAGGGGGCGGAGACACGAACACTGCTGCCCGGTCACGACCATTACTCTGAGAAACATAAAGGAGACAATAGTCACTTTCTTGTTACAACATGATTCTATAGGTACAAGGAAGTATCATTTACCTTTGGGGGAGGTCAGGCCATCTTGAAGGCATGCTCGATGTCGTTTAACCTGACATAATTGGGATCGGCCAGGTTGAATAGCTCCCCAATCCTGGCCTTGACTTCTATCTTGTCGAGCGCCTCTTTCCTGGTCCTTGTTGGATCTACACTTCCCTAGTACTCAAAGCTAGGATGTACCCTCTTCTGGCAGGGCTGGATCCTTCGGCTGATGAAGTTCTTGACCACGCTTGGACCATCCAGCCTTCCCCACAGGATCATCCCGAGTAGTTCTGCGATCTGCTCCAAGTTCTCGGGCTTCTCCGACCAGCTGTTCTTCTTCTCTAGAATCAACCCCATGTCGCACAGGGTGATTGTGTTCGGCTCTTCACGGATGTAGAACCACTTCTTGTACCATTCGTCTAGTGAGGTGTTCCAGGGGCAGTGTAAGTATTGGGCTTTCATACCATCACGCAGATTGAGGTAGACGCCTCTGGCTATCTTCGAGCCACCGCTCCCTTTCTTCCACAAACAGAATAGGTGGCAAAAGAGGTCAAAATGGGGCTGGAAGCCACCATAGGCCTTGCAGAGATGGATGAAGGTGGAGACAAGAAGAATCGAGTTGGGATGTAGATTGCAAATCCCAATCTCGTAATACAAGCAGAGACCCTAAAGGAAAGGGTGCACTGGAACCCCAAAACCCCGTTTGAAGAAATCCTCGAAAACCACAATCTCACCTGGTTGTGGATCGGGGAAGCTTTCTCCTTCCGGCGCACGCCATCCCGCGAGTGTCTTATTGTGGAGCACTCCCATGGCGATGAGGTCTTTGATGGTCTGCTCATTGCTCTGTGACTTCCACCACTCCTTCACCATGACTCCGCCTTTCTTCTGGGCGTCTTTCTTTGCCATTAATCTGTCCTTACTAAGGGGGTGGATGCGGTGGCAGAGGGATTGGTGATGATTTTTGGAGGAAAAGGGTTTGGCGAGGAGAAGAAGAAGGTTGCGGCGACGAATGACGATGGGGATCGATACAAGTAACTTACCAGGTCTATATTATAAATAACAAAGAGCCCTGTCATTTCATCCACCCAAGATTCTTGGGAGACGTGCGCACGCACCGCAAACAGTTGTTCACATAACCTCGAGATCTATGCCAATAAACGCGCCCCTTCGTTACCAGTGTACGCGCCTCTTCGTTGATAGTGTAAGAGGGCCCACACTGACGCACCTCCATACAGGTGCCAAGTGACTGTTTGCCAGAAAAGAGCAAGAAGACAGGGTGCCGCACTATACCCGTCTGCTTTTTTGACCAGACGTGTCAGACTGGACTTGATAGACAAAGGAGATAAATAAATACACCAAATAATAATACAAGCGGCGTTCGTATTTTTGCTGCATGTCTTGTGCTTAAGGATGGATCAGACCACTGCCATGCTCGGGGACAGCCTAGACCACTGTCGTGTTTGGGGACTGCCCAGACCACTGCCATGCTTGGGGATTGCTCCAACCACTGCCGTGCTCGGGGACTGCTCTGACTACTAATGTGCTCGGGGACTGTTCCGACCACTGCTCGAAGAATGGTTCTCCTCGGCTACATGTGGTTTATACTCACATACAGTTGAGAGACATTTATTTAGACCTTGCTACAAGGCTCCTACTTCGCCTTCCAGCAAGCTCGGGGACTACATCGGTACGATGCACCTGCCGGTGCATCTCGTTTTGCTTGCACGACGATTGGATTCTTAATTAAAGTATAAATTCTTTTTTAGACCCTGGCACCACGTGACTACGTCACCTACTACCAGGCTCGGGGACTAAGTGGGCACACTTCACCTTGCGGTGAATGTGATTATTTAATCGACCCCTATGCTTTGAATGATTGTAAGGATTACTAAAGTGCTCGGGGACTATCCCGACCACTGCTTGGAGAATGGTTCTTCTCGGCTACATGTGGTTTGTACTCACATATAGTTGAGAGACAATTATTTAGACCTTGCTACAAGGCTCATACTTCGCCTTCCAGCAAGCTCGGGGACTACATCGGTACGATGCACCTGCCGGTGCATCTCGTATTGTCTGTACAGCAATCGGGTTTTCAACTTAACTGGGAATTCTATTTAGACCCTGGCACCACGTGACTACGTCACCTACTACCAGGCTCAGAGACTAAGTGGGCACACTTCACCTTGCGGTGAATGTGTTTGTTTTTCGACCCCTACGCCTCTGATGTTCAAGGACGCTACGCTTCAAGACCACTTACATTTCTTTTCAGAAATACAAATGGGCACACTTCCCAGGACGGAAATCTTTTTCTTTTTTCTTAAGAGCACCATATATTCTTCGAACAACCTATTTCTTCGGCGACGACGGTGGTCAGAGATGTCAAGGACTCGAGCCTTACTTGTCGGAGAAGGTTAAAATGGCATGTCGCGGCATAATACATGGTGCTCGGGGACTAGCTGTGGGGGTATTAACCCCTATACCCTTAGGGCTAGGCTTGGACCGGCCCGGATCAGTGGGTTCGATCCACCAAAAGATGACACGCGGCCCGGCCAACCTGTTCGGAGTCCCGCGTAAGGAGTCAAAACAGATTTGGCGACCAAGCAAGATCCTAGTCGGTTAGAATAGGAATCCTTATCCAGCCATGTATGGCAATTGTAACTGGCTAAGATTAGTTTCCAGATCTGTAACCCTACCTTCTGGACTATATAAGGCGGGCAGGGGACCCCTCTAAAAAACATCTCTCATTGACATACAGCAATACAATCAGACGCAGGATGTAGGTATTACGCCTTCTTGGCGGCCGAACCTAGATAAAACCTTGTGTCTGTCTTGCGTCATCGTCTTATTTGTGGCTTGCGCATCTATCTGCCGACAATCTACTACCTTAGGCATACCCCTAGGTAGACTGCCGACCATATTTCATCGACAGTTTGTGTTAAACCCGAGAGATGATCACTGGCGTGCTCTTGAGACAGTGATGCGCTATCTAAAAGGTACTATGAGCTATGGTATTTGTTATACCGAACATCCAAAGGTGTTGGAAGGCTATTGTGATGCCAACTGGATTTATCATGCTGATGAGCTTTATGCCACAAGTGGATATGTGTTTTCGCTTGGAGATGGTGTTGTTTTCTAGAAGTCTTGCAAGTAGATTATCTTAACGAAGTCTACAATAGAAGCAGAACTCACAGCATTAGACACTGTTGGCTCTAAGGCCGAGTGGCTTCGTGATCTCCTTATGGATTTATCGGTTGTTGAAAAACCCATACCGGCTATTTCTATGAACTGCGATAACCAGACTGTGATTGCAAAGGTTAACAGTTCTAAGGATAACATGAAGTCTACAAGACATGTTAAGAGACGACTAAAATCTATTAGAAAATTAAGAAACTCTGGAGTAATAGCATTGGACTATGTTCACACGTCTAACAATCTGGCAGATCAATTCACAAAGGGTCTGTCACATAATGTGATAGAAAGTGCATTGAGAGAGATGAGTTTGAGACCCACATGAAATTTACTATAGTGGTAACATGTTCTATGTGATCAGAGATCCCATGAAGTAGGATGGTAAAACAAGCTAGTAGTAAATTATGAGGAAAGATCCTTAGTAAGACTCATTTCTGATGCATATCTTTTCTTTCTGAAAGGCATGTTGGTTTTTACCTTAATGTGTTTCAAGTGGCATGCTAAAGCAAAAATGTTGTCCTACAGAACATCTTTTGAGGAACACACCTATATGAGTCAGACTGTTAGTCACAGTCTGAGATTTGAATACTCTATAATACTCATGAAAGGCACTAGAGTATGACTTATATGCTTCAAATACAGGGGATGCCTTTTGCAGCCTAGTATCAGCTAAGGACTTTAGTGATATTCACCTCACACAAAACTATCAATTCAAGGCTTAGTCCATTATTCAGTTGTGACTAAGTGAAACTATTGCTCTAGATGGATGTTCAACTTAACAATCTCCATCGAAACACTGGTATATAAAAGAAATGTGGTTCTGAGACTACTTTGTTACAAACCCTAGAGTTTAGTGGGGATTGTTTGATATATTATGGGCTTGGCCCGTATAATATTTAATAAATTAAATAAAACTCTATGGTACGTAACATTAAGCATTGTATGGTTTAATACCGTATGGGATTTTGACTGAACGTTTACTCATCTTATTTAGTTGGAAAATTATCCATCTTAATTGAGAAGCTGAGAAAAGGACAAAGGAGTACCACACGCGCGCGCGCACCGCCGGCCAGGCCAGGCCAGGCCGTGGGCACGAGCGTGGGTCGTGGCCGTGGCCGTGGCCGTGGCGTGGTAGACGGGCGGTGAGCGAGCGGGCAGGCGTGGCTAGGTTTTGACACTTAATCCACATAATCACAAGAGTTTCTCTCCTTTATGGTGGAGGCGAACTAATTGCGCCAGTTACCGTCTCTTCCACTCTCCGTCTCCTAGGATCCTCCGCTGCCTTTCTCCCTTCCCATCGCAGTCATAAATCGGTAGTCCACTTCTTCTGCTTCACTTCCGAGAGAGACCACATCTCAGCAGCCCTTTGGCTTTCTCCGTCCCGTATCTCTGCGCGCATGGAGTAGCGGGAGAGCAGGTGCCTCCGGAACCCTTGTCCGCTTGCGAACCCTGCACGGGGTGTGCGGCGATTAGGTTTTTAGGGAGCGATTCCGCGACTGCTCGCTGAACCCGTCCCCGTCGTCCTAGTGATCGCTGGAACCCGTGGAACCCATCCCCGTCTTCTTTCTATGGATCGCTTGCGGAACCCGTCTGGTGACCGTTCGTGGGACTGTACTGCGAACACCATCCTGCATTGATTGTCCCATGGTGGGTCGGACAAGTGGGTCATCTCGCCGCTCGACTCCAGATACAGGTGATGCAATGACTGTATGTAGAGACGATGTCAGCGTTTACGTAGACCTGACAGCTAAGGCCCACATGTCAGTGACAAGGCTCATTTTTTAAAAAAATTGTATCTTTTCCATATTACCACGGATGAAGATGTATTTTATATGATAATTATAGTCCTCGATGAGATCTGTAACTTTCTAGTTTTAAGATTTTTCATTTGAGATCGTCAAGATGGTCAAAAAATTAATATAAAGTTTCAGCAGCATAGTAATAGCATATAAGCTTGTCATCTTAGAAAAAACTATATCTTCTTTGCATGGTGTCGCATAAAGATACTTTGTACAAGAAAATTGTAACTCTCGATGAGATCTACAAATTTATAGTTTTAATTTTTATCCTTTTTTTAGGTCGTTAAAATGGTCAAAAAATAATATAAAATTTTAGCAGCATATTAATCTTGTATTAGAGCATGTTGTCTTAGAAAAGTCATATCTCTTGTGTATGGTGAATGATAAATATACTTTGTATATGAAAATTATAGCGCTCAATAAGATCTACAAATTCATAATTTTGATTTTATCATTCATGGTCGTTAAAATGGTCAAATTCATAGTTATGATTTTTCTAAGACGACAATCCCTAGTACCAGATTAATATGCTACTAAAATTTTATATTATTTTTTTTACCATTTTAATCACCTCAAATGATAAAAATTAAAACTATGAATTTGAAGATATTATTGAGAGCTACAATTTTCATATACAAAGTATCCTTATCCGACACCATACAAAGAAGATATGATTTTTCAAAGACAACAAGCTTGGTAGGCGATTAATATGCTGCTAAAATTTTATATTAATTTCTTTGGCCGTCTTAACGATCTCAAATGAAAAATCTTAAAACTAGAAAGTTGTAAATCTCATCGAGGGCTATAATTTTGATGTAAAAAGTATCCTTATCCGAGACCATGCAAAGAAGATATGATTTTTATATGACGACAAGCTTGGTATGCGATAAATATGCTGCTGAAACTTTATTTTAATTGTTTTACCATCTTAATGATCTCAAATGAAAAATCTTAAAACGATAAAGCTGAAGATCTCATCGAGGGCAACAATTTTCATACAAAAATCATCTTCATTCGAGGTCGTATGGAAAAGATACGATTTTTTAAAATTGACACTTGCGGCTGACATGTGGGCCCCAGCTATCAGGTCCATGTAAGCGCTGACTCAGCATGCCACGTCAGCTAATGGGTTGGGTAAAGCCCGTTTGGACTTGTATGAAATCCGAGCTAATTTTAGGGACCCAAAAATAAATTTTGAGACTTTGGAACCTAGATGACAAATGCTGACAACTTTAGAGACCTGTGGTGCTTTCACTCCTGGTCATACTATGCCTGCTTAATAAGCTCATTGTTATCTCTGATTCAAAAAAAAAAAAAAGCTCATTGTCATCTCTCTATATAGTACCATACATGTCATGGATGCTCGATCGTGTGCATCAGGTGGTGGGATACGTTGATGGTGGTCATGGTTGCGTACTCGGCGTGGGTGTACCCGTTCGAGGTGGCCTTCATGAACGCGTCCCCCAAGGGCGGGCTGGAGGTGGTGGACCTCGTCGTGGACCTCTTCTTCGCCGTCGACATCGTGCTCACCTTCTTCGCCGCCTACATGGCTACATCGACCCCAGGACCCAGCTCCTCGTCCGCGACAGGAAGAAGATAACCTTCAGGTACGTGGACTGCCCTGCACGCACCGTGCCTTTTTGCCTTGCTCCATCTCTCTGCGTTGCAATTGCAACGTCATAGTAGGTAATAGGTGCAGTAGCGTTTTGGCCTGGTTGCATGCTTCTACCATTTGAATTATCTTAACTATGTCTATGGAGGATGGATTGCTTTTTATCGAATGAGGAGAAAAGAGAGAAGTGCAAGGAGAACTATGCTATTTCCCTTACGTGCCCCGTCGGGGGTTGTTTGCGATGGCTGGAAGCCGGCGCTGCTCCTTCCAACAACTGGTGCTAGGAGGAGTTTTGTGAGCAGGGTAGGATGGGGTGGCATGGCTATCGGAATAGCAGCTTTGCGACTTCCTCGCCCTCTGGGGTCCTTTGGCTTGGATGTGTGAGGTGGCCCTTGCTGTGGACAGTTCCACCATGTCATCCCCGTCCTTGTGAGATGACGGTGCTACTGCCATTCTCTCCCCTACGTCCTATGCCCTGGGAGCTATGGTGTTAGGAGGAGGTTTGCGAGGTGCTCCTCTCCGTTGCGTTTGCCCGCAGTGGCGAAGGGGAGCGTCATGCAAGCCTCCTTCAAGCATAATACCTTTCGGAGCTCAGGTCGCTTCTACCATGTTGGGACGTGAGGTTCTTTGTATGGCGCTGACCATACCCATTTTGTGGAATGCCGCGGTGCTCGGCTGGATTCGTTTGTATTCGAGTTATATTTCCTGAGTCTTGGCCCGAGATTATTTCCTATTTTCGTGTGATTTGGATTGTGCTTCCAGACGACGCCGGGGGTTTTGAGACGCCTTCCCTGACCAGGGGGCATCATCTCTACCCGATGCCGCTAGGATTGTGGCCCTCATAGGATGTGTTGCCATCCGATCGAGGGTCGTGAATTGGGCCTCAGGGAGGAGTTGATCGAGGCTGGGCCTCGACCTAATTGTAGGGTAATGGCACCCATCTCCTTGTTTCCCCTGATGTCCTTCTTGACTCGAGGGGTCATGATGCCTTGTCACAGACATTTTGGTTTTTGCCCCACGTGGGGGAGAGGCATGTCCACCGTAACCACGCGGTCGGAGCGGTGTGCCTCGTCGGGGTCAATGGGTAATTCGAGCGGGACCCGATATCCTCCCCAATCGATGTAGAGCTCGACTATGCCTCATCGAGAGACGTCCCATAAATCATCGGCCATCAAACCCGTTGGTCCCCGGCCACCTCCGCAGCGGTCAGAGGGAAATATGCCTCCCCCTGAGGGGGTCAACCCGGGCGACTTCAAAGCGGACGACTCAAACACAGAGAGGGATGGTTGTGTGGCTCCGCACCACCGATTAGAGCCACAGGGGCCCATCCTGCTTTGACCCTATCTCTTTGTGGCCTCGAGCCCTTCTAAGGGCTGGCCCAAGAGTGGGTTTCCTAAGAACAATGGCGAGTCATGGTCACGGTTGGTCGCCTTGCATGTGGGCCTAGGGGCTTTCGGGCCTCCTCGACCGCCGTCATGACTTATCGGCGTCCACTCGTGTATGTGTCGAGGACCAATACTAGGGTACACGAAGAGGAGGAGCTCATAACCATTAACATTGATTCATCCAAGCAGTCAAGAGCGCGACTATAGCTCCAACCGATCCCTAGGTGCGCAAGCTCCACCTCGCCCGGCCTCTGAGGGTAGACTTTGCCTCACCCGACCTCTAGGGGTGGACTCTGCCTCGCCCAACATCGAGGGCGGACTCCACCTCGCCCAACCTCAGAGGGTTGGCTCTACCTCCCTCAACCTCTGAGGGCGGACTCTACCTCACTGAAAGGTCCTTGTGTAGTTTTGGTAATTGAGTGACAACCTAGGTGGACTAATTGTGTTTATGTGAGATACACAGGTGATTAGTCCACAGGTACATATGTGTGAGCAACATATGCCATGAAGGTGAAAATGGCTTGGAGATGTTGCAAAGCTCACACATGTGATGATGAAGGAGCTCATTGCACATGAGACATGACATTGAGTCATGTGATCAAGGTGGAGAAGATCAAGACAAGACTTGGCTTGATGGACTGGTTGCAAGCGTGAAGGGCAAGTCAGAGGCTTTGGAGCGATGGACCACGTGGCGGTGAAGCTTGAGCAAGACTTGGCACCGATGGACGAAGGCAACGGTGAAAAGCAAGTGATGTCAAGATCAATGAACCAATATGATCACGTGATGATATGAAGTGGATCATATCATTGTTGATCATGTTGGTGCATGTGTTGCATCAACATTGGAGGAGATGGAATGGAATGCGCAAGGCAAAGGTATAACCTAGGGCATTTCATTTCACCGGTCATAGGTGTGTAGAGAAGTTTGTGATCGGGTTTAGGATAGATGGTCGTACTATCAAGAGGGGCAAACTTGTTTGCATATCGGTCATCTAGTGCCACTCAAGTGATCTAACTTTGCATCATCGCTAGGATCGAGTGGCATGGCAAGTTGAGTGGCTAATCCTTTGGAAAATGATTGTGAAAATGCTAACACACATACACATGGTGGTGTTGACACATTTACAAAGGAGATAAAGTTGGAGTTGATGTGGATCAACTCGGTGATGAAATGAAGGCGAGAAGGGTTAGGAACTCCACCGGTGGACAGTCCGACGGTGCCACTGGCACCCTTTATAGAAAAGATATGGTCTCACAGAGTGGACCGGACACTAGTCACGTAGTGACCGGACGCTGGGTTCCAGCGTCCGGTCAGTAGTGGCAGTCAGCGGGCAGGCGTCAGTCTTCGATCGGACGCTGGCGTTTGAAGTGACCGGACGCTGATAGGGTGCGTCCGGTCAAGGTGACGTGTGATGACGTAGGCAGAGCAGTGTTGCTGGCGGTGACCGGACGCTGGTGCTGTGTCCGATCACGACCGACCAGACGATGGGGTTGCTACGTCTGATCAGTTGAAGCTGCTGTGTTCGGTCGTCAGATGACTGTTGAGATCAGATGAACAGCGTTTGAAGGAGGGGACACATGGCGAGTATTGCGTGACCGAAGGCTGAGGTCCAGCGTCTAGTCGATCGGATTGGAGCGTCCGGTCGTCCCGACTTTTGCCCAGTGAATGGGTAACGGCTCTATTTGTTCGTGGGGTTATAAATAGAAGCCATGGTCGGCCTTGGGCCGGCAGCTGAGCACACTAGAGCCTTGGTGACTATCCTCTACTCTAACATAGCAAAGGTATCATTATAATGTGCATGATTATTTTATCCCTTACTAGTATGTGGTTAGTGCATATAGTACATACTTCATAGGATCATGCATAACAAATGAAATGCTTAAATTCATAGCCTACCACTATTGTTTGAATGATTACTTGATCTAGTGGTTAGTACATGAATTTATTCATGAGCTAGTGAACCCAAGTACTTGACTCAATTTGGATTGCTAACAAGTGACAAATACAACATTGGCAAGATAACCCTTGCAAGAGGTGTGAAGAAGCTTGTCATTGGTTTAAACCGGACTTGGAAGCTTAAGCAAATCAATTTAGTTCAAGTCAATCATAGAAGCTCATAATAGTGATAAGAGTACAAGCACAAGACAACAATGCAAATGGATATCTAGTTTGTTTGTTTCAAATGGTATCTAGACTCAAGTATTTCATCAAGAATCTACAAGTAATGTCTAGATCAACTCACAAGTGATATCCTATAAGCGGTACTCATGAAGATAGCAAATGTTCAAGAAATGGTTTTTATTGATAAATCCAACAAGTGGTTCCATACTAGAAGATTCTTTCAAGTGATATCACATCTACACATAATATCAATCATGCAAGAAAATGGTTCCACAAGTGATCCTCAACTTTAAGTGATCATCAAATGAAGAATGCATCCCTCAACTACAAAAACTCAAGTGTATCAAATGGATGGCCCATGCTATCACATAGGGGGAGGTGTCACACAAATTGGTATCAAGATCAAAGATCCTATGTGTGGTATCTCAAGAAGCCTTACACAAGATACAAGTGGTATGAGTTACAAGTGTTGTCATTCCAACAATCAAGTGATGTCCATAAAAAATGCAAGATTCAAGCCTCAACCATCTACCCCAAATGTATACCTTTGCATCAATGAGAAGCACACCTTTTATGGAAATTGATGACAAAGGGGGAGAGATTGTACAAAGATATGACAGCTTTGAGATTGAGATTGTACAAGGTGGAGAGATAAGATATAAAAGCTCAAAGAAGTAGAGGTTGGACATGGATATAGACAAAGAGGGAGCAACATTGAAGAAAAGAGATGGATCAAAATTTCTTGGACAAGAGAAGCACACAAGTAGGGGGAGCAAGCTCATGAACTTTGATTGATTGCATTTGATATGTGCATATTCATGTGCTTGCTTGCATTCCATAATCTTTCAAATTCAATATGCATGCTTGTGTGGTGTATGTTAGTTGTAGAACTTGAATGATGATTTGATAACTAGCATGCATAGGATGATAGCTAGACACTTGGTATGCTTTTCAAGTAATGCTAGTACCTTGCTTTTAATGTTGATCTCACAAGGTATCTAGTGCTTTTATTTCCAAGTGATATCTAGCTAACCATGGTGCTAAGGATGAACTTAAAGGTGCAACTCCGATTGGTACATGCTTCATAGGTTTATTCTATACACCTTAGCATCATTTGGTAGTAATTACTCTCCCACAATTTTAATTTATGCATATGTGCGACCTTCAAATCAAACACTCTAGCACATATGTAGGGGGAGCTAATACTACCATTTCGGGTTTGTGGTACTTGTCCAAAATCATTTTCACATGGTAAAATTGCTTGGGCAAGCAACATGAATCCAAAAGAGCTTAATTTCCATATCTTTATAGAGTTGTCATCAATTACCAAAACGGGGAGATTGAAAGGTCCTAGTGTGGTTTTGGTAATTGAGTGACAACCTAGGTGGACTAATTGTGTTTATGTGAGATACACAGGTGATTAGTCCACATGTACATATGTGTGAGCAACATATGCCATGAAGGTGAAAATGGCTTAGAGATGTTGCAAAGCTCACACATGTGATGATGAAGGAGCTCATTGCACATGAGACATGACATTGAGTCATGTGATCAAGGTGGAGAAGATCAAGACAAGACTTGGCTTGATGGACCGGTCGCAAGCGTGAAGGGCAAGTCGGAGGCTTTGGAGCGATGGACCGCGTGGCGGTGAAGCTTGAGCAAGACTTGGCGCCGATGGACGAAGGCAACGGTGAAAAGCAAGTGATGTCAAGATCGATGAACCAATATGATCACATGATGATATGAAGTGGATCATATCATTGTTGATCATGTTGGTGCATGTGTTGCATCAACATTGGAGGAGATGGAATGGAATGCGCAAGGCAAAGGTATAACCTAGGGCATTTCATTTCACTAGTCATAGGTATGTAGAGAAGTTGATGACCGGGTTTAGGATAGATGGCCATACTATCAAGAGGGGCAAACTTTTTTGCATGTCGGTCATATAGTGCCACTCGAGTGATCTAACTTTGCATCGTCGCTAGGATTGAGTGGCGTGGCAAGTTGAGTGGCTAATCCTTTGGAAAATGATTGTGAAAAGCTAACACACATACACATGGTGGTGTACACTTGGTGGTATTGGCACATTTACAAAGGAGATAAAGTTGGAGTTGATGTGGATCAACTCGGTGAAGAAACGGAGATGAGAAAGGTCCCACAGAGTGGACCGGACTCTGGTCACATAGTGACCGGACGCTCAGGCTCAGCGTTCGGTCAGTAGTGGCAGTCAGCGTGCAGCGTCGGCCTATCAACCGGATGCTGGAGGCAGTGTCCGGTCCTATTGTTGGACGAAGCAGTGTCACTGGAGAGTGATCGGACGCTGGGGCTGTGTCCGATCACATCCAACCAGACACGTCCGGTCAAGGTCGGTACCTTACTGTAAATGACCGGACGCTGAGGGTCTAGCGTCTGATCAGTTGAAGCTACTGTGTCCGGTCAGAAGATGACCGTTGAGATTAGAAGAATGCCGTTGAACGTAGGTGACACGTGGCTATCATCAGGCGACCGGACGCTGAGGTCTAGCGTCCGATCAACACGACCGGAGCGTCCGGTTGACCCGACAGTTGCCCAGTGAAGGGGTAATAGCTAGTTTAGCCCTTGGGGCTATAAATAGAAGTGGCCTTCGGCCATGGCTGGAGTTGAGCACACTAGAGCCTTGGTGGCTTGTGTAGTAGTGCTTGGGAGCCCTCCATCTCACATATACTTGATAGTGATCATTCGATTGTGTGAGAGAGCGATTCTAGTGCGATTGCATCGTGAGGTTGCATCGAGTGGCACTAGGTGATCAAGTTGCAAGCCGGTGGTGCTTGTTACTCTTGGAGGTTGCCACCTCCTAGACGGCTTGGTGGTGGTCTCCGTTGAAGCCCGCAAGAAGCTTGTGCGGTGCTCCGGAGAAGAGCTTTGTGAGGGGCATTGTGCTCGCCCCGCGGGAGCTGTGAAGAGCAACTCTAGTTGAGCATGTCATTGAGCTACCCTCACTTTTGGGGTAGGTTCTTGCGGTGCCCGATGTGCGGGCTTGGCGGGTGATGCCAATTAGCCACCGAACCACCAAGTGAGCGGTCGACACAACAGGGACATAGCGTGTTGGCAAGCACATGAACCTTGGGAGAAAAATTATCATGTCAACCTTGTTCTTCTCATTGGTTTGCATCCTCATTACACAAGCTTGTAATTACTTTCATATACATTATGCT
Source organism: Miscanthus floridulus (assembly GCF_019320115.1). NCBI lineage: Eukaryota > Viridiplantae > Streptophyta > Magnoliopsida > Poales > Poaceae > Miscanthus > Miscanthus floridulus. Next base: position 74,077,166 of record NC_089596.1, on the reverse strand, counting down.
TGTGTAGTTGCTCTTGTAACTAGTTAGCTTGTGTAGCTTACTAGTTACCTTCTTGCTTGTGTAGCATAGAAGTAACTCCCTTGCATGGCTAATTAGGTTTGTGTAACCTTGTTAGTCACTTTGCTTAGTTTGTGTAGCTAAGTATTTGCACTCTCTAATTTGGCATTGGTTGCCTTGTTATTGAGCATTGCTAGTGAGCTTAGTTGGCTTTGTGCTTTTGCTTACTAGCATGTGTAGGAGCTCCCTTGTTGCTTAAAGTACTAGTGGCATAGGTTTGTGTGACCTTGCTCCTAGAATTGGTTAGGTGAGCTTTAGCTAGCCCGGCACCTTTGTTGCTTGATTAGTATCTTTGGAAGGTGCTAGAGAACTTAGTTAGAGGGGTGTAGTTTTGGCTAGACTGATAGTTTTAATTCCGCACTTGTTTCGGCTAGCCGACGCGATTAATTTTAGAAAAGACTATTCACCCCCCTCTAGTCCGCCATCTCGACCCTACACTCGCCCGACCCCTGAGGGCTGGCTCCGCCTCACCCAACCTCTAAGGTTTGGCTCCGCCTCGCCCGACCTCTGAGGGCGGACTCTGCCTCGCCTGACCCCTAAGGGCTAGCTCTACCTTGCCTGACACCAAGGCCACAGGCTCTGCCTCGCCCGACACCAAGGCATGAGGGCGCTCTCAGATCAGGAGGAGAAGGCGGCTGCAAACCAGAGGATGCTGGAGATGGATAACCAGCTAGCAGCGTTGACCACCTCTAGGCGGTCTCTTTGCGATGTCATGCTTGGCGTCGGTCGGGGGAATGCCTAGCTGGTGCCTCATCTTGATGAGGCCCATCTCCTAGTCGATTCCTTGATTTCTAAAGGAGGTCATTGTGGTGCTCACGCCGCCTTGACGTCGGTCGGCTCGCATTACGGCGGCATTAATTTTGACACCGCCGGACTTGGGTATGCACCGGGGAAGTCCAAGAGTGACATCCTCACCATCGACACTGCTTCCGCTCGAGGTGTGGAGGTCCTCATGAGTAAGATGTCAACTGTAAGCATCTACCACTAGTTCCAGTCTTCCAGTGTGTGAGAGTTTTCAATGTGGATGTTTGGTGTTGTATGAGTGGTTTTGCTATGGTGGACATGTTCATGTTTTTGTGTATGTATGTGCGGCGTGTGATCAGCGCATTCGCTTTGTCATTTTGTCGTTTCCTCATTTTCTTCTAGTTTGAGTTAGGAATGTACGCCATCCCCCTTAGTCTTGTGTGGGTGGGTACGCATTCTAGCCTGGGGGCTAGCCCACGAGGCTAAAAGGTGCGTGGCCCGCTCACGTGGCAAGACATCAAGAAAAGGTCACAGATCCAGTGCGATGCGAGAAGAAAGCGAGTGTGCGGCTAGAGTTTTCTTTCCTTTTGTTCCCTTCTCGTTGAGCGAACGAGTTCCCTATTTCCCTTCAAACTTGCGTGCGGGTACCTAGCCTTACCCAAGAGCTAGCCCACGAGGCTTGGTCGGGGTAACCTTAGTGCGAACAAGAAGTCAAGGTTTGGGTCACTGGTTCGTCATGGTTTGAGGCACAATTAGAAAGAACTCAAAACGAGCGAGTCACTAGGACGATGACAAGCAGTGCTACGCCATGGATCATGTATACGTGACTATGTGTATTGCCTCCATGGATGAACTGTGTCCGACTACTAGCGCAAGCCAAATCGAATTGCTCAGGAGTTCAAGCATTGCTGGGATGAAGTGTATGGACATCATGCTATCTAGTTTGCTCTATGAGTTGGCCCTAAGTTTCTACAACTATTATCGGGCTTGTAGGTGTATGTGGACGTGCTTAGGTAGAGAGGTTAAGGTCAACGTGGATATGACTGATCGACGTACTAGAAGCTATTGCGAACCTAGTTGTCATCGCTCGGGGCATGGCGAGCCCCCGAGCGTCTGCTCGTGGCAGTGTCGTTGTGGTCCCTAGGCCACGAGCTGGTGAGGGCACTTCTTTGTCGCTTGAAGTGATCGTAGCTGACGCGGGCCAACCTCTCGGGTAGCTTTGGGTCAACCTTTGCTGGCTCGACGTCCTCAGTGAACTCATGAGCCCTCGAGGATGATTTCTTCATGTCTGGTCTATTGTAGTTTCTAGCCGAGAAGGCTCGTGCGTTTTGGTGCTTGAGCCCTCGTGGCGCGATGACATCACGGTCATCATGCCTCCGCTTCTAGGTGTGGTGGCTGCTCTTGATGAAGAATTGGTGTGACCTATCGCTGCGGAAATAGGTTTTGAGGGCAACGCATTTTGGTCCGCTAGGTGCGGCAAGTGGTGCATCTAGGGGGCCCGCTTCCTTGGATGCATGTGCCTCCGGGTGAAAGTTGACAGTTTGCTGAGGCTTGACGGATGGTTTGTCTACCATGCGGAACCAGACCATGGTTCTAGGCTTGGCCTTATGAGGCATGGCGCTGAGTAGCCACCTGATCACCCATGATGACGCCATGTGGCGGTGGGTGATTTCATCGCTCGTGCATGCCTTGACACGCTGCGTTTCGCTAGTAATAGAGATGCTGCTCGAGGCGTGGTTCTACTGTCGGACCTAGGCTTCCCATGCGATTGGCCTGGATAGGGTAGAAGCTGGTGATGGGCATTGACCCATTTGTGTGGATAGCCTCATGGTTTCCCAAAAGGATGTGGCCAGTTGAGGTCATTCCCTGGGTGAGTTTGGCTTTCTGGACGAAAGACTTGGCCATGGTCGGTGACGAGAGAGGGTACTAGCCCCCCTATGTAGGTGTACTCTAGGATAGTGCCACTGGAGGCAGTTTCAAGAGTGTATTCATCGTAGACCATGAGATCTAGATCTTTAGGATGGAGGTCTGGGCCACGGCCAAAAGCGGATGCGGGCGTTGGCCCTCCGACGCCAATGAACTCATAGTTTTCATGACGGATGTGGCCGCCGTGGGCCATTCCACGAGCAAGTCCACCGACAATGCGAGGAGCCATCGCTTCCTTCTCAATAATCAAGAGTGCGCGACTGTCCCCTACCTGGCGCGCCAACTATTGGTGTTTTGTAAACCATACTAGTAAATTTATATGATTGCCATGCTGCTCTAGGAAGACAATGGTAGCATCCAAAAGGCATAAGGATTTATACTGGTTCAGGCCAGAGCCCTACGTCTAGTCTCAGAGATGATCGAGTGCATGTTCCTCGCTTGAATGCTCTGAAGTTCTTATAATGGAGGGACAAGAATGGTGGAAGAGGTAGGAGAGCTAGAGCTAGGAGGTGAACTACCTGAAGGGAAGCTTCAGGAGTCTAGAGGTGGTGAAGAATGAGAGAATTGAATCTCCAGCTGGTGGGAAGGATGCCCTGGCTGCCCTTATATAGAGTTTGGGGCTAGGACATGTACAAAGAAAGAGGTTCTCCTGACCGACGGGTCATGAACCTGAGGGTGGGGCCTAGGTAACTTGGCTTGCAAGCTACGCCATCTTATGGTGCACGTCTGGGCATGGTTGTCGTCTTGGTCTTGTGCCCACATCATGGTAAGGTGTGGCATGGTGCTACTATGCCAACCGTGGCGGCACTGTAGGCACGATGGAGGTTTGCCAGCCATCCTACGTGACGTGGTCTCCACCGTGGCCTTCGTCATTGCCTCCTGATCTCCTGGGGGCATCATATAGGAGTTGGTGGCCGCCTACTGGTCGTCAGTCGCCTAGTTAGCCTATGGAGCTGGTGCCCACAATTGTGTTAGTGGTTGATAGCTTTTCAAGATCCATCTTGAGCTTTTCATTCTCATTCTTGAGCTTGACATAGTCATCAAAGTTGTCGGACTCAACCACTTTCTTGCCTTTGCTACTAGAACCTTGCTCAATGCTCTCAACAATTAAGCCATCACATGATGTGGCTATATCAATCTGAACAACATTGTTAGTAGCATCATGCGGTTCATTGGATAAAAATTTATGAGAAAGAACAAGATTGTCATGATTAATCTTGAGATTGATGTGCTCTTCTTTTAACAAGTTGTAACTAGTGATGAGTTCATTGTGTATCCCCTCAAGTTTATCATGTTTTTCTCTAAGCTCCTTTTTAGAGGTTTTGAGCTCCTTGAGCTTGGATGACACAATTTTATTTTCTTCTCTAAGCCCATCACTAGCTTTTTTGGCTATGTCATACTTTGCTAAGAGTGAATCATTCTTAAGTTCTAGCTTCTCATTTTTAGCTCTTGTCTTTCTAATGATTTTAGTGTATTGATTTAGCAATTTGACAAGATCATTATAAGAAGGTGATTCAAATTCTTCATCACTATCACTACTATTCTCATCACCACTAGCATTGTCATCACCACTACTATCATCATCACTTTTGTTCACCCTTGTCAATGAGGCATAGGTGTGTAGAGGATGATGATGGCGGTGTCGGTGGAGATAGTGAAGGATCAATCACAAGAGCGGCCACCTTCTTCTTCTCATTTTCACTTTCATCATCGGATGAGCCATTTGATGATTCAATATCCATGAGCCAATCACCAACAATATAAGCCTTGCATTCTTCTTCTTCTTGTGATACTCCTTCTCCTTGTCATCCTTTTTCTTGTATGGCTTGTTCTTCTTGTCTTCATCATCATCGCTTGAGTCATCTTTCTTGCCCTTGTAGTTCTTCTTGAACTTGTCTTTCTTGGGTTTGGGACATTGATGAGCTAGATGACCAAGATCTCTACAATTGTAGCAATCCATTTTGGAGATGGGCTTCCTTCTACTACTAGTGAAGAATTTCTTCTTTTTGTCATCAAACTTGACACCATTCTTGTTTAGCTTTTTCAGCATCTTGGTGGTTCTTCTCACCATGATAGCAAGACTTGCATCATCAACTTCATCATCACTTGAATTATCATGATCAACTTTCTCTTTGCTTCTCTTCTCTTGGCTAGCCTTGAATACCAAATCTTTCTTCTTTGAGGATGAAGAGCCCTCTTATGGAGTGATGTGCATGTACATCTCATGTGCATTGATCTTCCCCAATATTTGAGTTGGCATAGCGGCGGAAAGATCACCTTGATGACACATCGTCACAATATGCCCATATTTGTCAATGGGGAGGGCACTCAAGATCCTTCTTATGACATCGGATGGTTGTATTTGTGTGAGTCCAAGCCCATTGACCTCCTCTACAAGAACATTCAAGCGAGAATACATTTCATTAGCACTTTCACTAGGAAGCATTTCAAATGAATTAAGCTTCTTCATCACAAGGTGATAGCGTTCCTCACGCTCACTCTTGGTTACATCATGAAGCGCACAAATGTCTAACCATAGTGTATGGGTGTCTTTGTGGTTCCGCACACGGTTAAAGACGTCCTTGCAAAGGCCTCTAAAGAGGATGTTTCTAGCCTTTGCATTTCATTTCTCGTAGTTTGCCTCATCACCAACAAGGTTGGCGGGGTCCTTAGGTTTTGGGAAGCCTTGAGCGGCAGCTCTATACACTCCAACATCTATAGCCTCTAGGTACGCCTCCATACGAATTTTCCAATAAGGAAAATCATCTCCCTCAAACACAGGAGGGGGTCCATCCCCATGGGACATCTTGCTATAGGCGATCAAGCCTAATTTAGGAGCACGAGGCTTCGATACCAATTAAAAGGATCAAGATGTCTAAAAGGGGGGTGAATTGGGCTAATTCTAAATTTCTTGCAATAATTAAGCCCTACACTTTGCCCATTTCACCCCCTAGTGCCTAAAAGTGTTTCTATTGTTCTACCACATAAAAGTTTTACACCCTAGATTCCAATCCTACTTTAGCATGGCAATTCTAAGAATGTAAAGACATGAATTGAATTGCTCAAATATAAATGCTCAAAGTAAAGAGAGGGAGAGGAATGAGGCGATGTTTTTTCAAAGGTATCGGAGAGTCGCCACTCCCCACTAGTCCTCGTTGGAGCACCCGCGCAAGGGTGTAGCTCCCCCTTGATCCATGCAAGGATCAAATGCTCTATACGGGCTGATTCTTCGACACTCCGTCTCGGTGAATCACCCACAACCGCTCACAAACACGACTTGGGTCATCCACGAGCTCCGCCGGATGATCACCAAGCTTCCAATCACCACCGAACCATCTAGGTGATGGCGATCACCAAGAGTAACAAGCATGAACTCTCACTTGACCCAACCAAGCCTAATGAGAAGAGTGGATGCACACTTGCTACTCTTTATGCACTAATAAGGTCCTTAATCTTGGATTGGCAAATCTCAACAACCCCACTAGGCTCTTGCACACCAAATGATTTCCTCAGTTGAACAATGGGCAAGAGAGCCTCAATGCACGAGATGGAGGGGTATAAATAGCCCCAAGGGATGGAACTAGCCGTTGGCCCTCCACTCAACTTTTTCAGGGTCATCGGACAGCAAGGTGGCACACCACCACCCCCTGTCCGGTGCCATCCCAACGGCTATATTTCAAATAGTCGTTACTCCTCGGGGCGGTGACCAGACCCTAGTTTCCCTCCTCTCTGGAATAAAACGACGATGGCACCACCACCCCTATGGCGGTGTTCTGTCCGGTGCCCCTCCAGGCAAAACATCGAGAACCGAGTCTCTGGAAATATATGGCGGTGGCACCGCCACCCCCATGGCGGTGCCCTATCCGGTGCCATCCCGGGCACCCAGCCTCTGGATAAAAGGGGCGGTGGCACCACCACCCCCATGGCGGTGACCAGGGTGGTGCACACAACCCTGTCCGCTGCCACCAGAGCTGCAAGCCTCCTATTTGATCGTTGTTTCGAATCGGTTTCCAACTTTCGATGATCTTGGGCTTCTTCTGAGCTACCTAGTGCTAGATTTAATAAATGTGCACCACATTCTTCTCACTAGACTCGCCTAGGTCAAGCTACCCATCCATGCCCCCCTTTATAGTATGGCTAAAAGAAAAACAAAGTCCTAAAACTAATCCAAGTGTCTCTCAACGCCAAATGACACTTAGAACTAGTTCGTCCTTAACCTTGTCGTCCATCTTTTGAAAACCGAAACGAATTCCATCGTTAGGGGATGAATACCATAAGTGCCCAATCAATCACCATTACCATGACCTAACTTATAATGCATCTGCAAAACACACGTTGGTCATGGTAATTTTGTGTAGTCATTAATCACCGAAACCCACTAGGGGCCTAGATGCTTTCAGGTATACCTAAATATTTGAAGGAGTATTCACCTTCATCACATCCGACGAGCTTGATGTATTGGTCCTCAAAATCTTTTGCTTCTCCATAACAAAAGATTTCACTTTTATGAAAGTTGATTTGAGACCGGACAATTGTTTAAAAACACACAACAAAAGTTTCATGTTTCTTGCTTGTTCCATGTCATGGTCCAAAAAAATAATGGTATCGTCTACAATAATTGACAATCCATCATCTACAAGGTGTGGGATGACCCCCTTAATTGTCCATCATCCATTGCTCTTTTAATCAAGAGCACAAACATATCTGCAACATGTTGAACAAACAACCATATATGTGGCCCTACACTATACGCATTTCAGCATTTGCGATTAATGAAGTTGTGGCCGAGAGATCGGACGCGAGCACATTACTGAGTGCGCAGCTCCCGGACAGCTCCCCAAATGATGAACCACATCGTCATCACATAGTGGTATGGTAGGTATCGTTTGTATCTTCCTCCGAACATATTTGATATTCTGGATGCACTAGAGCCTGTTTTGGCTAGAAGCCTGGTTGATTTGCTTGGCAAAAAGTGTTCCCTGAAGATTGTTTGGATTTTTTTTTTTTTTTTTTTGCCCGGCCAGATAAACCTGATAAAGTTTGTTTGGTTGGAGACCTGGACTTGAGATTAGATTAAGTGGTATATATGTTAAAATTTATTCTGTAAACACAAGCACTAGTTTAAATTGGTTGTAGCTTAAGTCAACTTGGGCAAATAACACATGATAGGAATTACATAAAAATAATCGGATGAAAAGACGGATAGTATCAAACCCCTCATAAGAATCCTTTTTCCATTGTTGCTTTACAAGCAAAAACACTTGACAGAGAACTGAAAAGAAGAACGTGATCTGGACTTGTGATTAGTGCAAGTTTATTGGTACACGTTTTTTTCCCGTGGAATTCGTGTACACAGTACCAGCTAATACAAAGAATAGCAGTAAACAAATAATACAAAGAAGTGATTAGTCTAGGCAAGCCAGCAGCTGCACCCAGGCGATCGTTTTCGTGCGCCTAAGCCTGGGGGCTGATGCTTGGGACAGCAGCTCACCAGGGCTGCAAGCCTGCAACCAAATAAGACACAGGCAGCTACCAGTCATGCTACCGGCCCCTCAAACTGGACCTTGATTAAATATGAGTCTTTTACATGGGTGCCATTATAAAAGATTTAGTTGTCTATAAGCCATAAAAAGTTCAAGGTGTCACTAGGTGGAACTTTTTCCCGTCGTTCACGTCATTCCATCCACTTTTCTATTTAATGGTCAAACTGCGTTGGAAAAGGTGCCAAATGCCCTCAGCTCGCTGAAAGAGACGAAGAACAGGTGCCGCTCCGCCTCTGTCTTGTCTGGGCCGGTGAGGATGATCTGCGACGGCGAGGGCTGAAGAGCAGGGGGCTATGGGGTCCAGCACTCAAGCGGGGAGGCAACTGCAATGTGCAGCGGCGGCGGCACGCGGGCCAGCTCCGGCCCCACCAGCGCGAGCACCCGAGGGTGAGCTCCCCCTGGCCATGGAGATCGCGCCGGAGGCTCGAGGAGGCGGCAGATCGAGAACCCAAGGTGAGATATACAGGGACTGCAGTGCGGCGACGATGAGTAGAGGTGCGTCGTGATGGAGATGGCCGGCGAGATGGGGTAGGTGCGGTTGGAGCCCTCGTCGCCGCCAGGGGAGCACTGCCATGGGCGAGTGGTTCTGCCCAAGGGTCTCGGCCACATTCGCCACCGTGACGTGTGGCTCTCCCTTCCTCACCCGCTCCCGCTCAGACGTGCAGGGCGCGGGCGCCGCCACCATTGCCGGCCGGGCCGAGCTTGCCGCCGCCCCTTCCTTCACCTCTGCCACCCATGCACCTCCCCTGTGCCTAGCAGCAATCATCACCACTGCCCTCATGTCCTCTTATTCTTGCCCGTGGGTCGCCTGCACCAAATCGGGAGTACAGCATGCCGGGGAACACCGGAATTCGACCGGGGAAAAGCTTGCCGGCGGCGGGGAGGTGGTGCAGGAGCGCGGTGGCGCTCAGGCGCACCCGTGGTAGGGCTTGCCTCGACGTGAGCCCGGCGGTGGCATGCTAGCCTCGTGTGCATGCTGTCGTGGTGGGGACCGGAGAAAGGGTGCTTCTGGAGCGGCACAACATGGGAAGGACGATGGCGTAGCCGGTTGGGGTGGAGACGGCCTGGAGGAGACCCCACCAACTCTTGTTCGCGGCCGGCGATGTGCAATGCGTGGGCAATAGTGGCGCACGACGGGTCTCTGATCGGGTTTGGCTTGGGTTCAGGGGAGGAGCGAACGGTGGAGATCTAGGCGGGGCTGGTGGAGCTAGCAGAGGGCACAGGGAGGCCGTGGCGGTGGAACGCAACGGCGAGTGCTGGATCTGCCGGCCATGGCGGAGGCGCGGCTTACTCTTGGTTCTAGACGAGGAAGGAGATGGGGAGTGAGGGCGCTAGAGAGAGAGGGAGAGCCAGAGCAGCGTAGCGCTTTCTCCCATTCTTGGTTGCCGACGAGGACGCGGGAGATGGAGGGACCGCGGCAATGAGCGTGAGGACCGAGTGCGACGGACGGCGCTGTGGGAGCAGGAAGGAGGCGGGCATTGTGGACATCTTTACTAGCCGGATCCACATGTCAGGGCCATCTAACAGTGAAAACACGACGGAAGGTGGACGGAATGGCATGGACGATAAAAAAGTTCTGGCCAGTGGCATATGTGACCTGTGGAACATTTTAGCGGCTTTTAGGCAACTACAATTTTTTATGATGGCACACAGGTAAAAGACTCATCGAATGTTTATTTGATTGATCTTTCCTTCTATATGAAGAAGAAAGAAAAAGGGAAGTAGAACAATTGCTTCATCAAGCAATTTGATGCTGCGAGCTTTGCTGTTGTGCGCTGCGCCCGTAGGTACCTATCGATGTTCTTCGTCATGGACGTGGCATCGACGATCCCGTTCTAGGCCCTTGCCTACTTCATCACTGGCGAGGTCAGGGAGAACGCCGCGTACAGTGTACTGGGCCTCCTACGTCTGTGGCGTCTCCGCAGGGTTAATCAGTTCTTCACCAGGCTCGAGAAGGACATCCGCTTCAGCTACTTCTGGATCCGCAGCACGCGCCTCGCCGCGATTGGTAGCATTTGTCACCGCGCAATTCCGAATTCCGACGACTGAATTCTGAACCATTTGGCGCCGCGCCGCGCGTGCACGCTCAGGTGACCCTGTTTGTGGTCCACTGCGCCGGGTGCCTGTACTACCTGATCGCCGACCGGTACCCGCACCCGGAGAAGACGTGGATCGGCGATGTGATCCCCAACTTCCGGCAGGCTAGCCTACGGATCCGCTACACCACCTCCGTCTACTGGTCCATCACCACCATGACCACCGTCGGCTACGGCGACCTGCACGCCAGGAACACCGTCGAGATGATCTTCAACATCTTCTACATGCTCTTCAACCTCGGGCTCACTGCCTACCTCATCGGCAACATGACCAACCTCGTCGTCGAGGGCACCCACCGCACCATGGAGTTTGTAAGCACTGCTCGCTATTGGACTTAGCTTGGCCTGCAGCAAACTAGCAATCTCATGCTATGTATGCAAAATGAATGACACGATCGACTTGCATTTGGATGCAAAGGAACAGCATAAGGGCTGCGTCGAGCTTCGTGGGCCGGAACCACCTGCCGCCGCGGCTGAAGTAGCAGATCCTGGCCTACATGTGCCTCAAGTTCAGGGCCGAGAGCCTAAACCATCAGCTCATGGACTAGCTACCCAAGTCCATTTGCAAGAGCATCTGTGATCACCTCTTCGTACCGGTCGTCAAGGATGTCTACCTCTTCAATGGGGTCTCAAGAGAAATGCTCCTGTTGTTGGTTTGATCTTCCAACCACAGTGGCCCAACGGCTACTTGGGCCTTGACCTCGCGCCCTGATCGGGGGTGCCCAGTTTATCTATGGCTAGCAGGCTCCCGTCACACTGCGCAATAAATAGAGGTGGGGGCCGGCGGCTCTCAGTACGAGGTTGGCCTGAGCCGTACACCCCACCGGCAAACCCTACTTCGATCTAACAGAGGGGCGCAGCCAGTGACGGAAAGCACCGCCGTCACCACGGCACTACGCCAACACCACTTCACTGCACCACTCCTTCATCGCCCGTCGCTGCCCTAGCGCAGATCTTCACCGGCGTACCTGTGATGGCCGGATCCGCCTCCTCAATGCCTATCGATGGTTTGTGCCTAACCCTAACTCTCCCTCTCCCTCTCTGTCCCTCTCCGTACACACCATTTCTATGAGAAACCCAATGAAACCCCACTGATCTACACCACGGATGGTCCAAAGATTCTAACATTGGTATCAGAGCCATGGTTGCTAGCGTGTGATCTAGATCAGGGCAAAGAAAAGAAGAAAGAAAATGAAACTCTAACCCTAAAGATATTGGATAGTCCGGGGAAGTCTTACTAGGGCTTCCCCGTCGCGGTCACTACCGCCTCACGCGGGATGGAGCACCCGCCGCCGATTTGCTGACGCGCGGGAAGAGAAGCAAAAGAACAGAAAAGAAAAGAACGGATTAGATCCTTTCAGATCTGAGCATATAGACTAGGGTTTTCACTAACCCTAACCCTAACTGGGTGAAGATGGAAACAGAGGGCTCGGATTCAAGAAAACGATGAGATCCGAACCCTAACTCGCTACAGACTCGGGGAAGAAGAAGAATAGGGTGAATCCCTAACCCAAAACCCTAACCCTAACTCGATCCCCATCCCAATCGGTCAAAACCGAGAAGAGCAAACAAGATCCGAAGAAACAGAAAGGGAAAAGGGGATGAGGATGAGGAAGAGTCAGTGGGCTTACCTCGCCGCTGCGCAGCACTGCTGCCTCGCCGACGCGTGGGGAGAAAAAGGCTGAGCACCAGGAGAAGCCTCTCGTCGGACTCAGGCCAAAGGGGCGCCGTGGCCAGGCCGCTCGACGGCAGCGCGCTCACCCGCTAGGGAGCGCACACGCCGGTGAGGGGGCCGACGACGGCGCTGAGGCCCTGCTCGCTCTCATCATTGCCTGCTCTTCGTCGGGCTCGCGCGGCTGAGAGAGTAGAAGGGAGAAAGAAATGAGGCTAGGGTTCCGGGGGAGGCCAGCCGCGGTGGGTTTTGATCGGGCGAAACAGCCGGACGGCCGTCGAATTTGATCCAACGGCGAGGAGTCACCGGGCCACTCAGCGGCCCAGGCGGGCGAGCGCGCCGTGGCGCTTTGCCAGCCTAGGCCCACGTTGCGGCCTGGGTGGCTGCGCGCGCGCGCGTGCTAAGTTGGGCCGGACCGTTTTGCCGGTTGGGCCACAATGCAGTAAAGAATTAAGTCATTTTTTTTCTAATTTTCTAGTAAAATGCAATTTCTTGGAAAATGATAAATGACTCAAAGAAAATTGAAAAGGAGAATTTTCCTGTGGGTAAAATTCAACAATTATGTTCATAGTTCCCGCTGCAAAGATTGTTTTATACTTCGATTAAATTTTGGATTATTTTAATTGGAGGAATAGTCGGTTTATAGTTAAGATAAATTATAATATTGTTATTTTCTGACCAACGTTGATGATAATAATATTATAAGTTTATTTATGAGTTTAAGTTTAAAGTTGAATTATGGTATTGTTATTTTCTAACCAACGTTGATGATAACAATATTATAATTCTATAAGTTTTATGTTTGAAGTTTAAATCTTTGATGAATTTTGCATCAAAGTGATCAATTTTTTAGAGAATAGATAAAGATCAAGGAATGCTCTTAAACTAGAGAAATATATTTTCATGTTTCCGCTGCAATGAAGTTGGTTGTCTTCTAATTAAATTCGAACCAACGGGAGAATTTAATTTTGAGGAGCAGTTCTATGTTTTCAAGATTATTGAATTTCTATACGTTAATTCCATTTCTGCCCAACGGTGATGTGGAATTAATGTAGAAGAATAATGTTTTATTCTATTTCTGCCCAACGGTGATATAGAATAGAACATAAAGATTTCAAAGTTTAATGAGCATTATTGTTGAATATTTTTTCAGACAAAAGACTTCTATGCTTTCATTCTTGAAGGCAGTAAGAGAAATGAGCTGGGTACTTGTGACTCAGATGATGAAATGCCTAAGGGCAAGTTATGTATGAAAGAATGCCATTGCTTAAGGGACTATGTTCTCTTTAAAGAATGGCTTCAAAAGAAAAGAATTCTAGGATATTGATCCAAGAAAAGAGATAGATCAATGAGAGTCTTCATTGAGAAATGTCTTTTATGTACTCTCTGTGAAGAAGAATTTATTTTCAGTTTCACTTATGAGAGTTATAAAAGTCATATACATGTTTAATTTGATTAACATTGGATTAAACATGTGTGTTAAAAGAATATTCGGATTTATTTCTGAATTTGATGATTGAACACGAGCCAATCCTAGCAATTATGTCCGTTCAAAGGAATTATCTCGCATGGCGAGAAAAGTTTGTGATAGTACCCGCTGAAAGGTCATTGTATGGTTTTGGTAATTGAGTGACAACCTAGGTGGACTAATAGTATTTATGTGAGATACACAGGTGATTAGTCCACAGGTACATATGTGTGAGCAACATATGCCATGAAGGTGAAAATGGCTTGGAGATGTTGCAAAGCTCACACATGTGATGATGAAGGAGCTCATTGCACATGAGACATGACATTGAGTCATGTGATCAAGGTGGAGAAGATCAAGACAAGACTTGGCTTGATGGACTAGTTGCAAGCGTGAAGGGCAAGTCGGAGGCTTTGGAGCGATGGACCATGTGGCGGTGAAGCTTGAGCAAGACTTGGCACCGATGGACGAAGGCAACGGTGAAAAGCAAGTGATGTCAAGATCAATGAACCAATATGATCACGTGATGATATGAAGTGGATCATATCATTGTTGATCATGTTGGTGCATGTGTTGCATCAACATTGGAGGAGATGGAATGGAATGCGCAAGGCAAAGGTATAACCTAGGGCATTTCATTTCACCGGTCATAGGTGTGTAGAGAAGTTTGTGATCGGGTTTAGGATAGATGGTCGTACTATCAAGAGGGGCAAACTTGTTTGCATATCGGTCATCTAGTGCCACTCAAGTGATCTAACTTTGCATCATCGCTAGGATCGAGTGGCGTGGCAAGTTGAGTGGCTAATCCTTTGGAAAATGATTATGAAAATGCTAACACACATACACATGGTGGTGTTGGCACATTTACAAAGGAGATAAAGTTGGAGTTGATGTGGATCAACTCGGTGATGAAATAAAGGCGAGAAGGGTTAGGAACTCCACCGGTGGACAGTCCGACGGTGCCACCGACGCCTTTTATAGAAAAGATATGGTCTCACAGAGTGGACCGAACACTGGTCACGTAGTGACCGGACGCTGGGTTCTAGCGTCCGGTCAGTAGTGGCAGTCAGCGGGCAAGCGTCAGTCTTCGATCGGACGCTGGCGTTGGAAGTGACCGGACACTGACAGGGTGCGTCTGGTCAAGGTGACGTGTGATGACGTAGGCAGAGCAGTGTTGCTGGCGGTGACCGGACGCTGGTGCTGCGTCCAATCGCGACCGACTAGACGATGGGGTTGCTGCGTCCGATCAGTTGAAGCTGCTGTGTCCAGTCGTCAGATGACCGTTGAGATCGAATGAATAGCGTTTGAAGGAGGGGACACATGGCGAGTATTGCATGACCGGAGGCTGAGGTCCAGCGTCCGGTCGATCGGACCGGAGCGTCCGGTCGTCCCGACTTTTGCCCAGTGAATGGGTAACGGCTCTATTTGTTCGTGGGGTTATAAATAGAAGCCATGGTCGGCCTTGGGCCGGCAGCTGAGCACACTAGAGCCTTGGTGGCTTGTGTAGTAGTGCTTGGGAGCCCTCCATCTCACATATACTTGATAGTGATTATTCGATTATGTGAGAGAGCGATTCTAGTGGGATTGCATCATGAGGTTGCATCGAGTGGCACTAGGTTATCAAGTTGCAAGCCGGTGGTGCTTGTTACTCTTGGAGGTTGCCACCTCCTAGACGGCTTGGTGGTGGTCTCCGTCGAAGCTCGCAAGAAGCTTGTGCGGTGCTCCGGAGAAGAGCTTTGTGAGGGGCATTGTGCTCGCCCCGCAGGAGCCGCGAACAGCACCTCTAGTTGAGCGTGTCATTGAGCTACCCTCACTTTTGGGGTAGGTTCTTACTGTTCCCGACGTGCGGGCTTGGCGGGTGATGCCAATTAGCCGCCGAACCACCAAGTGAGCGGTCGACACAACGGAGACATAGCGTGTTGGCAAGCACGTGAACCTTGGGAGAAAAATCATCATGTCAATCTTGTTCTTCCCGTTGGTTTGCATCCTCGTTACATAAGCTTGTAGTTACTTTCATATACATTGTGTTTGTGTAGTTGCTCTTGTAACTAGTTAGCTTGTGTAGCTTACTAGTTACCTTCTTACTTGTGTAGCATAGAAGTAGCTCCCTTGCGTGGCTAATTAGGTTTGTGTAACCTTGTTAGTCACTTTGCTTAGTTTGTGTAGCTAAGTATTTGCGCTCTCTAATTTGGCATTGGTTGCCTTGTTGTTGAGCATTGCTAGTGAGCTTAGTTGGCTTTGTGCTTTTGCTTACTAGCATGTATAGGAGCTCCCTTGTTGCTTAAAGTACTAGTGGCATAGGTTTGTGTGACCTTGCTCCTAGAATTGGTTAGGTGAGCTCTAGCTAGCCTGACATCTTTGTTGCTTAATTAGTATCTTTGGAAGGTGCTAGAGAACATAGATAGAGTGGTGTAGTCTTGGCTAGACCGAAAGTTCTAATTCCACACTTGTTTCGGTTAGCCGATGCGATTAATTTTAGAAAGAACTATTCACCCCCCCTCTAGTCCGCCATCTCGCCCCTACACCCGCATGGCGGGAAAAGTTTGAGAAAATACCCGCATGGTGGGGTAAAGTTGGCATAGTATATATGTTAACCAATCCTGCATGGCGGGAGAGTTTGGTATAGTACTTATCCCGCATGGCAGAAGAAGGATGTGATGACTCATGTGCTCTAAGTGTATCCCGCACATGGAGAGAAATTTGGGATAGCTCTTATGCTATCCTAGTATTGACCGTACACTCTGATTGTGTCAAGGTCATTAAGTACTCAATGAATTTAAGAACAAAAGAAAGTTGCATGTGAACCAAAAGATAAGAATGATATGCAAGTGTGACTTGCAGAAGTATTGATAATAATAGACTATGTTGAGTTTTGAAGTGAAATGAGGAAAATGTACTCCTATACGAATTTTGTTTGCATGATGTAATCATATGGATGAAGTAAGTAATCAAAGTTTTCTCATTCACAAGAGTTCAGAATATTTCGAAATTATGGTAGAAAAGTTCATACCACATTTCGAGGGGGAGAAATGTAAGATTAATTAAGAAAGATATTTCCCCATACTTCAGATAATGCAATGTATACTATGCATTGAAGGTAAAAGTGATCTATAAAAGATGAATGTGATCGTTGAGGGAGTAAGACGGTCATAATAACGATACCCCTAAAGTAAAGAAATAGCTAAATTTTTGGACCTTTTATAGTTCCGATAGGAAGATAGCATAGTCGCCTAGTATTCATACTGGACGAGTTCAGAGTTATCAAGGCGGTGCTAAACGCGCCATATGAGTTTTTTAGCAGATTAAACCCAAACTAAGAAATTTGAAGATACACCATCTTTATAGAAGATGGAGTAATCTGGGGGAGCATGGTATGTAGATACCTAAAGCTTGAATAGAAGTGGGACTACATATCCACTACAGTGTTTTAGAGTAACAAATTGCTTAATACATGTTGATGTTGTATGACATATACAACACCTGATGTTAGCTCTTAAAGAAGATGAATAAGTAAATTAGGATCTTGTGATACAGGAGGCTATAGAACAATTGCCTTTTGGCAATGAAGAGTAACAATAGCCCCATATGAAAGAAGTGCCACGAGGCCCCAAAAGGTCTCAAAGAATAAGAAAATCAGATATTTCTGGTGACTAAGGAGTCAATGTTAAGAAAAAAATTAAATAGAGGGTAATTTCACCTCATTTGAAAAAGCCATGAGATGCGTTCACTCGTCTAAATGGCAAGAAGCAAAGGAAGATGAAATGAAATCGATAAATACCAACGATATTTGGGATTTAGAAGAAATTCCCAATGGAGCCAAAACAGTAGGTTGTAATGGGTCTGCAAGACAAATGTGACTCCAAAGGAAATATGGAAAGCTATAAAACGCCACTTGTGGTAAAATGATTTACACAAAGAGAATGAATAGATTATAATGAGAATGCAACGATTCTTTAAGAATCATAATGGTGTTAATAGCACACTACGATTTACAGTTACACCAGAAAGATGTAAAGACACATTCCTCAATGGGGATTTGTATAGAAAAGTTTACATGGCATAACTTAAAAGGTTTTGTCGTGGAAGGAAAAGAACGTAAGGGATGTTGCCTGAAGAAATCTATTTATGGATTAAAGCAAGCTTCAAGACATTGATACTTGAAATTTGACAGTACAATAAAAAAGTTTGGGTTTAAAGAGAATGTAGAGGATAATTGTATTTATGCAAAGTTTAAATATGGGAAATCAATTTCCCTAATCCTGCACATGGATAGCACCTTGCTCGCTAGTAGTGGTGTTAATCTACTGTTGGAGAAGAAGCAGTTCTTGTCCTCAAGTTTCAATGAGAATGATCTTGGTAAAGCGTCATTCGTTTCAGAAATTGGAACTTATCGAGACAAAAGGAAAAGGGGTATTAGAACTATCTCAAGTGTATACTTAGAGAAGATTCTAAAGAAATAAAGTATATATGTGAATAAACCTGCGTCTGTTCCTATAGTCAAGGATAATAATTTTGGGAACTTTCAGTGTTTCAAGAACCAATGTGAGATCGAAAGGACATCCTATATGCTTCAGCTGTTGGAAGCTTAATGAGTGTTTATAAGTAAGAACTTACCCTGACGCAGTTCATGTATTCGAGATGTTTTGGCAGAAGTCTAGTTCAGATATAGATCACTGGAATGGAGTTGAGAATGTTTTGCAATTGTGCAAAGATTTATAGGCCTCATGGTGAGTAAGAAAGAATAAGTACTCTCAAATAGTTGTGGGTACAAATATTAAATTTTGGCGAGATATTTAGTGAAACCCATATAGTAGCTAACACTCGCAGTTAGAATTTTATTGTGGAAAAGCTCCAAAAAACAGTTATGGTGTCATCAAAGATGCATACCCACAGTATAGCTTGTTATGAGGCTTAAGAACATGCGAAATGGTTAAAAGAACTTACATCGAAATTGATAATGGTATACAACAACAATAACCATTTAAGTAGTTCGCTCCTATAACAACGTGTTAAGTGTGCTGCCAAACACATTGACGTTAAAGTTATACGTTGTGAAGAAGAAAGTCCGAAATCATACTAAAAGTATTGAACATATAAGTAACAAGCAAGTGCTTGCGGATCCGCGTACAAAAGGCTTACCACCCAGTGTGTTCAGAGAACACACAGTCGACATGGATTTATGGGAAAGCCTATGATTTCCGGACAATAAAGGGCCCAAAGTTAAAGAATCTGTTTCAGAACAGAGACGTGTATTGTAGCTGTTAAATCTATCGGCGATTGACCGTGACGATGAAACATGCTCTATATACTAATCTGTGATGGAACAAATAAAAGTGAAAGTGATTAAAATCAAAATTTAAAGTTAAAGTATGAGTTGAGATCAAGGAGGAGAATGTTGGTTTGATCTCCCAACCACAGTGGCCCAACGGCCACTTGGGCTTTGACCTCGCGCCCTGATCGGGGGGCGCCCAGTCCATCTATGGCTGGCGGGCCCCCATCACACTGCGCAATAAATAGAGGTGGGGCCGGCGGCTCTCAATACGATGTTGACCTGAGCCGTACACCCCACCGGCAAACCCTACTCCGATCTAACAGAGGGGCGTAGCCAGTGACGGGAAGCACCGCCGCCGCCACGGCACTGCGCCAACACCACTTCACTGCACCACTCCTTCTTCAGCGCCCGTCGCTGCCCTAGCGCAAATCTTCACTGGCGTACCTGTGATGGCCGGATCCGCCTCCTCAATGCCTACCGATGGTCTGTGCCTAACCCTAACTCTCCCTCTCCCTCTCTGTCCCTCTCCGTACACATCATTTCTACAAGAAACCCAGTAAAACCCCACTCAACTACACCACGGATGGTCAAAGATTCTAACACCTGTCCCTGGGCACCAAGATAAAGCCGGAGTACATCCCGCCCAAGGAGAACGTGATCGTGCAGAACGAGGCTCCGGACGACGTGTACGTCGTCGTCTCCGGCGAGGTGGATGTCATACTGCTCGACGGCATCGACGAGCACGTGGAGGCGACGCTGGGGACACGGGACATCTTCGGCGAGGTGAGCGCGCTGAGCGACCGGGCGCAGCCCTTCACGTTCCGGACGAGGACGCTGAGCCAACTGCTGCGGCTGAAGCAGGCCACGCTCAAGGCGGCTATGCAGAGCAGGCCCGAGGACAGCGTCGTCATCATCAAAAACTTCCTCAAGGTTACCGCTTACCAGTCGTCTCGCAGCTCTCTGCAAAAGTCTGAACAAACTGCACCGCGCTCTGCCGCTCTGGGCTGGTGGTGATCACTGAAACGGTTGCAGCATCAGGTCGAGATGCATGGCTTGAACATGAAGGTCGAGGACTTGCTGGCAGACAACACTGGCGAGCATGACGACGACGCGAATGTGCTGATGGTTGCCGCGATGGGAAACAGCGGCTTACTCGAGGACCTCCTCAGGGCAGGGAAGGACGCTGACGTCGGCGACGCCAAGGGCAGAACAGCATTGGTAAGCGAACATACACACGACACGAATCCAGGGCATTCCGCGCATCCATGCACTGCACAGCCATTTGATGCGGACACTGTTGTTGGTGACGCCACTCGCAGCACATCGCGGCGTCCAAGGGGTACGAGGACTGCGTGCTGGTGCTGCTCAAGCACTCGTGCAACGTGAACATCAAGGACGCGCAGGGCAACACGGCGATGTGGAACGCCATCGCGGCGGGGCACCACAAGATCTTCAACATCCTGTACCACTTCGCGCGCGCGTCGAACCCGCACGCCGGCGGAGACGTCCTGTGCCTCGCCGCGCGCCGCGGCGACCTCGACGCGCTCCGGGAGCTCCTCAAGCTCGGCCTGGACGTGGACTCGGAGGACCACGACGGCGCCACCGCGCTGCGCGTGGCAATGGCCGAGGGACAATCCGACGCGGCCAGGTTCCTGATCATGAACGGGGCCAGCGTGGACAAGGCGAGCCTCGACGACGACGGCTCCGGCTCCGGCGCCACGCGGCTAACAATGTCGCCGACCGTACTTCGCGAGCTGCTGCGGAAGCGGGAGCTCGGCCACTCGATAACCATCGTTGACTCCCCAGCGGTAGTCCCGGACGGCGGCTCGTCGGGGCACTGCCGTCCAGGCAGATTACAGAGCAGAAGCTCGGAGCCTCGGACAACCAGCGCTGGCCTCGGGTGAGCATATACAAGGGCCACCCTTTCCTTAGAAACCGCAGCTCTGAAGCTGGCAAGCTGATCAATCTGCCAGGCACCATGGAAGAATTCAAAGCCATCGTCGGTAGGCGCAGAAAGCAGAGTTCATTCAGCTAACTGCAGTTGCAGTGGCAAATTAATTGAAGTACTGAAGTATTCTATCGCGCTTTTCTTTTTCTTCAGGTAAGAAATTGAAAGTTGATGCGGAGAAGGCGCTGATCGTGAACGACGAAGGAGCGGAGATCGACTCCATTGACGTGATCCGGGACAAAGACAAGCTGTTCGTGGTCACCGAAGAAGATCTGAGGAGGCTGGCATCAATGGACTCGCTGTCTTCATCATAGCGTTTGTAGATCCAGGTTTTTCCATAGCAAGTCACACGGGTAGATGTGCATCCAACCAAGAGTATTGTATGTTTAATAACCGAGTCATCTCTGTGCGTGCAATTATGACACATATCTACTCATGCAAGTTATCCACATTAATAACCCACGTCATCCATTAAAATGTATTTATTTATCCACATCAGTAATACCATACAATCCACTAAAAGTTTATTCACGATACCCACAGCAACACGCGAGGTATGCTTATCGTATCTTATAATCATAAACTCTACTAGCATTCTATCTTAACGTGTAAGTCATCAACATCATTGATCTCCTACAAAATGTCATGTCATCCCTAGCTACTAACTTTTAACCTTTTAATGTAAGTTATACAGGTCGTCTCAACTAAGTGTAATTACTATTTTTAATAATATAAAAATATACAAGACATCCATATATTGTTATTGTTTTATTGTTCCATCGTCTTATAATTCAAGTTCTACCAAATTATATTAGTTGTTTTAATTGATTCTTTAATTGCATTGGCTAATTTTGATAAGAACCGATGCAAGCAGTCACCCCGGAGTGGGGCAAGTTCTAGCAGGGGCAGAGGAGTGGGCAGCAGCGGTGGTAATCCGCTGGAAGAGGCACGTTTGATGAAGAAAGGCAGAAGTGCGGAACCATCCCAGCAGCTTGTCCAGCTACAACCCAAATATGCCTTATATCTTGGGAGTCACAATGAGACTGGCTTTTCGCATGAGCAAGGGTCCGGCTAGAGTATACACACCCTAACTATTAGACCGAGGGATTCAAAAAGACAATGAGTTAGCTAGCTTATTTTTATCTCATCGCTCATGCATGTTTATCCTTGAGGAAAACCAAACTTGCATCTCCCCCACCCAACCATATGCATGACATATTCGCAGCTCACCTTCACACCACACCTCTATTTGTATTTTGTCGATAGAGTTACTTCCTCCGTTCTATTTTATCTAACACAAGTTAAAACGACACGGTCTTCTGGGTTACACTTTTATCATTCATTTGCTTTATATTATATTATTTATACTTATAAATTTATAATCATTGGATAGTATAATTTCTTACCAATCTAGTCATATAAAGTTTGGACTACTATTTTCTGTGCCGATCGAAGTATATTAAACTGTTGACCGTACTTACTTTAACGAAACACCTGATTTATTAGAGGGGGGCGTATATTAACTCTGACCTGTGCGGGTTGCCCGCCTTCCACTTTAAAACAAGAAAGAACGTTACATCACGCACACACGCGCACCAAAGCCAAGCCCAGCACTCGACACCACCACACCACAGCGCGCACACGCACCGAGCCGCGTGCACACGACACGCACCTCACGGCGGCAGCGGGAGTAGATCGATGGGGAGCAGCGGGGGCAGCAGCGAGCACTTCCTGCGGCAGCTGAGTTCGAGCGACGGCGGCGGCGCGCCGCACCAGCTGCAGCAGCGGGAGTGGGAGTGCGGCGGCGGCACCGGCACCGGCAGCAGGCGCGGGTCGCGGCGCTGGTCCAGGAAGAAGGCCAGCAGGGCGCGGGGACACCGCCGGTTCTGCAGGACGGAGGAGGCTGCGGCGGCGGCGGGGCGGAAGCGGGTGATGGTGGTGGTGGACCAGAGCTCCGGCGCCAAGCACGCCATGATGTGGGCGCTCACCCACGTCGCCAACAAGGGCGACTTCCTCACCCTCCTCCACGTCCTGCCGCCGCAGAGCGGGAGCGGCGGTAGCGGTGGCAGCCGCGGCGTTGCGGAGGACGCCTCCGCGCTCGCCAACTCCCTCGGCGCGCTTTGCAAGGCCTGCAAGCCTGAGGTGCGTCTAGCCGTCTACTTCTTCACTCATGCGCAGCTTGTTTCTACATGTTTTTTTTTACAACTTGTTTCTACATGTTGTATACTTGTATCCACAGTAAACAGATATAAGGCATGCTCGTCGCATTTTGTTTCAGAACTTCAGTTACACTGAAATGAAGACATAGGTGTTTGACGTTCTCATTTAGCATTTGATTCGGCAAATATGGACATTGCTTTCGAGTTCATTTTAAGACTTCTGAGCATGCCCGTGAGGTGTTCAACAATGTGCATTATGACCTTAATCTGCGCTAACAATAATAAGGCACGGTTTGGATTGCGGGATTTTTTTTCCCGTTTCCTGCGGGTTTTTTTTCCGTAAAAACAAGTTGATTCTTATAAAATCCCTGTACAATTTCTATAAAATTCCTAAGATTCCCAGAGACCCAAGAGACTGAACTTTCAAGCTCACAATTGCAGGGAGCTGAATCCTGATGGAAATAAAAAATGCTACCTTTACCGAGTTAGTTAGTCCAAACTCAAAAGCTTTGCTTCTTTATGCAATGCATGTGGTGAAATTTGTACTTACAGAGTCATACGGTTGGCCCTGTGGCTTTTTCTTGGATCAAGTTGTTTGGGTTCTTGGGCCACTACTGACTGCCTGCCTGGGCGCAAGAGTTACGCGAGTAGGTGGCTAGATCTGATCCGAACGTTCATGAAAAGAGATGCCATCATAGCCACCCTTTTATTGATGGATCATGGCAGGCCTAAAGCTAAAAAGGGTCTCATCTTCCTAAAAAGCAAGATGCTCAGAATTATATCCTGGTCTCCCAAACAATTGAGAAAGAAATGCCTTTATTAGGAACTAATAACAAGTTCAGTCTCTGCACAAAATTTTCTGACCTTGTTTAATAGGAACTAATAACAGGTACAGTCAAACTGTAAATTTTTTCCCCTTATGCCTTATCGTTTGTTTGTACAAAAGAAAAACTACTGTGGCATATTTCAGTGTACTTGAGTCACTGTGTGTTGCAGTGGAAGCATGCGCAGCTGCTCGTCTTTTAGCCCGTGAAACGGGTGTGCTCATGCATCACGGTATCCGATCTCTGGTGCGATATGACACAAAATTGTTTGGTGATGGACGTTACAGGTGGAGGTGGAGGCGCTTGTGATCCAGGGGCCCAAGCTGTCGACCATCCTCAGCCAGGTGAAGAAGCTGGAGGCGTCCATGCTGGTGCTCAGCCAACGCAAGCCCTCGCCTTTCTGCTGGTAAGCACTGCCACTGCACTGCACACACACACACACAACATGCATGTCATGTGCACGCACCGCCTTCTCATCCAATCCGCCTGCGATGTGTCCCTCGTCACGGATCGGATCATTCAGTATTTCAGTTGGGCTGTGCCGTGCAAAGGTGAAAGAGGGAGGGGAGGGAATAGAATCTCGCGGAGCTGGCACAGCCTATCACACTGCTGTTCGTGCCCATTATTCTTCAGAATTCAGAAACAAATGCCTGAAACTCCCAGAGAGCATGTACTGTATATTTTTAGCAGCTGAAGTTTTCTTTCTTGGTAGCAAGAAAGAACTGTTTGACAAGCTGTCAACTTTAAGATGAACATGAGACCAGTGTAGGGGCAGGGATGGGATGGTCAAGCACTAGCAGACAGCAACAGCCATGTGCCATCCATAAACCGGAGATGCCTTTCCCTTGTCCTTGCAGTTTAAATTCGATTCCATCTCCCGAATGGAGCAAAGCAACCAGCAAGAACCGTAGGGGTACTACTGTCACTGTGTGCCCTGGCAGTCGTTGCTCTTGTACGCCTGTGAAAGTAAAAACATCCGGAAAGAAAAGTTTAAAACCACACGAAAAAGCTTACATACAGCGTCAGAAAAAAGTTACTATGCCAAAGTCACCTTTTCACCACTTGTATAATCAAATTAAGCTTCCATGTTTATGTATCTACCTGCTAGTAGAGTAGTAGATTGCTGATGCGTGGGTGGCCGTTGTGAACAAACATTGCAGCTTCCTGCGGAGCAGCAGCGAGGAGCTGGTGGAGGAGTGCATCAACCGGGCGGAGTGCCTGACGCTGGCGGTGCGGCGGCAGAGCAAGGGCGTCGGCGGCTACCTCGTCAGCACCCGGTGGCAGAAGAACTTCTGGCTCCTCGCTTGATCGATCCACAAGGCCTCCGCCTCCGCCTCCCCTCCCGGTGGCAGAAGATTTTACTGCCCGGGCTAAGCTTTTCACAAGGCCAATAAGTAACCACTACTGCATCTATTGATCTACTATAACCTCCAGTGTCCTAGGGTGTGCCAGTGTGCGTGTGTGCCTGATCCTCTCTCTCTCTCTGATGCGCTGCTGTATTCTATCGTCTTGGTTTAGCTGTGCTGCTGTAGCTGTTGTGTAGTAAAGCCAGAAGCTGACCTGTCTGTTCTGCCGGAAATCTGTCTGTTTGTAGAGCAGGGTGCAGGAAACTAGAATTTGTGTATTGTGCGATGTGTTTGTTTGCTCGCTGAAATGCTAAGTACGGAGTTCCATAATGAACTTACCTGTTCGGCAGGCCGTAAACGATTGTGGATTATAAGCTGGAACAGTATTTTTTTCTCACATCAAACCAGACAAAGCAGCCAGCCCAACAAGTTGGATGTGTGTTGACCAACTGTCCCCTCTTGCTCTCTCAATGTTGTCCTACCCTAATATGCTCTCCAAAACGCTGGAAGCCAACTGTGTCAAACAAACTTGATTCCATGTCAAAGCTAAACTTGCTAATCGTAGTGAGTAGTGACTGCCTACAACTACAATAGGACGACAACCCCGGTTAAACCCTCGCCCCCCACCTGGCCCAGATCAATAACGCGCAGCAGTGACTGGTTCAGATCAGGCAGGCTCCTAAACACACGGTCGGCATGGTAGTCACCACTCACCAACAACGCACGGTGTCCCCGTCCCCAGTCCCCAGACCCGAGCCCAGGATCCGAGAACAAACCGGTCGGCATCGGCCTCGGCCTCGGCCCGCGCGGGGACGCCGACGGATGGAGCGATGGACACGGCGACAAATCCGGCAGGCAGTCAGGGACCATTGCTGGCTTGCTCGCCTTGAATCTTCTTCACTGCCGCACAGGGGGCGAGCCGGTGGTGTGTCATGTGTGTGTGCAGCACAATTATGGCCCGCGGATGGGAGGCGGCAAACAGTCTCTTCCTTGGTTTCTACACCGATAAGCTCGACGGGTGCTCGTGGGTTGCGAGAGAAAAACACTATTGTGTGGCTCAAACCAACGAAGGAACAGCCTGAAGGGGGCCGGATGGTCGATCGTCCCCGCGACCCCGCCCCGTGGCCCGCGCCCGTTCCCGCTCCGCTCGGCGGCATCGCGGCGTCATGATGGTGCGTACCGGGGCGACTGGTGCGGCGAGGGTGGTGGTGCTACGTAGCTGGGCGCAGGCTTTTACCACCACGGGTGCTGGGTGCAGGCGGGGCTCATCATGAACCATCATTCCCGGGAGTTGAAGGCTGTGTTGGGTCTCAGCCGCTCCGCTGCGGTCGTCTGCCCTGATTGCGGCAGTTTTGTACGCTCCCCGGTGCCGTCGTGATGGCGTACAGCGAAGTAGCGAACCTTTTGCTTTTCAGTTCTACTGTTCGATCTCGTGCTGGAAGATGAAGAAGACGACGCGGCAGTTACGCTTCCTTCCGGGCCTCGCGATGGTGTACGGTGAACTTTTATCTTTTCAGTTCTATACTGTTTGATCTCGTGCTGTAAGGTGAAGAAAAGGTAGTAAGGGTATAGAAGATGCGCAAACTGACCATGAAAAGAAAATTCTTGGACCTTTTTGAAGGCAGGAATTTTATATAAATTTCATTCACAGGAAACAGTCTATTTTCATAGAAAAAAATGTAGAAAATAGGAAAAATTCTCTTGTTCTAAAGAGGGCCTAAACTAGTTCCCCCAAAAAAAAAAAGAGGGCCTAAACTGAAAACTGGTTGATAGTAGCAGAAAAGAGAGCTATTACATACTAGGCGATGTTGAATCTCTTTAAGGTCGTGATTTTTTTTCTTCTTATAATCAGATTCTTATTGAAAAGAAAACAAGAATCCTACCGGAGGCTTTGATTAAGATCGCCACTTTAGAATTTATTTTAAGAAATCACTTCAGAATTTTGAACTGGTACAATCAAGATTCAAGAACCGAAAGAGCCAGCAGATATGATGATTATAAACGAATTGATTATGAGCAACATATCCCGGGATCTACATTTCAGCTTGTCTAAGCGCCGCGTGCGTGCTCACCGTCCGAAACGCTGTTCGCGTCGATGTTCATGACCATGCTGTAAACGATTTATAACCCTCTTAACGAAACACGTGTCAACGGGTACATTCTCCAAAAAATTTTTTGATTAGAAGCTAAAAAAATGGTCTAATAATGGAGCTTGAGCTGAGCTCAGCATTTGGATTTTGGAGCCCCAGTCCCCAGAGGCCAGAGGCCAGAGCCAGGCTCGGTGTGCCGAACACAACGGGAGGCCGCGAGTGTTTGGTTCGCGGGCTCCTCTTGGACCACAGCGGGAGCATGGGATGGGCTGGAGACAGCGGCCCATAGACATGGGTCCCCCTGCGGGCTGCGGCGCCTTGTGGCTCTGCGGCGTCGTTCGGTCCGGCGTGTGCCGCCGTGCCAGTTCGGCCCAACGAACTCGACATTGACGTTGCTTCTCTATCGCAGACCACCACCAGAAGCAGCACGCAATGACGCAAGTACTAGGCCACTGCCACGTCCGCAAAAGAATGCAATTATGAAATCATACCGGTCAAAATAACTTAAGCTCCATCAAGTATATAGTAAATAATACTAGCATTTATATCTTTAAATAAATTTATTATAAAAATATATTCTATAACTAATTTAATAATATTTATTTTGTCTTATGAGTGTTAGTATACTTTTTCATATAATTTTAGTCAAAATTTAGACCGTTTAATTTCTTAAAATGTGAATTATATTTTTCTTTGTGGACGGACGGAGTACCTACATAGTACAGACTACAATTAGCCTGTTTCGCTGGTTGGTTTATGGGCTGATAAGTCCGACTGGTGCTGGTTTGTTGTGAAAGAAAAATAATGTTGACCGACTGATAAGCCCTGACTGAAACCAACAAGCGAACAAGCTGAATGACGCAATGACGCGTCTCTGCAGTTGGTGCACCTCGTTGCCAGCTGACGGCCATCGCGTCTAAAAATGGCCATGCCCATAGCCAAAAATTGGCTAGAATCCGAAATCCCGATGGCGCGCCCTGATCGATCACGCGGAGCAAAGTGGAGAACTGGAGATAGGCCAGCGGGCACTTGGCAAAAACGCGAGAGGTCCATCCCCGCACGTCTCGAGGGCCACCAAATATGGCTCACTGATCAGTGATCAATCGGGTCGCCGTCCTACTCCTACTCCTACTCCTGCCATTCGGCAGCGCACGCGACGCGGATGCCGGATGCTTCACCGGGGCGGGCGTGCACATTTCAGACGAAATGCATATATGGTGGCCCGTTTATTTGTGTACCGGCACTGCGCAACTGCCTTCTAGTTGGAGCATCCCCGGTTTTCGACTTCAACGGCCGGGAAGGACGCGAGCCGTGGCACAACTGTCCATCATCGTCACAAGGTCGCGGTTGTCATCACTGGTCAATCATGGTCGCCGTCCGAACTGAGAGTGGGATGCAGCGACCAACCCTTGTTGGACACTAAAAGCGTGTTTGTTTGAGGGATCGACTCATCTAGCTAGAATGGAGTGGTCCACCTTAAGGCCACCTTAGGTTCGCGGAGCTTATCCATCATCAACCTGTAATTAAGCTGCTGATGAGTACCCTATCAGAAAAGGTTCATTAGTACAAACAGCATTTGTGACTTCCCAAAAAAATGTGACTACAAAATTAAGAAAACACAAAAGCGAATGAGAACGCCGAAGTCATGCATATATGGTGTTAATTAGATATCTTCTTCTGTTTCCATCAGACCCCAAAGCCAGATACTCATTCACACAAGAAACGGAACAAATTAATTAATAACTGGCCAACTTTATCATATAGACACACATATAGCAAGCCAGCAGGAGATATGCGGGCATCCCGGCAGTGCCAGCCAATGCTCTGCAAACGTGCCCGTTTCTGCTGCCTCCTCACTTCCTCAGGTATAAGTAGCAGAGAGGAACACAAAGAAGCAACTGCAAGGAACGATCGAACTGGTCCGGGAGCCGGGAGGTCCAGGCACGAGGCCAGCTGATCGATCATCACCATTCACCAAGGATACCGTGGGAGAGAGTGAGTGAGAGAGAGATGGCCGTCGCCAAGGAGGTAGTCGCCGTCGTGACTCTGCTTCTCGGGCTGACGTCGTGCACGACATCATCGACGGCGGCAGCGACGGCAGGGACAGGGAGTGCGCGATGGAGGGAGGAGGACTGTGGTGGTGTGCGGGGAGAGGTGACATACGACCACAGGGCCCTGGTGCTGAACGGCACCAGGAGGTTGCTGTTCGCCGGGGAGATGCACTATCCACGGAGCACGCCAGAGGTAATGCTGCTGCTGCGTGCCTGCACTTTTTCTTGCATAATTTTGCTCCCTGTTGCTCAATAAGATCGATGTCAGCTGTATTGCTATTTTATATTTAGGGCGGGCGCGGGAGTTTTACCTGAGTCTCAGTCGTTTGATTGCGCGTACGTGTACGTCTTTGTGTTAGAACAAAATGGATCCATGAGGGACGATATGAAACGCTTATAGATTTGTACATTATTCTGCTTTAGCCTCACGGTTTGAGATTCAGGGTATTTTTTGGAGGATCGGAGCAGCGATCGACGTGGAAGTATGCACGGTCGTTACGTACGAATAGTCGAGTAGGCTGGCACTAGAGATGTACCACTACGGACCAAAGCAGCAAATGCTCCGCCGGCTCTAACAAGTGACAGATGGAGGATCGGACTGCAGGCGTGTTTGCCTCGGCCCACCCGCCCGCGCCTCTCGCTCGTCGTCATCGGTTTTTGGCGCTCGGCCTGGCGGACCGCGCGTGGCGGTGGCACACTGGCATCCACGGCGTCGGCGCGGCGTGCGTGTTCCACCGCCCCCCGGTGCTCGTGCGCCGGACGCACTGCCCAGTGCCCACGGCGCCCTTGGTGCTGAATCGCCTGTGGCTAGTACTGCAACCATTTCGCTAGCTAGTCCTAATGGAAGTTGGAGTGGACGATCAACGCCTCCACGATCCACCCTCCCGGCCGGCTTTAACGAAAGGCCCGGAAGCGAAAATTAAAAGAAACGCCGCATGCAGGTTGCAGGGCGCAGGCACAACTGCTTCCGGTTGATAAAACAACATTGATTGAAACACACCATCAGTGATATGATCACCGCGTACTGGAAAGCGCAAAAGCGCAATAACCTAGGTACGTCAACGTGATTGCCAACTGAAAGTTGGAAGCCGTGACCTGCCCCTGCTGCTCTTGATCTCTTCTCTGTTCTCTCGCATGCTAGTTATTGCCGGTTGCTCTGTTATTCACTTGACTTGAGCATGGCATGGATGCATCTCTGCCTCCACACGTTCAAGTTCGAGTGAGCTAGCTAGCTAGTAGTCCGGTGGTAGCATACTCGCTAGTACTGCACGTTTCGTTGGTTCTGGGCTTCCAAGCACAAGGCTGACACATCTATACAGAAACGAGAATATATTCTTTCTGAGTTCTGACACAATTAAAATCGGGCTTGCTCGTGAACCTGGCTACATACTGGAACGGCTTGTATTGTATTCTTGGATCGAGGCCACACAAGTGGACGCATGTGCCTCTACGACAACCATGGCTCCGCCGACGCCGGCCATCCTCCCTCCTGCAGGTCCGGCATCGTGGGATGCGGCTGCCTGCCGTAGCTCGGTGCCTCGGTGTCTCCTTCGATGTTGCAGCATCAAGCTTCAGGCTCTGCAGCCTGGCAATCTTCAAATTCCTCGCATGTGACATAATTGGCTATTGGTCAACTTATCTAGCGTGGGAACATGGAACATTTCAGTATTTCACATGCACGTTCAGAATGGAATATCTGAAACTATACACCTTCATGGATTCTGTCTTCACAAATTTTGCACACAAACAGAGCAGAGATGTCAGCAATGAGTTTAAGAAACTGAGCTGACTTTTGAACTTAGTTCTGAAAAAGATGAGTTTCCTGTGTGAATTTCATGTCATGTACTGCCATGGCTTGAAATAAAATGGCAATAGCTCTTGTGTGTATTTGCCTATTTGGTACCTGACAATAGCCTCTGAGCAATATCTGTTCACTTCTAAATTTTCAGCTTGCATGCTTAACTAATTTGGTCAGTCATTTGGGTTCTGAAGTTATGCTGTGTGAGCAAGTGAACAATTGAACTTTTGATCTTGTCACCTTGCTGTTAAGTGCTGTGACCATGTGCGCTTCTGAGAAGGACTGTTATATGAACTTGTTTTGGTTCTGTGAGTGCTCTGATAATTTTTTAGGCTGCAAACGATTGATAATTAATATAGATGATTCTATAGAAATATTTATATATATACATTCATCTTATTCATTTGTATAAAAAAGCAACAAAGTGACTTACAAAGATCGTATTAATTCTTGATCATAGATGGGTGTATGCATTAAACAGTTTGCGGTGAAATAGATGGTTTACTGTACAAGTTTCCATTTAGCCGTGTGTTGTGACGTGGCAAGTGCCCTTAGTTGTCGATTTGCTCATTATTTGGGTCGCGTGTTGCTGCATTTAGTTTGTTTGCCAGGGATTTTACTACTAGGCGTGTCCGGTATGCGGCACATGTGTACGCATATAGGTCTACGGCTACACAAAATAAAATAAGGATGAACACATCTCGATCTCTGGTCAAATAACACTTCTCGATCTATTCTAGGGTGCGTGGTATCACTTGTCCAGTGTCCACGGAACATGCAGAGTTTTGGGATGCCCCGATCACTGTAAATTGCTAGCTCTATCACGGTTCATCTGAATACACACAGCACGAAACCGACAGGATGTGCAGAATGTAGAAACCATCTTGACTGCGTTATACTCTTACTTCCACACTCCACAGTCAATGCGAAGTGTTGAAACTGCCGTTCTCGAGGCTGCACTAGCAGGGGACAAGATGCAAGGCCATGTTTAGTTGGGCAGGCGCCGACAGATTTCGTGACACTGTAGCGCGCACTGTAGCGTTTTGTTTTTATTCGGTAATAATTGTCCAATCGTTGACTAATTGGGCTCAAAACGTTCGTCTTGCAAAGTACAACCAAACTGTGCAATTAGTTTTTGATTTTATCAACATTTAGTACTCCATGCATGTACCGCAAGTTTAATGTGACGGAGAATCTTCTTTTTACATAGTGCCAAATTCTGGAATTTGGGGCATCTAAACATAGCCCAAATATCTGTAAGCCTATTTTCTACTTGTAATAACGTGTTTAGCACTCTACTCTTGTTGGCGGATACGATGCGATATGAGACCCAGAGATCTATACTGCATGGGATCACTCGTTTGCCAATTGTTTGCAGTTCATACCTTGACCAAAATTTGCAGCGCCGTCGACGAGATTTGGCAAAAGGTCATGACTTCCCCCAACGTCTCAGCGTGTATATATATGTGCATATACAAAGCGTCTCCCTTTCAACTGACTTGAGCATAGAGACTGGAAGCCGGCCCTGAACTACATATCCTAGTGATCATAGAAATGCCAATAAACATTGCCGCCACAGCGTTGCTCGCTGTGTTGGCAGCCTTGTTGTGCATGCCACCGGCCGCGGTGGTGGCCGAGATCCGGTGGCCGGAGGAAGATGGGGTGGCAAGACAGGTGTCGCTGGATGCTAGGGCCTTGGTAGTTGATGGCACCAGGAGGCTGCTGTTCGCCGGTGAGATGCACTACACCAGAAGCACCCCTGAGGTTAGTGCACGCCATTGCCTGGTGGGAAAAATGCCAAAGAAAATCTGTAATCTCTATCATCGGCAATTTATCTTTGCATAAGTGATCATAGATATCAAGTTGATTATAATTCGATGCGGTTCAAAGCACAACTAGTATGATCGATCATATCAGGGAGCTGATGGACATGAGCTGCTCCCAATCACCCAGAGCCACTGCATAGTGTACCCACCCCAACTAGTGGTCTGGCCGCCGTTATTATATCAAGCTCAGAGCAGATCTGGAAGAGCTACGGAAATACTTCTTGTTCATTGCAAAAGAGTGGTTTTACATTAGTTTCTGTATGCCACCAAGCTATTTAAGCCCATTTCACAGGAGCGCTCAAGCAGAGAAAAAAATTACTTGTCTCCTCTAATTGCCCTCACTGACCTAATATTGCCATTTCTACAAGCACACATATTTTATAAAAAAAATATAAATTAGAAACCGTGTGTCATACAAAATTACAAATGGCATGTTTTTTCTGTGGTGTACACACTCATTTGGGAACACCTCAGTATTTTTTTGGTGTGTCATTCAGAGTGACCAGCAATCCTGAGTTTCAGGATTATGATAATCACAGCAGAATTGGCTTAGAGGCCAGGGTGCCAGGCATTTCAGAAAATAAGGGCATGCACACACAAAATCCTTTGGTTGAGAGTTATAGGCAAGAATATGTAATGCAAACAAAAGTATATAGGACAGACTTCAAATATAATAAATGAACTTCGTAATGTTTTCTGGCTTATGCGCTGCATGTTTCAGTTATACCTTTTCTTCTTAAAAAGTTCTCGAATAATTGCAGATGTGGCCAAAACTCATTGCTAAAGCAAAGGAAGGTGGCCTTGATGTGATACAGACCTATATATTCTGGAATGTTCATGAGCCTGTCCAGGGCCAGGTAGATGCTCTTCTCAGTTTCATATGAACACCGGTCAAAGCACCTGAAAAATATCCTGTGAGAGGCCAAGTACTAAGAGATGTGTAATTTGTAAATGGTATCATTTCACCAGTACAACTTCGAGGGAAGATATGATCTTGTCAGGTTCATCAAGGAAATTCAAGCTCAAGGCCTCTACGTAAGCCTCAGGATTGGTCCCTTCATAGAGTCTGAATGGAAATATGGGTATGAATGAAATAAATACAACAAAGTATATATTCTCGCTGAACTAAAATATTTTAGAGAAGCATCTCAAAAAAGATTTAAGGAACTATATAACATCTAAGTAAAATAAAACTAGATATTACCTCAACAAATGCTGAATATCTTTTGTTTGGTCCATGCAGAGGATTTCCGTTTTGGCTACATGATGTCCCAAACATTATCTTCCGAAGTGACAACGAACCCTTTAAGGTAAGCAAACTTGTGATGTGGGATTTTTAAACTCAGTTTTTCTTTTTTAATGAAAGACCAGACAAATAGTAGGGTTCCATTTACCAAGATCCAAATGAAGCACTACTTTAGTACTTTCATCAATAATTTATCATGATAAAACCTGTTTAAAGGCATCATACTAAATTACTTACATCTGATCTATGCAGCAACATATGCAAAGATTTGTTACAGATATAGTAAACATGATGAAACATGAAGGGCTTTACTACCCACAAGGAGGCCCCATTATAACTTCTCAGGTCTGTAAAATAACAAAGTTAACGATTTTTGGCGTGTACATCATCTAACTACATAAATTATATGCAGATTGAGAACGAATACCAAATGGTTGAGCCTGCATTTGGCTCAAGTGGGCAACGTTATGTCAGTTGGGCAGCTGCAATGGCTGTAGACCTTCAAACAGGTGTTCCCTGGACGATGTGCAAGCAAAATGATGCTCCAGATCCAGTTGTCAGTATTCATTCTCATACTATTCCACTTGACTTCCACAATGCTAGCAGAAAGTTCCAACGAGTCTAATAACAACTTCATGATTAGATCAATACATGCAATGGGCTCATTTGTGGAGAAACATTTGTTGGACCAAACTCAGCTAACAAGCCTGCATTATGGACAGAAAATTGGACCTCACGGTATATGTGCTACAATATTTTCACTTGTTAATTTAACATTTTCTAATCGTTATGGAATACAACATGCTTAATGGTAGAATGTTCATGCATCCAGCTATCTTATTTACGGTAATGATACAAAATTGAGGTCTCCAGAAGATATCGCATTTGCAGTTGCATACTTTATAGCAAGGAAGAATGGAAGCTATGTGAGCTACTACATGGTATTAACTTCCTGAAACAGAATTGAATATTTCCTAGAAATACCTCAGTTTCTTTTTTTTTTGTTGATTATCACAAAATAACTTTGTTGTTGTTGTTGTCTACTGATTATGATAAAGTATCATGGAGGAACAAACTTTGGGAGGTTTGCTTCTTCATATGTAACAACGAGCTACTATGATGGAGCTCCTCTTGATGAATATGGTAAATATTTGCACAAAATAGAAGCGTGCTAAACATATTTACACAATTTTGATAAGAAATTATCACATCAAAAAAATTAATTGAATCATATCCAGGTTTGATATGGCAACCAACATGGGGTCATCTCAGAGAACTGCATGCTTCAGTAAAACAGTCATCAGAACCACTACTATTTGGGACATACTCCAATCTTTCTTTAGGTCAAGAACAAGAGGTAAAATTACAGAAAGGAAAAGTTGATACTTTATTTCAATAGACTCCGCCAAGATCAGGACATAATGTATGATGTACTCCAGGCACATATTTTTGAAACAGAATCACAATGTGTGGCTTTCCTAGTCAACTTTGACCGGCATCATATATCAGAAGTAGTATTTCGTAATATATCACTGGAACTGGCCCCCAAATCAATCAGCATTCTCTCAGATTGTAAGAGAGTAGTTTTTGAAACAGCTAAGGTGAGTAAACCTACATACCGTTTATGGCATATCCTTTATTTTTTCCCTCTATAACCACAGGATAGAGGAAGATGTCTTCATTGTCCGATTTTTGCGTGTGTCACAGGTAACTGCTCAGCATGGATCAAGAACGGCTGAAGAAGTGCAGTCTTTCAGTGACATTAATACTTGGATGGCATTCAAGGAACCAATTCCACAAGATGTGAGTAAAGCTACGTACAGTGGAAACCGGCTCTTTGAACATCTATCAACCACTAAAGATGATACCGATTATCTATGGTACATTGTTGGGTAAGATAAACTTTCCCAAAGATCTTTTGCTCCATCATTTGATCTTCTTTACGACAGTTACTTGTTTCATCACTATCTTAAACACGTAATAAGGGAAAACTCTCTCAAATGCAGCTATGAATATACACCGAGTGATGATGACCAGCTTGTACTGATTAATGTTGAGTCAAGGGCACATATATTGCATGCCTTTGTCAACAATGCATATGTGGGCAAGTATCTTACTATCTTATTAAATTACTGTGGTTTTCCCAAAGTTCTTCAAGTATATTTATCTCTTTATGAAACCATACAATGTTCCAGATTACATTATTCTCTTTGTTACAATTAATGCGTTAAATTATATGTATGCTCTAGAAGTGTTCCCTCTTATCTAATTTGTGTTTGATATAAGTCTTTTCCATGACATTTTAGGTAGAATATATGGGAGCCATGGTGGACCTGCCAATATCATTCTCAACATGAATATTTCTCTAAAGGAAGGGCCAAACACCATATCATTGCTAAGTGCTATGGTTGGATCACCGGTATAAATCATATAACCCTACTATGTAGTGAACTATAAAGAATTAGCAATTAGGGAAAACTAAAAGTGGGGATCAAGTGTTAGTCGCTGAATTCTCACTCTTGGTAGTAGGAGAATTCTTACTCTCATCGAGAGATGATGACACTAGGAGTTGGGGCAATTTTCTTGTCTATTTCTCACACAAACTCATACAAATGTCATGCCAACCTGAGGGGTTGGGGTTACATATTTATAGGCTGCTAGCCAGCCAAGCATATGCCAAGATGCTAGTCTAAGATGCTAATATGCTGTCCTAGCTAAGATGTTGTCCTCTAGTCTAAGATGCTGTCCTCTAAGATGCTGTCCTCTAATCTAAGATGCTGTCCTAAAAACAGAAAACAGCCACAAGGACCATGTGGGCAGCATAGCCCCACAAAGACCAGCCACACATGAGACTTATCCATCATTCTCCCCCTAAGTCTTGTGCGTCATCTTGTGGGAGAGTTGAACCATCCCGGTCCTGGAGCAGAGCTCAAGGAACTTGATCCTCCCAAGAGGCTTGGTGAGCAGGTCTGCAAGCTGGTCCTTGGTGTTGATGTAGCTCGCTTTGATGCTCCCTTCCTCCAAACAGCCTCGGATGAAGTGGTACCTCACCCGGATGTGCTTGCTGCGTTCGTGGAACACGGGGTTCTTTGCCAGGGCCAGAGCGGACTTGCTGTCCACCCTGAGCTCCACCGCTCTAGTGTCTCTGCCGAGGAGATCACCAAGCAGTCGAGCGAGCCAGAGCGCCTGAGTCGAAGCGGTGGAGGCCGCTATGTACTCGGCCTCGCAGCTGGACAGGGCCACCACCTGCTGCTTGACCGACTGCCAGCTAACGAGGCACTTGCCGAGGAAGAAGAGGATCCCGCTCGTGCTCTTGCTGGTGTCGATGTCGCCGGCGTGGTCGCTGTCGCTGTACCCGACGAAGTGTGCCGCCCCAGGGCACCTCGGGTAGTAGAGGCCGTGGTCGAGAGTCCCCGCAACGTAGCGGATGATCCTTTTCACAGCCTGCTGGTGCTCCGTCGTCGGTCGCTGCATGAACCGACTAACGTAGCCGACGGAGAATGCCAAGTCCGGCCGTGTGTGGGCGAGGTAGCGAAGGCTCCCCACAAGACGCCGGTACTGCGTAGCGTCCACCTCCTCCGTCGTGCTGTCGTGGCTCAGCTTCAGCCTCTCCTCCATCGGAGTGAGAGCTGGGTTGCAGTCGGTGAGCCTAGCTAGCTCAACGACGCGCTTGGCGTAGGCGGTCTGTCGAAGCGTGATTCCAGAGTCATCCTGGTGCACCTCAATTCCCGGGTAGAAGGAGAGAGGCCCCAAGTCACTCATCTGGAAGGTGGCCTTCATCTCTTCCTTGTATGCCGCCACCTCCGCATCCTTGGTGCCGGTGATCACCAAGTCGTCGACGTAGACACCCACCAGCAGGGCATTTCCTCCATTGCCCCGTCGGTAGATGGCCGCCTCGTGCAGGCTTTGCTCGAAGCCCATCCCCTTTAGCGTGGAATCCAGCTTGGCATTCCACGCCCTCGGTGCCTGCCGCAAGCCATAGAGGGCCTTACGCAGGCGGAGCACCTTGCCCTCCTTGCCGGGGATCACAAATCCCGGCGGCTGGTGCACGTAGACCTCCTCCTTCAAGTCGCCGTTAAGGAACGCCGACTTGACGTCCATGTGATGAACACGCCAGCCCTCCTGGGCAGCTAGCGCAAGGAGTCGCACGGACTCCATCCGTGCCACGGGAGCAAAGGCGTCGTCGAAGTCGAGCCCCTCCTGCTGCACGAAACCTCGTGCCACCAAGCGAGCCTTGTGCTTGACGATGGCACCGGCTTCATCCCTCTTCAGCTTGTACACCCACTTAAGGGTGATCGCGCGATGACCACGAGGAAGGTCAGCAAGCTCCCAGGTGCGGTTCTTCTCAACCGCATCCATCTCCAACTGCATCACGGCGCGCCATGCCACGTGTCTCTCGGCCTCTGCAAACGACCGAGGCTCGCCGTCGTCACACGCAAGGTGCAATTGCGCCTCCAGGTCGTGAGGCACCGGTCCCGGCACCGGTTGGTCGCCGAGAAGGTTCTCCATCGTACGGTACCGCAACGGCTCGCCGTCGTGGTACGCGTCGACGCGCTCCTCGTCGTGAGAGAGCGGAGTAGCGAGCTCAACCGGGCCGTGCTCGACACGAGCTGGTGGTGGAGTAGACGTGCCCGGAGTGGTGCCTGTCGGTGCTGGAGTGCGTGGCGTTGCCGGCTGTGGTGGAGCCGGCGAAGAACTCATCGCAGCCGAGGTCCTGGCTGGAGAGCGTGGTGCTGTCGGAGTAACAGGCGCCGGGGTCGGTGGAGGCTCGGGGACTGGGGTAGACGTGCTCGCCGAAGAAGAGCCGCATACTCCCCCAGCTCCCTCGAAGTGGACGTACTCGACAGAGAAGTCGTCGTACGTTGGAGCCGAGCCGTCGTCCACCGCCTTGTCCCACGCCCATCCTCGCCCTTCGTCGAACACAATGTCGCGCGCCGTGCGCACACGCTGTGTCTTCGAGTCGAGGATGCGGTAGGCCTTCGAGCCCTCCGCGTAGCCGATGAACACTCCCGGAGTGCTTCTGTCGTCGAGCTTGCTGATGTGGCCAAGCTCCTTGGCAAACGCGAGGCAGCCAAAGACCCGCAAGTGGGAGACCGCCGGCTTGCGCCCATGCCAAGCCTCGTACGGCGTCCTGCCGTCGAGCGCCTTGATAGGCGAGCGGTTGAGGATGTAGACGGCCGTCACCACCGCCTCTCCCCAGAAGACAGCCGGCATCCCCCTCTGCTTGAGGAGGGCCCGAGCCATCCCCACAACCGTCTGGTTGCGCCGCTCGACGACGCCGTTCTGCTGCGGGCTGTACGGCGCGGAGTAGTGGCGCTGAATGCCCTCGTCATCGCAGTACGACGCGAATTCAGCCGCCGTGAATTCGCCGCCGTTGTCGGTGCGCAGCACGCGCAGCTTGCGGCCGCACTCCGCCTCCGCAGCAGCCTGCGCGCGCCTGATGGCGTCCGTAGCCTCTCCCTTGCTGCCGAGGACCATCACCCACATGTAGCGGGAGAGGTCGTCGACGAGCAGCAGGAAGTAGCGTCGTCCTCCCGGTGTGGCTGGTGTCACCGGGCCACACAAGTCCCCGTGCACAAGCTCGAGCCTCTCCTTGGCTCGAAAACTAGCCCGCTGTGGAAAGGGGAGTCGCCTCTGCTTCGTCAACACGCAGACGTCGCAGAGCTGCTCCACATGGTCGAGGCACGGCAGGCCTCGCACCATCTCCGTGGCACTGAGCCGCTTCAGGGCCTCAAAGTGAAGGTGCCCGAAACGCTCGTGCCACTGCCACGCCTCGTCGTCCCGACGAGCAGCGAGACAGAGGGGTTGTGCCACCTGCACGTTAAAGACGTAGAGTCGATTTGCGCTTCTGGATACCTTGGCAAGAAGGCGACGACGACGATCCCAAATCCTCATGACTCCGTCCTCAACCACCACGCGCGAACCGTTCTCATCCAGCTGTCCCAAGCTGATGATGGAGTTCTTCAACGCGGGGATGTAGTAGACTCCGGTGAGCAGCCTGTGCTCACCAGACATGGTGGTGAAGATGACGGAGCCGACGCCCTTGATCTCCACGCCGGAGGCATCCCCAAACTTGACGGAGCCTCGGACGTTAGAGTCAAGCTCGGTGAAGAACTCCCGTCGACCGGTCATGTGATGGGTGGCGCCGGTGTCGAGATGCCACCCGTCAGTCTTGTCGTTGCCGGAGCTGTCGCCGAGGAGGGCATGTGCTTTTGGCTCGTCGAGGTGGAGGAGAGCCGCTGCAGCCGGTGCCGCTGGAGGTAGCTCAATGCTTGCATGTGCCATGAACAGAGCTGGCTCCTCCGCCTGTGCGACGTGGGCCTGGCCGCGTCGTGGCTGTCGACAGTCCTTGGCCCAATGGCCGAGCTGGCCGCAGTTGCGGCAGGCGTCGTCCCGTGCCGGCTTGTGCCTGCCG
This sequence comes from Miscanthus floridulus, assembly GCF_019320115.1. Taxonomy (NCBI): domain Eukaryota; kingdom Viridiplantae; phylum Streptophyta; class Magnoliopsida; order Poales; family Poaceae; genus Miscanthus; species Miscanthus floridulus. The sequence goes on along the minus strand of NC_089596.1, from coordinate 74,036,685 downwards.
ACGGCGCCGCCCTGGGCGCCTCCGCAGGCATCACCCTCAGCACGTCCTCGCGCCCCGGCCTGGGCATCTCTGCGCGCCTTGCGTGGCTTGCCACGCTTGCGGCCGCCTGTCGCGGAAGAAGGCTCTCCCTTCTTCCGGTCACCTTGGCTGGCAAGCCACTGCTCCCGAGTGAGAAGGAGCTTCCCGACAGTGGTGATGGGCCCCGAGAGGGACTGTGGCTCATCACTGTCGACGACCTTGAGGCGACCTATCGCCTCCTCGATCGACATCGTGGAGAGATCCAGCAGGGACTCGATCGAGCGAGCCATCTGCTTGTACTTCTCGGGGACGCAGCGGAAGAGCTTTTCGACAGCTCTCTCCTCGCCGTAGGTGTCGTCGCCGAACTGCACCATCTTCTGCAACAGAGTGTTGAGACGGAGAGCAAAGTCATCAACGTCCTCACCTGGCTTGAAGGCCAGGTGAAAGGACCTAGAATGCCGCCTAGAGGGGGGGTGAATAGGCGTTTCTGAAAATTAACACCTTTAAACGCGGAAACGATTAGTAAAGTGAGTTTCCAAAAATGAAAACTCCAAATAAAGAGTACCACCCCTCACAAGTTAGCCACAGAGTATATAAAAGATACTAAATGAATCTAGGAGCCAAACACCTGCAACCAAAGAGTTAGAACACAATTCAATTCAGTTTGACGTAGGGGTTAATACTGGACGTGTCCGGTAGGTATACCGGACGTGTCCGGTATTCACGACTTCAGTGGAACAGCCCCTAACTTGCTCCTTTTGATTTCTATCTTCAATCCAAACTGCAGGAAACTATTAGAGATAGTAAAATACACAGAGAACCTGCAGAATAGCTAAAGCAACACAAATATCAAATGAAATGCGAATTAAGACACGATATTTGTTTTACCGAAGTTCGGACCCGTTCGAGTCCTACTCTCCGTTGAGGGGGCTGCGGGCGACCCAGCAAAGGTCAGCCCTAGAGGGTACCACGAAGGTCACTCTAGCCGGAGTCTTTTCCAACTCCTTTTCCTCCTTTCACTAGATGATTCCGAAGCGGCGGAATCGACCGTTACAAACTTTCCGAAACAACCACAATCTCTCGGTTGCTCTCCGGCGACGCCTAGCCGTCTAGGACCGAAGAGTCCAAGAGTAACAAATGCGAATCACGAGATTGACAATATGCACAAGTGCTCAAGTGGTGGCTTGCTCTCTTTTTCAAATTCTTTCTCAACCCACAAATTGATTTTGCAATTTGGATCACACACTCACTAAGAGAGGGTATAGGAGAGTTGGCAAGGCTCAAAAACGTGTGTCTATCTCAGCAGAATCAGCAGCCTCCAAAGGTGGAGGCTTGAGGGTATTTATAGCCCCCTTGGAAAACTAGCCGTTTTATAGCCGTTGCAATACCGGACACGTCCGGTATGCATGACCCACACTGCGCCAACGGTAACTAAGTTACAGTGATGTTGTGAGGCGTCGGAACTCCCGAAGAATGCCGGGACTTCCGACCGTCGAAACTCCCGACTCAAGTCGGAACCCCCGACCCTCAGCAATTTTGAAAAACATGTAACTGAGTTAAAGTTAGTGAGGTGTCGGAACTCCCGACGCATGTCGGAACTCCCGACCATCGGAACTCCCGACTCACGTCGGAACTCCCGACCCTCAAGGCTTTTGAAAACTAGCCGTTGGCTTCTGGTCATCCATACCGGACACGTCCGGTATGAATACCGGACACGTCCGGTATGACCAGGACAGTGAACCCTCCAAGTCAGTTGAAGTGCGAGACGTCGGAACTCCCGACCCATGCCGGGACTCCCGACCAACGTCGGAACTCCCGACGAACCAACCCGAGAGCAACAATTTTACAGCTGCTGGACAAATACCGGACACGTCCGGTGTGAATACCGGACACGTCCGGTATTGCCAGACCAGCAACAGATCAGTTAGCTCTTTTGTCGCTCAAACACTCAAAACTCACATGGGTTGACTTGAGCACTTATGAATCATTATCTATCAACATGATGCATCCCTCTTAATAGTATGACATACCTATTAAACTCAAGATCAAAGGAAAAATAAATTTATCCGACATCGATGGCAAGAGTATTTTGACAAATTGTTCAATGGTGAGAATATGGACACAACCTTTCAGTTGGATGACTCTTTTGATGACACCAATAGGCGCTTTGTGCGAAGAATCCAAGAATCTGAGGTCAGAGAGGCGTTGAAAAGGATAAAAGGAGGTAAGGCGATGGGACCGGATGGTATCCCAATCGAGGTGTGGAGATGCCTCGGGGACATAGCTGTAGTATGGTTAACCAAGCTGTTCAACCATATTTTTCGATTGAACAAGATGCCTGATGAGTGGAGGAGAAGTATATTGGTACCGATCTACAAGAATAAAGGAGATATTCAAAGTTGTACAAATTACCGAAGAATTAAGTTGATGAGCCATACTATGAAGCTATGGGAGAGAGTTATCGAGCATCGCTTGAGAGCAATAACGCGGGTCTCTATGAACCAATTTGGTTTCATGCCCGGAAGGTCAACTATGGAAGCCATTTTCTTAATAAGACAAGTTATGGAGCGGTATAGGGAGAAGAAGGACCTACACATGGTTTTTATTGACTTGGAGAAGGCGTATGATAAAATACCAAGGAATGTTATGTGGTGGGCGTTGGACAAACATAAAGTCCCAACGAAGTACGTCGGGCTCATTAAGGACATGTACAGCAATGTTGTGACTAGAGTTCGAACAAGTGATGGAGACACGGATGACTTCCCGATTAGGATAGGACTACATCAAGGGTCAGCTTTGAGCCCTTATTTGTTTGCTTTAGTGATGGATGAGGTCACAAGGGACATACAAGGGGACATCCCTTGGTGTATGCTTTTCGCGGACGATGTAGTGCTAGTTGATGAAAGCCGGACAAGAGTGAATCAGAAACTGGAGTTATGGCGGGAGACTTTGGAGTCCAAAGGTTTTAGACTTAGTAGAACTAAAACTGAGTATATGAGATGTGACTTCGGCACTACTACTCGGGAGGAGGAAGATGTTAGTTTGGAAGGTCAAGTAGTGCCTAGAAAGGATACCTTTCGATATTTAGGATCAATGCTACAGAGGGACAGGGATATTGATGAAGATGTTAGCCATAGAATCAAAGCAGGGTGGATGAAGTGGCGGCAAGCGTCTGGTGTCCTATGTGACAAAAGGGTACCACAGAAGCTAAAAGGCAAGTTTTATAGGACGACGATTAGACCTGCTATGTTGTATGGTGCAGAATGTTGGCCTACGAAAAGACGACATATTCAACAGCTAAGTGTCGCGGAAATGCGTATGTTGCGTTGGATTTGCGGTCATACAAGAAGGGATCGAGTTCGGAACGATGATATACGTGAGAGATTAGAGGTAGCGCCAATTGAAGAAAAGCTTGTCCAACACCGGTTGGGATGGTTTGGACATGTGCAACGAAGACCTCCAGATGCACCGGTGCGTAGTGGAATCCTAAATCAGGATAGTAACGTGAAGAGAGACAGAGGAAGACCGAAGTTGACTTGGGTAGAGGCAATAAAAGGAGACTTGAAAGGATGAAATATACCCAAAGACTTAGCCTTAGATAGGAGTGCTTGGAAGACAGCTATTCACGTGCCTGAACCTTGATTGCTTCTGTTGGGTTTCAACTCTAGCCTACCCCAACTTGTTTGGGACTTAAAGGCTTTGTTGTTGTTGTTGTTGTTGTTGTTGTCAGTTGATTTCTTTTGAATTGATGCCGTCCCTTTCAATCTTCATCAAGTAAGGGTGCTAACAAGTTGATGTTGATCTTTTCACTTGAGCATAGCCATCTTGAGCATGTGACTTGATTCCATTCATCAGATTTGAATAATCCCAAATGTATCAAGTCACTTCCATCAAATACTTCATTATAGACTTGATCCTTCACATCAATATGACCATCTTAGCTTGATTAGTACCTCAACTAAATGCAAATACTTTCTTCTTCACCCTAGCTAGGTTCTTCGGCCGCCAAGCCGTCGCTTGCCCTTCACCCTTGCTTAGTACCTCGAAGCCTTTCCTTGCTATCTTTACCATCTCAAGCCATCAGGTCACATCTTGTGTTGAATCATCCATTCATATGTATTGTTATCTTTTTCATTTTAATTTAGCAAGCTTCAAATATGAGACCATTCCATATTCAATCCCTCATGTCTCATTAACTAATAATCACGAGCTTGCTTTCACATAGTACATGAAAATCCCACAATGAATAAGCCTTCACATGAATTCCATTTGCATTGTTGTCTTGTGATTGAACTAGATTGTTTATACAACAACACATCATTTTGGCTTTCATTAAGTACCTGTGAGATAACCTATTACCTGTCCACACTTAGCAAACGGGTTAGTCCTTTAATCACGTTGTCATTCAATCATCCAAAACCCACTAAAGGGCTAGATGTATTTTCACCAGGTTCTCCCACTCCTTGCGAAGTGCCTGCAGTGTGGACTTGCGGGCGCGGTCGCTGCCGATGCGTGCCGCAGCGATGGCGTCCCAAGCCTCCTTGGCAGTCCGCTTGTTGGTAAGCGAGAACTGCATCTCGGGCGGGACTGCAGCGATGAGGGCATCCAGCGCCCATCGATCTAGGTCGTAGTCGACGTCGTCGTATCAGACTGCCTCCCACATGTGCCGCATCTGGAGCTTTACCCTCATCACCGCAGCCCACTCGACGTAGTTGGTCTTGATGAGGGTAGGCCACCCACCGCCGGGACCGACGTCCCTGACAACAGCCTGGAGCCCGTGGTAACCACGGTACCGATCCGGGGAGAGAGAGCCACGCTGCCTGTGAAGGCCGCGCTCTCAATCGACCCGTCGGTACCGATCCGAGGAGAGAGAGCCACGCTGCCTGTGAAGGCCGCGCTCTCCATCGACCCGTCCGCCACCGTTGCCGTGCGCGCCTCCTCCAGGAGCGCCGCCGCCGTGCGCGCCTCCTCCAGGAGCGCCGCCGCCGTGCGCGCCTCCTCCAGGAGCGCCGCCGCCGTGCGTGCCTCCTCCAGGAGCGCCGCCGCCGCGCCTGTCTGGGCTGCCGCCGTGCTCGTGGGCGTGCGCAGCTGCCCCAGGAGCGCCACCGCCGTGCGCGCCTCCTCCAGGAGCGCCGCCAGCGCGTCCGCGCCTGTCTGGGCTGCCACCACGCTCGTGGGCGTGCGCGGCTGCCCACTGCGCCGCCCGCGCTCGCGCTGCCTCCCTCTCTAGCAGCTCGAGGTCCGCGTCGGTGGTGTCGTCAGCGGAGATGGAGCTGCCGATGCTGCCGCGCAGAGCCTCGACCTCCGCCGCCTCCGCTCTGGCTGCTGCCAGCTCCGCCGTTGCCTCCGCCTCCGCTCTGGCTGCTGCCAGCTCCGCCGCTGCCAGCCTCGACGCCCTTGCCGCCGCCGCAGCGGTCTCTGCCGCCGCTCGCTCGCGTTCCTCTGCCGCGGCAAGTTTGGCCTCCTGCCGACGCCGAGTGCTCGAGGCGACCGAGCGCTGAGACTGCTCTGCGGACATGACGCGCTACCGGGGGGTTGCTGCGTGGGGAGAGGGCAGCTTCAGACGAGCTCGGGGGAGGAGTGAGCAGGAGCGGCTGGAGCTGCTGCTCGCAGCTGGGGCTGTTGTGTGGCTGGAAAAGAAGATGAGCAAGAGATGCTCAGGCTACAGGATAATACGGCTTTGATACCAGTTGTTAGTCGCTGAATTCTCACTCTTGGTAGTAGGAGAATTCTTACTCTCATCGAGAGAGGATGACACTAGGAGTTGGGGCAATTTTCTTGTCTATTTCTCACACAAACTCATACAAATAACATGCCAACCTGAGGGGTTGGGGTTACATATTTATAGGCTGCTAGCCAGCCAAACATATGCCAAGATGCTAGTCTAAGATGCTAATATGCTGTCCTAGCTAAGATGCTGTCCTCTAGTCTAAGATGCTGTCCTAAAAACAGAAAAACAGCCACAAGGACCATGTGGGCAGCATAGCCCCACAATGACCAGCCACACATGAGACTTATCCATCATCAAGATGTTCTACAATGGCCAATAGGTCCTCCACATACAAAGTAAATAGTGTATCAAACTTGTGATAAAACTTTGTTATCCAATCAGCTTTACATAACATATGTTGTCAAAGTAAATGGTGTATCAAACTTGTGATAAAACGTTGTTATGAGATCAGTTTTACATAGCATATATTGCCAAGCACAAGTACCGAAACTTTCAAAAGTAGATGCCGTTGAATAACATGCATTCAATATACTGAGCTTTCATCTACTAACTTAAAGGATTCCGGTGCTCATATGGAAAGGAGAGTATTTGGAATTCGGAAAGTGAGCATACAACAGGGACAACAACCAGGACATCTGCTCAACAATGAGCTATGGGGGTACCAAGTAAGTCAAAATCAAGTTATTATTATAAATGAAAATAGAGGCCAATATTAGATGCATGATTTTGAGTTTTCTTATTAAATGCAGGTTGGCTTATTTGGGGAAAGGAATAGCATCTACACACAAGAAGGATCAAAAAGTGTTGAATGGACAACTATCGACAATATGGCATATAGCCCACTTACTTGGTACAAGGTATAGAGTACAGAACAATGGTTCAAAAATTCCCGTCTGTCCATTATTTACAGAAGTGAACCATAACTGGCATCATTTGTTCTGTGACCCAGACTACATTTTCCACACCCGCGGGAAATGATGCAGTGACACTGAACCTTACTGGTATGGGTAAGGGCGAAGTATGGGTCAATGGAGAGAGCATCGGACGATACTGGGTCTCTTTCAAGGCTCCTAGCGGCAATCCTTCGCAATCTCTGTAAGTAGAGTTAGTTCCAACTCCCGCTCTCTCGCCACTATATCCTTCTCTTCCCTACAATCTCACAAGCAAATGTTTCACTGACCCAACATTCCTAAGGTATCACATACCCCGGCAATTTCTAAACCCTCAAGACAATATCCTGGTCCTTTTTGAGGAAATGGGAGGCAACCCACAACAGATAACAGTGAACACAGTGTCGGTCACAAGAGTGTGTGGCAATGTGAATGAGCTCTCTGCTCCATCGCTTCAATACAAGGATAAGGAACCACCAGCAGTCGATCTCTGGTGTCAGGAAGGCAAACAGATCTCGGCAATTGAGTTTGCAAGCTATGGAAATCCTGTAGGTGACTGCAAAAGATTTGGTTTCGGAAGCTGCCATGCAGGATCATCGGAATCTGTTGTAAAACAGGTCAGAACACAGCCAAATCATCTCTAAGCTATCCAGAGCTATGCAATAATGTTCTGTCATATTAGCTAGTTTGTATAACTTCTTTTAGCTTTTTCAGGCTTGCTTGGGTAAAAGTGGGTGCTCTATTCCCATAACACCTATCAAATTCGGAGGCGATCCATGCCCTGGAATCCAAAAATCCCTTCTAGTTGTGGCGAATTGCAGATGACACAAGACAGTCATACAAGTATACATCACAGCAAAGAAATTAGATGCGTATAAAAAATAAAAGATAAGTTGCAAAATCAGTGAGCAGCAGAGACGAAGGGAAGCATAAATAAATCAAAACAAGCAGCAATTGTTATTAGGCAGGCAGGTGATGAATTGAGGCGTATTAGTTGGTAGACCCTATCCCTATGTGCCAGTTGTTTTGACCTGGCATAGATACGTGTTATCTGTACATCGATTTCGCCTGAATGACGGCTCATTGTTTTATGGTTTATATGATGATTTAGAAATACGCCATATCATTCATTTGTAGCGCCTCCCATAATACGCTATGTAATTCATTTCTAGCGCCTCACATCTGATCGCATCCCCTCGCGCACCGTGCAACAGCCACCCACCGGAAACCGAAACCCTTCGGATCACCGGAGGTGCGGAACAAACGTGCATCAACACATAAAGGATTAACTAAGGGGAAGAACATTCACTAGTGCAACTAAGGGGAAGAACATCCACTAGTACGTACTACTGTACTAGATTGCCAAGGAGAAGAGAAGGAATCACTTACAACAGCGGTCGTCCCTGCCCAAGCAACCAATCCATCCCCGCTGCAGATCCCTGGGACGGAGGCGCTCGGCGATTGCCTGGGAGGGACCGAGAGAGGTGGGGGCTTGCGCCGGCCACAGCTTCCAGGAGTGTAGGTGAGGCGGGCCGGGATCAGGGGGGATCGAAGCCGCGGCGGCCCGTCTACTTGCTTGAGTCCTGTACTCCTGGTACATGTGTTTGGTTTTGAGGACGAAAGGAGATGAACGAGTCGATCCGTGTCCAGTTTTTTTTTTTTTTTTGGCGAATGTGTTCAGAGATGTTTGATTTGCGGTAAAGCTAAAGGACGCTCGAGTGTTTTGGCGTTTGCGATCACTCGATTTTAGAGCCGTCGATGACGCGCAACCAACGGACAGCATGCACCTGCGGTCGCGGGGCCAGGATGGTTGGGCTCCTGCCGCCAGGGACCATGCGCGGTGGATAGTGGAGACACGGAGAACAGGTGTGCATGTTCCGTTCGGTTGATTTATGAAGAAGTACTGTCGATTAATTTATGTGAGAGAAAAATATTGTTTTGGTTAGAAATTTATGATCGTTTACGATAAGTCATAGCTAAACAAACAGGCTGATTGTCCGTTGCTGCAGGTGCGTGCTACAATGCCGCCCACCTCGTGCTCCACGCCACATGCATGCGGACGATTCCCTGGAAAATTGATTGGGACCCACGCTACAAATTTGTCGCCAGCATTGATCCATGCAGATTTATTGGTTCAGTACGGGTAGATTATGTGTTATTATACTATATTTTACTATTTTTGTTTGGGTGTAAATTTTATGTTTAATTGGTGTAAATTGATTATTTGTAAACGAGAATGGTTAAAACTACTCGAACACTTATTTGATCTTTTTTGGCTTTTTTTGTATGTATGTTTGATTTGTTTTATTTGAATTTCTTCAATTTGTCTTTCATAGAAATTATCTGCAATCTTCTTTTCTTATGTTTGATTTGATTTATTTTGAATTTCTTTCAATTTGCCTTTCACAAAAATTATCTGCAATCTTCTTTTTGTATGTTTGATTTGATTTATTTGAATTTCTTCCAATTTGACTTTCATAGAAATTATCTGTAATTTTTATATGCAATTTGTATTTTTCTATGGTTTTGCATTTGTATTTATTTAATTTGTATTTCAAAAATATTATCTGTTAATTTGTTTATAATCTGGTCCCTTAGATGTAGATCCTATGGTTTTGAAATTCGGGTGATGGCCGGCTTCAAAACACTCGATTTTTTTTTGTTTTGTCCATTTGAGTATTTTCGAGCCATCTGCCACTCTGTGATGGCTGGCTTGAAATCACACGAGTTTTGACTAGACAGGCCCTTGATTTAGCAACATCGAGGACAGGGATGACAATGGACATCAATTATCTATTTTACATGTGTTGGGGTGGATTGAGATGGAATATAGTTAAGTTTCACTCTAATCCTCTCTAACACATGTGGATTAATGTGAATCTAACTACATTCAAACAAGGCCTTAGTAGATAAAAACAGCATTAATGTCCCACATGGACTGAAATGTGGATAAAATAATCTCCACTAGGTCTTATGGAGTTGTGGAGATGAGGACATGTAACCTTTTTCATGTACTCGCCCCATGAAACGCTCTTACTCTTTGTAGCTATACAATTTGGTATGAATGACATTTTTGTATCAATCTATTATTTATATATATGCAATATACTAGATATATGGAGATTAGTTGATTTGATATCTTTTGATCATAAGCTGATAGCTTTGTTGATCTATTAGTTGTTTGTCTATTGTTGATTTTCCGAGAAGTTTACATGGGAATGGAGAATCCCCATCGGGGATGGGGATGGGGAAGAAATGATCCCCCTATGACAGCCGCGGGGATGATGTAACACCCCTGGTGTTACGAGCTTGCTTAGCATCGAGATTTAGGTCCGAGAAGAATTAGCCTAACAAGTTCTGGGGTTTAAAAATTTATAACGCACGTGAGGCGAAAAACAATTTCTAGGAACAAGGATCAAACATAACTTGTATTTAGTACTTAAATAAAAATTGAAGTACAAGTTTAGTAGGTGGAAATGCAACTTTAACTTTTGGGAAATAGATGTTGTTAACTAGTGTTTTGAGAGCTCAAAAATCAAATTTAACTTTAAGATAAGCTCTTTTCGTTAAGTCGGCAAACACTTGAACTATTGTTAAAATGCCATTTTTAGCGAATTATATTGAGCGAAATAGTTAAATGGTGTTTAAATATTTTGCTCCTATGGGTTAGTATAAGGTATGGACTATTGCATGAAAGACTTGTTGGTAGCAGTTAATAGGGTTTAGGCCTTTTAAAAATTGTAATAAAAATGTTAAATCGATGTTGATGCAATAGCTCATGTATATCAAGTAGGGTTTAAAAATCAATTTTTATTAAACAAAAATACTATAGAATATGTGTGTGATACTTAAATAAAGTTAGAAGTGCAAACTTTATAGATGACAATAAAATACTTGCTGGTGAAAAATAATATTGCTTAGTAATATTTTCAATATCTTAGAAATGCAATTTGAAATAGAGTTCAACTCAAAAAAGTTAGAAAATGTCAACCTTGTGTATGACATTGCTAAGTTTAGCAATTTATTTAGAGAGATTGGGTTAGAGGGTGATGTGGTGTTTTAGTTCGGCTGAGCAGCCTCATGTATTAGTTTGATCGTGGTGAAGTCGGTTTCAATTTAGAGGCAATGGTTTAGTGGTAGTCGCTGCTTTAAAATCCATGCACAACACGTTCTCGGGCTAGCCCTCTAGGCTGGGCGCGATCACCAGGCCGCGGGGGCGCGCCATCATGGCGTTGGCGCGCTCTGCGTGTGCACGCTGAAAGCTCTAGTTTGGTTTTGGTTAATTGATGAAACCCTAAGTGCTAACCTAGTTTATCAAAGTAATTATGAGATAAGTAGCACTACTCCAAGTGATGAAGCAATGGCGAAGATCATGACGATGGTGATGGTATGGTGATGATCAAATGCTTGAACTTAGAAAAGAAGAAAGAGAAAAACAAAAGGCTTAAGGCAAAGGTATAAATAGTAGGAGCTATTTTGTTTCCATGATCAAGACACTTAGCGAGTATGATCACATTTAGGTTAGATAGTCGTTCTATTAAGAGGGGTGAAACTCGTATTGAAATACGGTTATCAAAGTGCCACTAGATGCTCTAACTCATTGCATATGCATTTAGGATCTAGTGGAGTGCTAACACCCTTGAAAGTATTTGTGAAAATTTGCTAACACATGTGCACAAGGTGATACACTTGGTGGTTGGCACATTTGAGCAAGGGTTGGAAACTTCACCGGTGGAGTGTCAGAGTGCGGACAGTCCGATGGTGCCACCGACACCCTATACAGAAAAGACAGGGGTTCACAAAGTGACCGGACGCTGGTGGTGTAGTGACCGGACGCTGGGTTCAGAGTCCGGTCAGTGACAATAGTAAGCACACTGTCTCGGTCTTGTGACCAGATGCTGACGTGTAAACTGACTGGACGCTCATGGTTTGAATCTGGTCAGTGCTGACGTACGCTGACATGAGGCACACAAAAGAAACGTTGAGTGACCGGACGCCGGGTGAGTCCGGTCGAGCATGACCGGACGCATTCGGTCGTGAAATTTCATGTTTGGAACCTTACTGGAAACGATCGAACGTTGGGGTCCTGCGTCCGGTCGCTTTCTAACTGACACGTCCGATCATCACTTGACCGTTGAGATCGGGCGATCGGTGTTTGAAGCCGATGACACATGGCAAGCATTGGGTGACCGGACACTGGGGTCCTATGTCCGGTCACCCCGTGTTGTGCCTAGTGAAGGGGTACAAGGGATCTATTTCATGGGGGCTTCTATTTAAGCCCTATGGCCGTCCCAAGCTCACTCTCTTGGCCATTTGCATTGACATAGCAACCTTGTGAGCTTAGCCAAAGCCCTCCCACTCATCTCCATCATTATTTCATCATTATTGTGAGATTGGGAGAGAATCCAAGCGCATTGCTTGAGTGATTGCATCTAGTGGCACTTGGCATTCGTGTTTCGTTACGGGATTCACTTGTTACTCTTGGTGGTTGCCGCCACCAAGTTGGCTTAGAGCAGCGAGGATCATTGAGCGGAGGTTGGTGATTATCTCTCGCTCCGATTGTGGTGATTGTGAGGGGTCTTATGTCTTCCCTAGTGAAGAGCCAAAAGGTAACTCTAGTAGATTACTCGTGACATTGAGTTACCTCACTAGTGGGTAGGTTCTTGCGGTGTCCAATTATATGGATGAAGTTTGTGCAACACCTCTTAGCCACCGAACCACCAAGTGTTGGTCGACACAACAGGGACTAGCATGCCAACAAGCATGTGAACCTTGGGAAAAAAATCAATTGTCTTTTGCCCTTTGGTATTCTTCCAGTGTTTGATTTAGTATTCATCTTGTGATTGGTTCACTCCTCTACACGGCGGTATAATCACCCTACTCACTCATTTATATTCTTGCAAACTAATTATGGCAAGCTCTTTAGTGTAAATAGAATTGAGAGTTTGCTTTGTTATTTTAAGTTCATCTAGTGGAGCTCTTTAGAGTAGCAAGATTGAGAGCTCTTAGTGAGTAGTAACATTGCAAGTTGTGTGTCTAGTAATCATTGCAACTAGAATTGTTGGATAGGTGGCTTGCAACTCTTGTAGAGCTAGAGCAAGTTTGCGTTTCGTAATTTGTCATACTAATCAAATTGCTCTAGTTGATTTGTAGATTTTTAAATAGGCTATTCACCCCCCTCTAGCCATATTAGGACCTTTCACACGTGCACTGCCGTGCTTGGTCGGCCTGGTTGCTCTGACCCGACTGTGAGGAGCCACCGTTGCTGTGGCTGGCCCATCTAAGCGGCGCTGCCCCTACCTCGCGACTGCTGCTGGTGTTGATGCTACCTCCGCGCTCGCGCCACATCGAGCCGTTACCGCTACCATCGCATCGCCATGCTATGCGCCTGCTGCTGCGCTGCGCCGCTGGCCCTCCTTGATGCTACGCTCACGAGGCCGTGTCACCATCGTCTTGCCATTTATGACATTGCAGCGCGCGAGCCACGTCGATAGCGAGCGCGTGGCCGTCAGCTAGCGCTTGGCCGTGGGTAGCCCCAGTTGTGTCGATCGTGTCCCGCCAAGCACGCACATGTCGAGCCTCTGACCGAGTCCCCATCACCTCTTGTTCGCTCGCTTCTCCCTGTTTGCCTCTCTGCTGTCGTCGCCGTTGTGCCGTGCCAGAGTGCCTAGACGTGAGAGGACGCCTTCCATTAATTCGCTGCGTCCAACGCTGAAGGGTTGAGATGGCGACTAGAGGAGGGGTGAATAGTCATTACTAAAACTTAATCGCGTCAGCTAACCGAAATAAGTGCGGAATTAAAACTATCGGTCTAGCCAAGACTACACCCCTCTATCTATATTCTCTAGCACCTTGCAAAGATCCTAATTAAGCAACAAAGGTGCCGGGCTAACTAGAACTCACCTAACTAATTCTAGTAGTAAGGTCACATAAACCTATGACACTAGTATTTCAAGCAATGAGGGAGCTCCTACACATGCTAGTAAGCAAAAGCACAAAGCCAACTAAGCTCACTAGCAATGCTCAATAACAAGGCAACCAATTCCAAATTAGAGAGCGCAAATACTTAGCTACACAAACTAAGCAAAGTGACTAATAAGGTTACACAAATCAAATTAGCCACGCAAGGGAGCTACTTCTATGCTACACAAGCAAGAAGGTAACTAGTGAGCTACACAAGCTAACTAATCACAACAGCAACTACACAAGCACAATGTATATAAAAGTAATCACAAGCTTGTGTAAGGGGATTGCAAACCAACAGGAAGAACAAGGTTGACATGGTGATTTTCTTCCAAGGTTCACGTGCTTGCCAACACGCTATGTCCCCGTTATGTCGACCGCTCACTTGGTGGTTCGGCGTCTAATTAGCATCACCCGCCAAGCCCGCACGTCGGGCATCGCAAGAACCTACCCTGAAAGTGAGGATAGCTTAATGACATGCTCAACTAGAGTTGCTCTTCGTGGCTCCCGCGGGACGAGCATAATGCCCCTCACAAAGCTCTTCTCTGGAGCACCACACAAGCTTCTTGCGGGCTTTGACGGAGACCACCACCAAGCCGTCTAGGAGGTGGCAACCTCCAAGAGTAACAAGCACCACCAGCTTGCAACTCGATCACCTAGTGCCACTTGATGTAATCTCACAATGCAACGCACTAGAATCACACTCACTCGCAATCGATTCGCACTCTTGCAAGCACAAGTGAGTTAGAGGGCATCCAAGCACTCCTACACAAGCCACTTAGGCGTGAGGGTGCTCAGCTGCCAGCCCAAGGCCGGCCACACACTCCTTTTATAGCCCCAAGAGCTAAAATAGCCGTTACCCCTTCACTGGGCAAAGCACGTACTGACCGAACACATAGGTCATAATGACCGAACGCTAGACCCCAGCATTCGGTCACTTACAGAGAGGTTCTAATGACGTTTTTCAGTGACCGGACGCGTCCGGTCATCACTGCTTGGACTCCCACAGCGTTCGGTCGCTTCTGGATATGCTAAAAACACTGACTGGACTCTGTGACTAGACTCGCAGGTGCTGACCGGGCACAGACCCAGAGCGTCTGGTCATTTTTCGCGCCAGCGTCTGGTCACAGACCGTTCAGCACTAAAACAGCTGTAACTCTTAGCTCTGAACTCCAATTTCGATGATCTTGGACATTTTGGAAAGCTTACTTAGAGGGCTACACATCCCACATGCATACTTGATCCAAATCACAATGGATCAAAGCAGTATTCCAATCCAAAAACTATCCTATAGTTTGGAGTACACCGAAAAACCTTTTTCTCTTCTCTAAGTTGATTCACAGCAACTCTAACTTCTTCTCCTTTGAAAATGTACCAACACCACCAAGTGTGCACCACTAATGTATGTGTGTTAGCTTTTCACAAATATTTTCCAAAGGATTAGTCACTCAACTTGCCACGCCACTCGATCCTAGCGATGATGCAAAGTTAGATCACTCAAGTGGCACTAGATGACCGATATGCAAACAAGTTTGTCCCTCTTGACAGTACAGCCATCTATCCTAAATTCAGTCATCAACTTCTCTACACACCTATGACCGGTGAAATGAAATGCCCTAGGTTACACCTTTGCCTTGCGCAATTCATTCCATCTCCTCCAATGTCGATGCAATACATGCACCAACATGATCAACAATGATATGATCCACTTTATATCATCACGTGATCATATTGGTTCATCGATCTTGACTTTACTTTCTTTTCACCATTGCCTTCGTCCATCGGCGCCAAGTCTTACTCAAGATCCACCGCCACGTGGTCCATCGCTCCAAAGCCTCCGACTTGCCCTTCACGCTTGCAACTGGTCCATCAAGCTAAGTCTTGTCTTGATCTTCTCCACCTTGATCACATGACTCAATATCATGTCTCTTGTGCAATAAGCTCCTTCATCATCACATGTGTGAGCTTTGCAGCATCTCAAAACCATTTTCACCTTCACGGCATATGTTGCTCACACACATGTACTTGTGGACTAATCACCTATGTATCTCACATAAACACAATTAGTCCACCTAGGATTGTCACTCAATTACCAAAACCACACAAGGACCTTTCAATCTCTCCCTTTTTGGTAATTGATGACAACTCTACAAAGATATGGAAATTAAGGTCTTTTGGATTCATGTTGCTTGCCTAAGCAATTTTACCATGTGTAAATGATTTTGGACAAGTACCGCAAACCCAAAATGGTAGTTTTAGCTCCCCCTACATATGTGCTAGAGTGTTTGTTTTTAAGCTTGTATATATGCATAGATTGAAATTGTGGAAGAGTAATTACTACTAAATGATGCTAAGGTGTATAGAGTAAACCTTTGAAGCATGATACCAATCGAAGTTGCATCTTTAAGTTCATCCTTAGCACCATGGTTAGCTAGATATCACTTGAAAATAAAATCACTAGATACCTCATGAGATCAACATTAAAACCAAGGTACTAGCATTACTTGAAAAGCATACCAAGTGTCTAGCTATCATCCTATGCATGCTAGTTTTCATTTCATCAAACAAATTCTACAACTAGCATACCTCACACAAGCATGCATATTGAATTTAAGTACTTATGCAATGCAAGCAAGCACATGAATATGCACATATCAAATGCAATCAATCAAAGTTCATGAGCTTGCTCCCCTTATTTGTGTGCTTCTCTTGTCCAAGAATTTTGATCCATCTCTTTTCTTCAATGTTGTTCCCTCTTTGTCCATGTCCATATCCAACCTCTACTTCTTTGTTTCAATCTCTCCCACAGCTTTCACATCTACAATCTCAATCTTAAAGCTTTCATATCTTTGTACAATCTCTCCCCCTTTGTCATCAATTTCTATAAAATGTGTGCTTCTCATTGATGCAAAGGTATGTATTTGGGGTAGATGATTGAGACTTGAATCTTGCATTTTTTATGGACATCACTTGATTATTGGAATGACACCACTTATAGATACCATTTGTAACTTGTACCACTTGTATCTTGTGTAGGGCTTCTTGAGATACCACACATAGGATCTTTGATCTTGATACCAATTTGTGTGACACCTCCCCCTATGTGATAGCATGGGTCATCTATTTGATACACTTGAGCTCTTGTAGGTGAGGGAAGCATTCTTTATTTGATGATCACTTAAAGTTGAGGATCACTTGTGGAACCATCGTCTTGCATGATTGATACCATGTGTAGATGTGATACCACTTGAAAGAATCTTCTAGTATGGAACCATTTGTTGGATTTATCAATAAAAACTATTTCTTGAACATTTGCTATCTTCATGAGTACCACTTATAGGATATCACTTGTGAGTTGATCTAGACATCACTTGTAGATTCTTGATAAAATACTTGAGTCTAGATACCACTTGTAACAAACAAACTAGATATCCATTTGCATTATTGTCTTGTGCTTGTACTCTTATCACCATCATGAGCTTCTTAAACTAAATTGATTTACCTAAGCTTCCAAGTCTGGTTTAAACCAATGACAAGCTTCTTCACACCTCTTGCAAGGGTTATCTTACCAATGTTGTACTTGTCACTTGTTGGCAATCCAAATTATCAAGTACTTGGGTTTACTTAGCTCGTGAATAAATTCATATACTAACCACTAGATCAATTAATCATTCAAGCAATAGTAGTAGGATATGAATGTAAACATTTCATTTGTTATGCATGATCCTATGAAGTATATACTATATGCACTAACCACATACTAGTAAGGGATGAAATGATCATGCACATTACAATGATACATTTGCTATGTTGGAGTAGAGAATAGTCATATAGATTCCAATTCATTACTCCAATAGTAATGTGAAGTCCAATTATAAGCTTGGTGAAGACCAATAGATAACATTTTGAATTTCATTCTTCACCCATATGAAATAAATACCACTTATGATCAAGTGCACTTTCTTGTTGTGGTTGGATTGCTTCATCTTTTGATCAATGCTTACATGAGAGTATCAACGTGAGAATACCACTTGAAATATTATGATTAGCTCTCTTTTGGGTGTTGCTTGCTTTTCTTGGTCAACCCTTTTAATTGCTTCAACTAAGCATCTCAAATATTTCTCAGATCACTACTTCCATGTTAGCCTTTCAAGTACCACACTTGGTTTACCTACTCATAGGCGGCAAGCCCCTACAATAGGGATAAGTGACCTCTCTCCAAGAACCATTCTTGATACTCACTTGAAATAACTTGATTGATTGATCCAAGTGATGGACTTAACTTGATGAGTAACCTTGATTCCTTCTTTAAGTCATTTTGTTTCTACTTGCTTAAGTCCTTTTCTTTCTACCAAATGATCTTCAATCATATCTAGAACTTAAACTTCATCTTCAACTTAAGTTTGATCTTGATCTTCATCTTGAGTACCAAAAGTGTGCAAAGTACACTCCACAATCAAATGGCCTTGTACTCTTTGCTTGTCATGTTTCTCGATCATCTCAAAACCAAACTTAGGTGCCTCAATTACTTATAAACATGTTTTCAACTTGAGGACCTTTTAATCAAAGTGACTCTAGATCAATCCAACATTTGTTACTTTTCTGGCAGATTTTGTACTCTTCAAAGAAAAATGCATATCTCCCAAAGTACACATCTAAATACCACAAAATTTGGTGGAGGTGTGCATCACTAAGTTATATAGCAGCTATAAAAATTTGAGACTCATTTGACTTCTAGATTGCTATCAGATTTCAATTCTTCCACCACTGCTACATGCTGATAACTACTGCACTATAGCTGACAAGATCCACTCCAAAATCAAATTTAAGATTCATTTAACTTCTAGATTGCTACCAGATTTCAATTCTTCCACCACTGCTATATGCTAAAAATTGCTGCACTATAGCTGACAAGATCCACTCCAAAATCAAAGCATCTCTTATCTAATTCTCATGAAATTTGTACACCATCTTATACCAAAAGTCTAGAGCATGTACACCAATTTTTATGCTAATCCAATAAGTTTTGATCACTCAAACATGGCTAAGATCATAGCTAGCTCAGATTTTGCAATATAGGATAGATTTCAATAATTGAGCTATACTTAATTAAATATGAATCAAACATTAAACTAACTTGTTTGAATACTTTCATAAGACATATATTCATTCAAACCACTTACTAAAAGTTATCTCATGAATTTATCCAACATAAATCAATCCAAACTTAATTACTAATCAAATTATCCATTCAAACATCTTATAGCAAGCAACATTGCATATTTATCCAATTCAATCAACTTATATGCACCCATATGAAATGATCAACAAGAGATATACCTTGATTAGCTCATGATTATTTAACTAGCAAGCTTCAACTCAAATATTTGCAAGCCATCAAATAATCCAATGAATCACCAACAACTTGAATATGACACTTGTATATTGTAGCACATTTGGACTTCACTCAATTATCATGGCATTGAGTTTGGATGTGCACTAGGCTTCATAACTTGACTCAACATATAATGATCAATATGGAGTCAATTGAATCAAGTCTCCAATGCCAATGGTACCTATAATCAATCATCCACTTTTTGATGGTACCTGAACAATTTTGGGTCCTCTGAAGTTAGGAGCGACATACTTAGGCAAAGCCTTAGTATGAGTAGCAGGATATTTTGCAATAGCAACCATAGAGGTACTATTATCATCCTTCCTAAGCATAGAATCATCATTAATTGAAATAGGCTTAGGAGTGTTACCTAGGGGATATGAATGTGCCATGTGTCCCCTTTCTCGGCATGAGTAGCACTTTCTCTTTGATTGAGCCTTCTCTTCCTTGCTCATTTGGTGCTTCTTATTGCCTTGCCTCTCATGGATTGCTTGAGCCTTCTTCTCAAGCTTGGTAGGACACTTAGAGGCAAAGTGTCCCATACTTCCACACTTAAAGCACTTGATGTGAGCATAATCTTTTTTCTTATCTTCATTCTTGCTCATCATCTTGGCATCTTGAGTTTGTATTGGATACCTTACCTTTCCACCTCTTCTTGTTTTCTTCTTCTTTATCATCAAATCACCACCATCTTCATGGTTGATCTTGATTTGCTCTTGGGGTGTCTTCTCTTGCTCAACTTGTGGCTTTGGTTAAGGCTCTTCTAGTTGCTTCACCAATTGCTTGGTTGGGCACATTGAGGTAAGGTGACCCCAAGTGCGGCACTTGAAGCACTTCACATGCTTAAGCCTCTCTTCTTCTTTTATCTTTTTTAGCTTCTCAATATTAGGGCAACCATTTACAAGGTGTCCCCCTTCATGACACCGGTAGCACATGGTATGAGAGAGCTTTCTTTATTGTAGCTTCTTCATTTTTCTTTCTCTCTTTCTTTCGCCCTTTGTCATCTTCTTCTTGAAGCCAAGGCCACACTTGTCACCATAGTTTCTTTGAGTCTTCAACATATGCTCAAAGGTGACTTTTGAGTTGTAGCACCTCTCTAACTTGTTGCTTAAATTCTTCAATTCATTTTTGAGCTCATTGTTTTCCTTCAAAAGGTTAGTCTCACACGACATAGACGTAGCACAAGCATCTATTTGTGAAGAACATGACATTTCTAATAAATCATCATAAGAGGTGGATACATGCTTCTTGCCTACATCACAACTGTTAGCAACATTTTGCAATTTATCATTTGATCCATGTGATAAGCTCTCATTATTTTTAAGTTTCTTTGTAAACACTTTAATGAGAGAAGCATGTTGTTCTAATAATTCACCATGAGATGCAAGTAGTGTCTCATGATTCAATTTTAGCTCATCATGTGAAGATTTAAAAGCATCAAGTAATTTCTTATGTTCTCCACAATAGTTCTTTAAATATGAGTTTTCATTTTCTAATTTCATTGTTTTAGCTTTCTCTACAAGCATCAAGTACATGGTCATGCTAGCAAGTCTACTAACAAGCTCATCATATGAATCAATATGATCAACCACATTATTATTTGATACCTTGGTATCACCTTGTGACATGAAGAATTGTGGCGATGGAGAAGAGCTTGTAGTAGCATCACAATCATGGTCCGAGCATGAACCATCATCATCAAGATCACCATCAAGTGTGCTTGAGGTAGAATCTTCATGTGCAACACTTGTGGTGTCATCATCAACCTTTTCAACTTCTTTAGAAAATTTGTGAGTAATTTGAAAAATGGACGCAGTGGCAGTTCTGTAATTATTTCAAAAATCAACATCCACCTCTTTGCTTGACGCCGGCGCCACGCGGAGGTCGCCGCCGATCGGATTTCGCCGCTTCTTCGCACGTTGACATGCAGCCGGTGCCGTGGCGAGCTTGGGCGTGCGCTGTCGACGCCAGGCAACCCCTTCCCAGCTATAAATAGCAGCCGCCGCCGTCGTTATTCCCGTTTTTCCCCTTCTGCTCTCCTCTGCCGCTCGCCGTAGCCTCCGTCGAGCAGCATCTGTCGTGCCCAGCTACGCCTACGCGATCGCCTCGGCCTTGCGCTTCTCTGCGGCTTGCCTACGTCACTTGGGTTGGCCGGAGTCGCCCGGCGCAACGCCTTCTTCCCTGAGACCGGCCGAAGCTCTGCCATCATCGCCTCGACGTGGCCAGGCCATTCCAGACCATCTCCGCCTTTACCAAGCCCACCGACGTGACCGTGGTGAGCCACTGAACATGATGTTCACTTTGCTTTTGACTCTACCACAGTCTTGTTGGGGTTACGCCGTGAGCCGTCGTGCTTGAGCCGCCATGGCCGGCGTGGAGCCTTCTCCGGCGCACCTTCTTCCGATCTGAGGGCTGGGATGGGTTCGTAGTAGTGTGTAGATTATTTTGGTGAGGTCGGCCTCGCCGGAGCATCATCATCGGCGCATTTTGAGGCCGGCCAGTGAGGGCAGTGCCGCCGTGATTTCTTTGAGTCACTGACAATGGGGCCCGGCTGTCAGTGCGAGTGAGGAAGAAGAACAGTGAAAATTTTTATTTTCTAAATTTGTGAATAGTGCTGAAACTTTGGGAATTTGTAGGAAATTCATGATAGCTCCAAAAATTTTGAAATTTTGTGTGTAGCTTCTGTACATGTTCTAGTATGATTTAAAAATTTAAAACTTAAAATTTGAATAAATTTTTAATGTTCAAATATTCAGTCCATTAATTGAAAAATGCAATTTCCATGATTTTTGTAGGTCACTGTATAATTCCAAAAATTATGAAATTGGTTTTGGTACACTAATTTGTCATGAGGAAGCTTACATAAAATTTTTAGGTCATTTGGAATAAGTTCATTTTTGGGCTTAATTCCAAATTAATTCAAAAATAAATAAATGCAAACCCTAAGTGTTTGATTAGTGTTGGATCTTGTTTTGGTCATGTTTTGTGACTAGTAGGGTTTCAAGATCCATTTGGTCAAGTCACATGTGTGGTTCTTGATGGTAGGATTGCAAGTTGGTTTTGTTGGCTTACAACTGTACCGTGAAATAAAATCATTTGCGGGGTGTTTTTACATTTCATGTACCATGAAAGCATCATGTTTACATTATCATCATGTTAAGGCATATGTTATTGTTTCGTGTAGAACCCGAGAGTGAAACGATTCTAGTTGAGCAAGTTCTGGAAGAGTCCCCGGTTGTCACGGGATTCGATCATTGTGGTACTGATCTGGAACCCGAGATCGTCAACGAAGGCAAGCCCCGGTTTATGCATTAAACCATTACCTTGTTTACTTTGAAAAGTTTATCACCTATGTTACCTATTACATTAAGTTGATTAATTCAAATGTTACCTACTTGATGCATTGCCTACCTTGTTAATTGTTTACCATCCTTGAAGATGATTTCATTTACAAAGGCGTAGAATGCTTAGTATGCTTTATGGTAGGCTTTCAAAGTAAAAGTTTCGATACAATCAAAGATGGCATCCTGGCCAAAGAAAGAAAGAAGGTAGAATGAACTAGAGACTAGTCGGGTGACTTATCTTGAATTTTGGGTAATATTGCCGACTATGTCGCTTAAAGGCCACTCATTGTGGATCTTCTGAATGAGACACTTTGTAGTACTGGTCACATACTCCGGTAAGCCTACTTCGGCTAATCCGATATTAAGATGAATGCCCACGCACTAGGAGTGGAGAGATGGCAGGAGTAGCGTGTACCCTCGTGGCTAGAATATGGCTAGATTTGAGGTGTGTTGTGCTCTCAGGTGGCGTGGAGACGGCTTAGTATAGGAGGATCCGGTAGCGAGGTTGATATATGCAAGATTAAGTTCTACATATGTCGTGTGATAAGGAATCCCCAGCTGGAACTTGAATCAATTCGAATTGCCGATGCTCCACGGATATGGAGACTTGATTCATTACAGAAGCAATGCAGGACTGGTGAATTATTAAAATATGAGAAAAGAATGGAATGAGGAGGAATGGAATATGGGAAATGTACATTAGTTGAGATAATGAACTAAAAGGACTTAGGGGTAAACTGGAAAATAGGATAAGAATAGTAAGCTTTTGGCAAAGTACTTTGAATTTTGCTACATTCTTACCTTGTCCCAAACCCCTGCATCTCTAAAGTCTTACACCCTATTACGTCGGGTTAGTCTTGTTGAGTACCTTTGCACTTAGGGTTTGTTAACCCTTGTTGTAGGCGAGTCACATGCGCAGGCTTGTTTTGGTCCCTGCTGTATGACTATGTTTGAAGTTAATGACAATGAGGAGTGATGAATGGCCTTTGGACAAGGCACTAGTTTGTATGATAAATAAAGTTAATGTAATATTATCCCGCTACTATGGTTATATGACACTTATGGTATTGTAAGTTTGAAAACAACTGGTTTGTAAACTATGTTATCTTAAGACTTTCGCTATCTTGTACTCTGATGTATATATTTGAATAAACTGTTGTAATCTGCAATAACTGTGATTGGGATCCTATTTGAAAAGAGAATCGTGGATGATTTGGGTTTTCTGAGGACACCCGACAGACCTATTGAGTTGTTGGGAACTCGTGTACGCTATCCAAGGTCTGTTAAGACAACGATAGGTGCATGTGGGCCCAATTTCTTAGGAGGTTCTACCACAGCTAGTATCAGAGTAGTTCCCATCTAAGATCATTGTAGGTTACTTTGGAAAACCTTCAAATTGATTTGGATCAAAGAGAGTAAACTTGATATTTTGAAAGTTCAATTTCTTTCTTCTTACCTTTGATTTAGACTCAATCATGTCTTATTTGAAAGTTTGTGGCGCATAATATGCTTAGGTTTGTCCTATGTATTAAAAATCTAGTACTTATGATTATATAAATCTTTTGTACTTAGATTTGTAAGATCGATTCATGCATCATGCTTGAGCACCTTGCATAATAATTCCCCTTAATAGTGGTTGGGTAAGTAATGTCAATCCCATTCTTGCTAACCTCCTTTATCCTCAAGCTATTCTTATAGTCCTACCTTAAATCCTACAGGCTATGGCAAAGACCAAGAAAACCGCACGCAAGTCCACCGGACCTCATGGAGTCCCTCATCACCAGTTGGCACCAAGAAACCATGAGCTTGGTGAAGGTAGTGCCAAGATCCTAGGAGATGAAGGATCTTCAAGAACCCCGCCAACATCGAGAACCTTAACAAGGAGCTCAACACTCTTCATCGAGCTCATGCCAAAGATCAAGAAGAGCTGGCAGAAATGCAAAGGGGCATCACCATGACCATGGAGCTGCGGAATGAAGCCTGGACACGAGAGGATGCGGACAATGAACGCGTCCATGAGTTGGAGTTCTATGTAGAAGACCTAGAGATGGACAATGCCATTCTTCATGAGAATGTCCACCTATTGTACGCTCAACTTCATCCTCCTCATGGGGATGGTGAAGTTACCGATGAAGAAATGATTGTAGCTCCAGGAGAAGTCAAGAATGAAGAAGAGAAGGAGGATCCTGAGGAGCTAGTGTACTTCTTAGATGAAGATGAGGTTTTGTCCGATATGGGCACGGATGCCGAAGACTGAGAGCTCAGAGTAGAAATAGTTCCTTTACTGCTTTCCTAGAAAACCAGGGTTGTCTTATGGGATACAAGACATGTAATATAAATAAGGACCCTTTGTAGTATGAAACCTTTTAAATGCTTTCAATAAAGAATAATGTAAGTAAATGTGTTCTCTAATAGATGCCTTGTCCTATCACCCGAACTGGTGCTAGTGGCTCGCATGACGATGATGAGTGCCCAAATCCTCCACCAAGGCCCTCGACTATGGCAAATGCCATAGCCGCACTCATCAATGCAACAGCAGAGAATGCTAGGCTGTTAAGGGAATTGGCGCAGAACCAACAGGCACCATACCCTAATCGTGGCCGTTGTAATGGAAATGATGAGTCAACCTATGTGGATTTTACTGACACACGTCTGCCTATGTTCTCTAAGGCAGAAGAACCTTTAGAAGCAGACGATTGGCTTAGGACAATAGAGCAAAAGTTTGAGCTGATTCACTGTACCGAGGTTCAGAAGCCAAGGTTTGCGGCACAACAACTTCGAGGAGCTGCTGGTGCCTGGTGGGCAAATTTGGTAGCAGTACAGCCCGCTGGTCACCAAATCAACTGAAGGGAGTTCAAGGATGCCTTTAGGGCACACTATATTCTAGATGGTGTGATGACCATGAAGTTAGAAGAGTTCTTGGCTCTTAAGCAAGGAGATCACCCGGTGATGCATTATGTTGGGCATTTCAATCACCTGTCGTAGTATGTTATTGAGTATGTGAATACAGACAGGAAGAAAAAGAATCATTTTCTTAGAGGCCTGAACACTAAACTTTAGACCATGATGGCAACTTGTGGTAACGCAACTTACCATGAGACAATCAACATTGCTATCGCTTCGGAGGAGAATTACCGCCGACACAAGGAGGCAAAGAAAAAGAAAATATTTGCTTCCGGATCATCAAGTGGCAAGCGTCAGAAGATAGTATACCATCCTCAGAATCATGGCCATGCACCATTCCGCCCACAATAAGGCCAAAGCAGACAGCAAATTTTTATTTACCTTGCAACTAATACGCCTTATACTCATCAAGCACCGCAGCAGCAAAACAATACAAATAATGCAAACCGCAATGCTACTCCCCAGAATCATAATTTTCCATGTTATAATTGTGGTAAATCCGGACACTTTTCCCAAGAATGTCCGTATCCTAGGAAGAACAATCCTGATGCACCCAAAGCCCCTGTTAATCAAGCTTAGAATCAGTACAAGGGCAATGCTCAGAACAATCAGAAGGGTCAGGCTGAGAAGAAAACTAGAAGGGTCTTCTATACTAAAGTGGAATCTATTCCAGAAGGAGAACCAATTATGATGGGTATGTTTCCCATTGCTAAGCACCCTGCAATTACCTTATTTGATTCTGGTGCATCCCATACATTCATCAATCGTACATTTATTGTGAAGCATGGGATAGCTATTGGGGAAACAAAAGAACCCTATCATATACAGTCGCCCGGGGGACGAATCTGTACAAGGGAGGTAGTTCAGCATGTACCTATTGATTTGGGAGGTTATGAGTTCCCTACCAATATGCTGATATTAAAGGATCAAGATATAGATGTGATCCTTGGTATGAACTGGTTAACTCAACACGAGGCTATCATAGATGTCCTGCGTAGAACCATAAGGGTAAATGCACCTGGCAGCAAAACCCAACTTCTCATCCAACTTCCCTTTCCTAAGAGTATAGTAGAAATAGTCTATGCAACTATTGTTGAAGGAGTCGAGAAAATTTTAGTGGTATGTGAGTTTACGGATGTCTTTCCCGATGATCTGCCTGGTCTACCACTAGGCTGAGATGTAGAGTTTAGAATTGATCTAAAA
The DNA here is from genome assembly GCF_019320115.1 of Miscanthus floridulus. Classification (NCBI taxonomy): domain Eukaryota; kingdom Viridiplantae; phylum Streptophyta; class Magnoliopsida; order Poales; family Poaceae; genus Miscanthus; species Miscanthus floridulus. Next base: position 74,010,237 of record NC_089596.1, on the reverse strand, counting down.
CCAGGGACAGCACTAGTGTCCAGAAGAGCATATAGGATACCACCTAAAGAACTAGCAGAACTAAAAATGCAACTACAAGAGTTGTTAGATAATGGTTTCATTTAACCCAGTTCATCACCTTGGGGATGCCCTGCAATCTTCATGAAGAAGAAGGACCAAACCTTAAGGTTATGTGTTGACTATCGGTCGTTAAATGAAGTCACCATCAAGAACAAATACCCCTTACCCCGAATTGATTTGCTTTTTGATCAACTTGCGGGAGCTAAGGTATTCTCGAAGATAGACTTGAGATCGGGCTATCACCAGATTAAGATCAGACGTGAAGATGTGCCGAAGACAGCATTTACTACCCGATATGGTCTATATGAGTATTTAGTCATGTATTTTGGGCTGACTAATGCCCCGGCTCATTTCATGTACCTGATGAACTCAGTTTTCATGCCTGAGTTGGATAAGTTTGTCATGGTGTTTATTGATGACATTCTTATCTACTCTAAGAGCAAAGAGGAACATGCGGAATATCTCCGTATTGTTCTACAAAGATTAAGAGATCACAAATTATATGCCAAATTCAGCAAATATGCATTTTGGTTGGAGGAAGTACAATTTCTGGGTCATGTACTATCTGCTGAAGGTATAGCTGTTGATCCGAGCAAGGTAGAAGAAGTCCTTAATTGGAAAGCACCTACAACTGTTCATCAAGTTTGTAGTTTCCTAGGGTTGGCAAGGTATTACCATCGGTTTATCCCTGACTTCTCTAGAATTGTGAAGCCAATTACTGGACTATTGAAAAATCAAACTAAGTTTGTATGGTCAATAGAATGTGAAGAGGCCTTTCAAACATTGAAGAAGTTGTTGACAACTGCACTAGTTTTAGCACAACCTAATATCGAGAGGCCATTTGATATCTATTGTGATGCATCTGGAATTGGTATTGGCTGTGTTCTAATGCAAAAAGGCAGAGTCATAGCATACGCTTCCAGACAACTCAAGAAGCATGAAGAATATTATCCCACCCATGATCTTGAATTAGCTACTGTTGTCCATTCACTTAAGATTTGGCGGCATTATTTATTGGGCAATATATGTCATATCTATACGGATCACAAAAGTTTGAAATACATCTTCACTCAGTCAGAGTTGAATATGAGGCAAAGAAGATGGTTGGAACTTATTAAAGATTATGATTTAGAAGTACACTATCATTCGGGCAAGACTAATGTGGTTGCCGATGCCCTGAGTCGCAAGAGTCATTGTCATTGCCTAATTGTAGAACCTATGCAGCAAACATTATGTCAAGAGATGGAGCATCTGGATTTACAAATCATTGAACAAGGTTCTCTGTCCAATATTGTAGTTGAGTCTACTATCAAAGATCAGATCATTGTTGCTCAACAGAAAAGTAAAGGCATAGCCCATATTAAAGATAAAGTCAGATCTGGGAGACCAACATGTTTCAAGATTGATGAATCAGATGTCGTATGGTTCAAGGATAGATTGGTAGTACCCAAAAATCTGGAGCTGCGAAAACAGATTCTTGATGAAGCTTATTCTATAAGATACTCCATTCATCCGGGTAGCAACAAAATGTATCATGATCTGAGAAAGAGATATTGGTGGACCAAAATGAAAATAGAAATAGCTCAATATGTAGCCAAGTGTGATATTTGTTAGAGAGTCAAAGCGATTCATATGAAGACTGCATGTCCATTACATTCTTTGCTAGTTCCATCTTGGAAGTGGGAAGATATCTATATGGACTTCATCGTGGGATTGCCTAGGACATCTACAGGCTATAATTCAATATGGGTTATTGTTGATCGGCTAACCAAGATAGCTCATTTCTTACCAGTTAGAGATAAATATCGAGCGAAGCAGTATGCAAAGCTTTATCTTGATAGAATCTTCTATTTGCATGGGGCACCCAAGACCATTGTCTCTGACAGAGGGTCATTGTTCATATCCAAGTTTTGGAAAAGTCTACATGAGTCTTTAGGAACTAAACTTATCCGTAGTTCTACTTATCATCCACAAACAGATGGACAGACTGAAAGGGTAAATCAAATTCTTAAAGATATGTTGAGAGCATGTGTCCTTTCCTTTGGGGCTAAATGGGATGAATGCCTTCCCTTAGCTAAATTCTCATATAACAATAGCCATTAAGAGAGCATTAAAATGGCACCATTCGAAGCACTGTACGGCCGTAGATGCCAAACACCTTTAAATTGGTTAGAAGCTAGAGAACGTTGGTTCTTTGGACCGGATGTGGTTAAGGAAGCTGAAGAGAAAGTTAAACTCATACAAGCCAATATGAAGGTAGCTCAATCCCGACAGAAAAGCTATGCTGATAAGAGGAGATGACCGCTAGAATTCAAAGTGGGAGATTATGTCTACCTCAAGGTATCACCGATGAAAGGAGTTCATCGTTTTGGAATTCGGGGAAAGTTGGCGCCCCGTTATGTCGGTCCTTTTCAGATCCAACAACGATGTGGACCAGTCGCCTATCACGTCAAGCTACCAGATCACATGTCAGCTGTGCATGATATCTTCCATGTATCTTAGTTAAAGAAATGTCTTCAAGTACCTGACCAAGAGATCGACTTTGGTGATGTAGAACTAGAACCTGATTTGACTTATGCCGAGTGTGACAGAACCGCCCAATTTATACAAGATCAAGTACGGCTGTCCCCGCTTAACACATTGACACGCGCATACTCTCACTTATATAAACCCGGTAGTCCATCGAGTGTCACGCAGGACCTCGGTAAATCAACATCACAACCAAGATCGCGTGATTAAGCAAATACACATCACATACACAGAGTTGCAGCGGAAATAATATTACAATGAGTTCACAATTAATAGTACAAGTTTGGGGTTTCAAAATCGATTGGTGAAAACAAGATAGCTTTCAAATGATTACATTAATATAAGTTCCAAATACATTGCTAGCATAAGTGACATCCTTAGATAAAAGCATATAGATGAGAATAAATATAGAGTCACCGAGCCCACCGGCGGTTAGCCACCATCTTCAACAGGCCGAAACCTCACCTGCAACATGGTGGGATAAACCCTGAGTACTCGAATGTACTCAGCTAGACTTACCCGTCATAACCAGAAATAAAATTGACTCCAAGGAGTATGCAAGGCTTTATAAGTGGAGGTAGCTTGACAACATTTTGCATAAACAGCGATTAACTCAATTATACAATTATGATTCTGTCATCAAGTTTATTAGAACTATCCATCTCTAGATTAGCAACTATCCTGTGCCAAACATGTGGTATATCTTTTTAGAGCATACAATAGTAACCATAGCAGGTGTAGTAATTCCATATTTATCCGAACCATCATGTTCCATACATAGTTACTATGATGTTGGAGCTAGCCAAGTTTCTCACTATCCGGGAGAGACGGCGATTCGAATCGATTTCAACCAGCTGGGAATTTATTCCTAACACAAACCCAGGCAGACCAGATCAACGGTCACCTTAGGTCACCTTTGGTACAACTCAGGTACACATTTCGTGGGTCCGTACTGCGCCGCACAATCTGGAACACCAGATGCCAGGATGCTCAGGCCAAGCCTGCCCTTGGGCTCAGTCTGATCGTTCCCCGGAAGGAGCGCACAACAAAACGGTTCCCGGCCTGAGTTGAATTACTCGGCTTCGCGGTCGGAATGAGTTATCCGGCCAGCTAAGTGATAGGCATGCGTTCAATCTTGTCAGAAGTTCCAACAACGGTACGGTCCTTGATCGGCACAGACGGGATCACATGAGTCAACCTACACATAGACTCCGCCCGGCCTCGATTTACTTTTACCCCATGGTTCTTTTCCACGATAGCAAATATAGCCAACCGTGCTTCGGTATCCACCTATATCTCGCAGGTGACAGGATATCACCCGACTTCTACCGGTCTAAGCATGGCTAAGCATATATTCGATCCTGGACCTATACCGGTTAAAGGTGTAATATCTGGACAAGGAATTTATATGCATCAAGTGGTTCCATTCAACTCTTATAACCTAATGCATCAATCATAAGTACTTAAGTAATCATTTGTAAAATACTAGGAGACTTAAAATGCTCCGGGGCTTGCCTGGGATCCGACACAAATCAGTCAAGTTAGCTTGCTCCGTCTTGACGACGTCTCCACTCTAGGCATGCACTCCAGGGTCCTTCCATCCTCGGGATGGATCCACCAACACCATCTTCGGGTTTGGCTCCAACATCTCGTCCTTCACGTGGTGCATCTAGCGTACCTAGATGAGATGCAAGATGCAAGTGCATGAATATGAAGAATAGTACCAGGAGACGCATCACAAATAGCAAGCAAGACAAGCATCGTTTACACTAAACACACTTAAGTACTTTGCGATGCTTAACTTAACATCACACAATCTATCATGCTAAGCTAACAAAGAATATTATACATGGCACATAAGTCTCACAAGATCTCAGGTGTATCTAACTTAATTACCAAGGACGTGAACCACACCTAGCAACATGCAAAGCAAGTCAAGGTGAAGCAACAACTATAACCGGAATATGCCAATTTCTGGACTTGCAAGCAGCAGCTTCATAAATCAATCATATCTGGAGTTTTATAAATCCAATGATATGAAACAAGACATTCTGAAAAGCTTAGGAAATTATCTACATTTCATCTTCAATCATCTCAGCATGATTCCCACGTTATCATGACCAAACATGCTAATCTTTTAAGTCTGCGCAGAATGTAATCAAAATCTGACAGTAGACTTATTAAGCATGCAACTCCTAAACTATCAGACCTAGGATCATGAAAATTTAACACAAGCAAGATAAGATAATCATCTACAACTTTTGTATTTACCAAAACTACAGTAAACATCATTTACACCATGAAACTAGTTGCACAAGTAACACTTGCACCAGCAGCCTAAACAGCAGAGGCACAGCTATGGACAGAAAACTTATAGGAACTTTAGAGAAGCATAAATGGAGTTCTAGACCTCTGACAGACATGATTCTTAACTTTATGGAAAGCTTATAAAGTTACCTACAACTTTCTTATTATCATCTTAAGATGATTTCATAGCTAACAAGGTCAATTAAACCAAGGAAGACGTCTCTATCCAAAACATGAACAGAAACTGATATGCTACTTTAAACAGCTATAAGTTGAGTTCCACATGTCCAATAAATATGGTTCTAGAATTTTTGGAAAGCTTAATAAATTGTGAACAACTTTGCTATAAACATCTAGAACTAATTCTGCTACTAACAAGGTCACACATGGCACACAAAGCAACCCTGTCTGGGTTTGGCAGAAACTGCCACAGTACTTTAAACAACTATAGCTAAACACATACTTAACCAAAAATTGTGCTCTTTAGCTTTTTGAAAAGCTTATGAAAATTACTACAACTCATTTATTATCAACAAGGCATGATTCATAACTTAACTGAGCCAAACAATGCATACATGCAGAACTGTCCAGAATAGAAGCAAAGCATTATAGGGCATTTGTTATTTTTATAACTCTTAAAATATAAATCCTAAACTCATGAAATTTTTACCAGACAACAACAATCATCTTAGTAGCACTCCACAAAAATTTCACAATTATTTGAGAACAACAACTGCAGTTATAAAAAAAAAACAAATAAGACTAGCATTCAAACCCTAACTGCACAAATCCATTTTTACAGCTACAACTTTAAACTAAAACCTGACATATTATAGATCTAGTGCATAGAGAATTTCACAAGGATTCCAAAAAGTCCTCATTTGCTAATTTACGAATTTCCTATGATTTACTATGAAGTTTCAAAGTTTTACCCGATTTACAACAAATAAGTCCTCGGAAGCACTATTCACTTGAGTCTACGGTTCTGCAGAAAACCCCCTTGACTTGTTTCAATTGTTACCTGAGGTCCTCGGTCGCGATTTACAGAGGGGTATGCACCGGAGCTCGCCGGAGGAGGCGCGTCGGCGGCGGAAAGCGGCGGGGAAGCATCCCGGCGTCCGTGCGCACCCGCTAGTGGCCGTGGTTGTGCGGGAGGCGGCCCGTACGGGAGCCGGCGGCGGATGTAGCTCCAGCGGCTCATGCACGAGCTCCAGCTCGGCGGCATCCATGGCAGCGGACGGTGGGTTCGGCCGGGCACAGGCGGCGCCGGCGGTGAGAGGGAGGGCCACTGCAAGCCATGCACTGTGCCTGGCCCTAGCTTGGCTGGTGGTAGCGGCAGGAGGAAGGAGGAGGAGAGGGAGAGAAACATCAGCAGCAGCGGCGTCTTGCCCACTCGGCCATGGCGCTGGCAGGGAGAGGCAGAGAAGAGAGGGAGAGGGAGAATGGAGAGGGAGTGAGTGGAGAGGACAGGGGAAACTCGGTTCTGCACTTAAGCACGGCAAGAAGGCGAGCCGGCGAACGGCACGGGCACTGGAGGCCACGCGGCAACGAAGCACTGCAGGCGGTCGGCCATGAACATTACTGTTCATCAAATTCAAAATTTCAATTCCACTGCGAAAATACAAGCTGAAATCCCATTTTCCTCCCATCATAACTCCTAAACCGATCGATTATTTGCTCCACCGATTATACCGTTGTGTAGGGCTACAAGAGTACTCTAACTTTCCTTAAAGGAGTTTTCCCAAATTCGAAATGGTTTGCAAACTAAAATTCGCCAAATATGGGTACATTGAAACTGAAAACGGGAGGTTCGTCATTTACACTTAGCCAAATTTCAGGGTTCCAAAAACAGCGGTTCATTGAATCTTGTGAGCTCTGTTTGACTAGGTTATGGACCAAACTAGTTCTTGAGCATCAAACAAATTTGGTTCTATTCGACTTAAACTTCAACTTTTATTTAAGGTGTAACTCCATGCAAGCACTATAAGCAATTGGTCAACGTCGGTCAAAGTAGCATCGCGGTAAAGCTTAAATCCAAGTTTTAGACCGATGGAGGTATTTTCTTGTCCTCCGCTCAACACGAACCCTTCATGACTTTTGTTGTAGATTTCAATTTGAGTCGCTTGGCAAGGTAGCAAGGTTTGATTGACGATCTATAATTCCATTCACTTAATAAAGCAATCCAAGAAAGATTATAACTTATCATTTCATGTAACTTTTTGATTCCAAACTTTACGAAACTTTTCCAATCATCCATGTGGGTGGAAATTGATGTCGGGCACATGAAAGAAGTAGATCCAACATTACTCAAGCATACTTTTTTGGAAAGGGCAACATGTAAGCAATGGTGCATGGTCCAATGTTTAAGTGGTCGCTTATTTTGTAGATTTGATCTTGAAACTTTCATCACCACTTAACATGTCATGTTTGAGTTCAAACCCATTGCTTAACTGGTGGCAAACACCTGGGCGTTACAGCCCTCCCCCCTTAAAGGAATCGCGTCCCGAGATTCGATGCGAAAAAAAAACTTTTAAGGGAAGAGAAACATGTCCTTCATTTTCCAATATCAGTGATCGCCTTAGGCTACTTAACTTTGGAGTATCAGAGAGGCTAGTTGGGTCAAGACACTTTTTGATACTTGCTCTTCGTCATAAGCTGTTGTCTGAAGAATTTTCTTCATTGGCGTCTAGAAAGCATTGTTATATTGGAAGGAATCCAAGATAGCACTGTCCTATGTACTTCGTCCTCGATGTACGAAGATTGATACCAGTGTAGACTAAATACTTGTAACATCTACTTTCCTAGTGGATATAGCACGGACCTTATGGACTTTGCACTAGATCATAATCTCCTGAAGGATACTCGTTGCAATGGTTCCATGTGTGCAGTTCTCTTTCTCTGATAACAATATTGTATGGTCTGAGTCTGCCGTGTGAGTGGTAAACGTAATAGCTGACTCTGTCGGCTCAACGTTCTCAATGATCATTCTTTAGGGAGCCTTTGGATCCAAGTTGCAATAGTGATCTGGGTTGAATCTGATGCAACCTCTTGGGTGAAACACATATAAGGTACCAAAGGCATGTCAGCATTGGAGAACCATTGGCGTAGAAGGATGTTAGAGAGGCTTGGAGGACAACACAAGTTGCAAGTAATCACAAAACTAGGGACTAGTTCACTACCAAGCAGGTTGAGTACAATTTGCCTTCGTGGTGCAGTTGCACATCAAGTTGGGTTGACTTGTATCGTAGCAAAACTAGCCTTCTTAAACTATATTTGACGTCGAGGCTTCCATTCTTAGGCCAATAAATATCTCAAAAACCATAATCCAAAAATCTATGGTTTGACACCTTTTCAATTACTTTCGAATTGCAAGGGCACCATTTGACTTCTAGAACACCTTGACTGCTCACGCATTGTTGATCTAAGAGGGCAAAAGCAAGGCACATAGGGGTGCAATTAGTGTTCTCAAGGGTATGGAGGGTTGTCTAACATCAATACACCTATAAGTTGTAATTTCTTGGCATGAATTACAAACACAACCTTCTAATGCAAAGGATGATCGTAGTCATAGCGAAATTGCAGATTCTGTACCCTTTTGTTTTCTATTCATATCTCACAAACTACTGCTCCAATATGCACAAATTTTGGTGGGCATGTAGATCCATGGGTCTTCTAACTACTCACCAAAATTCAACTCAACCGGACACCGTTTGACTATCCAAACAATTCATCTACCAAAACTGCTGTGTTCGGAAATGACAACAAACCAAGCCGACAAGATATCTCTCTAATCCGATGTTTTACTCAACCAATACTCAAACTAACTTAAGACATTGAAGGGTCCTAAGCAAGGAATGAGATCACCAAGTTTGGAGTAAATCCAACTTCGTTTGAGTCACTAATCGCCGGCTTGAAGATAACCGGTTTAGTGCCACAAAATCTAGACAGATTTCGTGTTCTTTCTTTTCTTTGCTTTACACATTGAGGTGTGTGTTTTGCACTCTAAAATCTTTCTCATAGCAGCAACAACCTTTCTCTAGCTGAAGATGGAGGCTAGAGTTTTCCTCACATGCTTCTCTGGTAACACTTCAACCATCGTTCATGACACCAACTTAATTATGCACCAGCATTGGACTTGTGGGCTATTTTCACAGGATGGAAGGCATTACTCCACATGGAGGGCATCCCTATATAGATAAGGAACCGTTTCTGAATATTCTCTGGCACCTCGTCCAATAGAGCCTTGAACAAATCCGTTTGTGGTACCTAGGGGCACAATGATGCTGATTGAAACTAGGGATATGCTTTCTCTAGTTCTTTACTTAGCTGATACAACATCTTGCACTATATACGTGATTGTCCAAGATGGAATTGACTTGATAGCACATTTGGAGAAGAAGTAGCACTTGTATTGCAGGGCTAGGTTTGCTGTTTCCTTGATCAACATCGTTCTGTGAGATCTGGTCTTCATAGTTACCAACTAGTCGTTACCTAACTGAAGACTAACTTTCCCACTGGTAACTAATCAGTTGTCCCTCAACACTAAAAAGGTTCCAAATCTTCACTCCTAATAATAAAAAATTGTGGTCGAAGCATACAGATGGTCGCCATTGAAGTCAGCAGAAAGGGGTCACACCAAGGAAGGTCGGTTCGTCTACGTGATCCTTATGCACCTAAAGATTGAGAACTTGGATAGGAACTCATATATACCAGGTGACCTATTACAGCACATAATATCTTGGTCCCTTTATCACCCGACTAATAACTTGTTCAACCTTAAGTGTGGTGCACCTTTCTGATCCAATGAAAAGGACATAAGTTGCTCACTAGATGACCGACGTCATTACTGGGACAGTCACATCGAGTAGAGTCGCTTGTCTACCACCTCTTGTAGTCTGTTTATGTTCCTGTTAGTGACCCGTTCTTCAAAGGTTAACCGTTGGACTACTCCAGAAGGAAGTCCTATTGCATCTAGTTCGACATATATATCTCTTGACATGATAAGGAGAGATAACCAAGGAAGAGCTCAAGTGAGAATAACATATCGGTGCAGTTCTACAATGGATCATGACTAGAAACCTCAATACCAGCGCGTGCCGAGCAGCACAGCCTTATGTGTGCACCCACAGGAGGCTCTCGGTTTCGTCACGGCACCGTAGATCGCTAATCGTGGCACCATTACTGAACATACAACCCACAAGAAATCTCACATGGCACAAATTGGGTTGCATAGGAGCAAGCACTATGCGAAGGAGGGATAGCAAACAAAGGTAGTCACAAGGTTAGGAGTCAACAAGCAGGGGATCCAAAGATTAAAACACAGCACAAGAGAGCATAGCCTAATTGCCGAAGGCAACTAAGCAGGAGACTCTTGCTGAATTTCCATATATGCCTTGTGTCCACCAAGTGATTACCAGATAATGATTAACCTAAGATTTGGTCTTGTCGAGGAGCAACATGAGATCAAGACTGATAAATATTCAGAGACTTGAAAGAGTTGGGGACAAACAAATGAGATTCAAGGGACAGAGTCATTGCACTGACTAGGGATTCAGTTGATAAGGTAATGATAGGATCTACGAGGAAAAAGGTTCCAAGCCAGGGTAGATAGCGATTAGTGTTGCACTAGATCATCTGTAGAAGAAGGAGCAATGAAGTCCGACAAGGATTTTGGAGCAAGGTCCTTCACACAAGAGTGGGACAACCACGACACATGCAAGCATTCAAGGGAACTAAACTTGGGCCTAAGGTCAAGCAAAGGCATGGATAAGGGTCTTCGTAGCGCAACGTTCACGGCTAGCAACCCCGTGTACAGGCTCAGGCTGCTAAGAGAGAACTTAATTAAAAATGATAACCATGAGATTACCAAAACTTGGACGTTGTTCCAGGATAGCGCTCTTCAACACTCATATGCTTACCGAGGACAAAAGGAGTGACAGCTATGGCACTACCTAGATTACGAGCATCCGCACCTACATCCTGGTCTTAAGCAAGCATTTCGAAATACTCGATCTAATTAGCTTAAGCGACTATTACTAAGCATAAAGCTCACACCTCACCAGTAGTCACCTACAACAACACTGCTACACATATCACGCAAAACATGGTGGTAAAGTACTATTATCCTTTATTTCCTTTTTACAGAGTAGGTGGACATCTCTTCAAAACAAGTTTTACCTACATTAAGCAATTTAGTTTTCAAAGAGGTGAACTTTTTGCTAACTATTAATTTGTCATCTATTTCCTTAGGAAGCAAACATACAAGGCAAAGCTAATCGCACACTATCTTCAAGCACAACTATTCAAGCAGCATGGAACAAGGCATTTTGTCTAGCTTCACACAAGGAAGATAGTAGCATCATATTGATCACAAGTTACTTAGTATTAGAACAAGGTGAGGGAAGCATATTTATGCACAAGCACAATCATGATGCATGCTCGTCCTATTCGTTCTCACAAAATTGCCAGCCAAAGGCGGCAATCACGTTCTATGTCGGTGGCATAACACGTACTCTCTCGATATATAGCTAGTCGTCAGCTACATTCAATCTACGCATTTGTGGTTAGCATACCTGCAGGCAAACTCATTGCAGCCCATCCCCACAAGAGATAAATAAGCACACAATGAAAGCGGTAAACTAAGATACTCTCCATATACACATCCCCAGATGTATATACTTTGATATCCATAGCTACCCGATAAATATACCCGCAATTAAGTACCTTCATATATACATGTGTGTAACATGTAAATATTCCAGTAACCATAGCTAACTCTCCCCTAGACCGATAGTTGGACGGTCATGCTCTCACAACTCACACTTACCTGGGCGTAGAGGCAATTGATCCATACATTACCATTCAAGTGAATGGCATCCATACAATAGCACGCCGTATGGACGACGAAAGAAAAATTGCAATAAAGTACATCCCCCAAAGTTAGTACTTAGATGGCCACCTAATAGTCCTTAACTGGGCATAAAGGAGGATGTCGCTAGCATAGTTTTGCAATTAAGTTTTGACAAATTTGCCTATCGCTAAAGTTTTAGTCAAAATAGGCTTTTTACAACCAAAACTTTGTTTTTAAAACGACGTACATGACAGTATTATGCTTAATCTCGCTCTGATACCAGCTGTGACAGAACCGCCCAATTTATACAAGATCAAGTACGGCTGTCCCCGCTTAACACATTGACACGCGCATACTCTCACTTATATAAACCCGGTAGTCCGCCGAGTGTCACGCAGGACCTCGGTAAATCAACATCATAACCAAGATCGCGTGATTAAGCAAATACACATCACATACACAGAGTTGCAGCGGAAATAATATTACAATGAGTTCACAATTAATAGTACAAGTTTGGGGTTTCAAAATCGATTGGTGAAAACAAGATAGCTTTCAAATGATTACATTAATATAAGTTCCAAATACATTGCTAGCATAAGTGACATCCTTAGATAAAAGCATATAGATGAGAATAAATATAGAGTCACCGAGCCCACCGGCGGTTAGCCACCATCTTCAACAGGCCGAAACCTCACCTGCAACATGGTGGGATAAACCCTGAGTACTCGAATGTACTCAGCTAGACTTACCCGTCATAACCAGAAATAAAATTGACTCCAAGGAGTATGCAAGGCTTTATAAGTGGAGGTAGCTTGACAACATTTTGCATAAACAGCGATTAACTCAATTATACAATTATGATTCTGTCATCAAGTTTATTAGAACTATCCATCTCTAGATTAGCAACTATCCTGTGCCAAACATGTGGTATATCTTTTTAGAGCATACAATAGTAACCATAGCAGGTGTAGTAATTCCATATTTATCCGAACCATCATGTTCCATACATAGTTACTACGATGTTGGAGCTAGCCAAGTTTCTCACTATCCGGGAGAGACGGCGATTCGAATCGATTTCAACCAGCTGGGAATTTATTCCTAACACAAACCCAGGCAGACCAGATCAACGGTCACCTTAGGTCACCTTTGGTACAACTCAGGTACACATTTCGCGGGTCCGTACTGCGCCGCACAATCTGGAACACCAGATGCCAGGATGCTCAGGCCAAGCCTGCCCTTGGGCTCAGTCTGATCGTTCCCCGGAAGGAGCGCACAACAAAACGGTTCCCGGCCTGAGTTGAATTACTCGGCTTCGCGGTCGGAACGAGTTATCCGGCCAGCTAAGTGATAGGCATGCGTTCAATCTTGTCAGAAGTTCCAACAACGGTACGGTCCTTGATCGGCACAGACGGGATCACATGAGTCAACCTACACATAGACTCCGCCCGGCCTCGATTTACTTTTACCCCATGGTTCTTTTCCACGATAGCAAATATAGCCAACCGTGCTTCAGTATCCACCTATATCTCGCAGGTGACAGGATATCACCCGACTTCTACCGATCTAAGCATGGCTAAGCATATATTCGATCCTGGACCTATACCGGTTAAAGGTGTAATATCTGGACAAGGAATTTATATGCATCAAGTGGTTCCATTCAACTCTTATAACCTAATGCATCAATCATAAGTACTTAAGTAATCATTTGTAAAATACTAGGAGACTTAAAATACTCCGGGGCTTGCCTGGGATCCGACACAAATCAGTCAAGTTAGCTTGCTCCGTCTTGACGACGTCTCCACTCTAGGCATGCACTCTAGGGTCCTTCCATCCTCGGGATGGATCCACCAACACCATCTTCGGGTTTGGCTCCAACATCTCGTCCTTCACGTGGTGCATCTAGCGTACCTAGATGAGATGCAAGATGCAAGTGCATGAATATGAAGAATAGTACCAGGAGACGCATCACAAATAGCAAGCAAGACAAGCATCGTTTACACTAAACACACTTAAGTACTTTGCGATGCTTAACTTAACATCACACAATCTATCATGCTAAGCTAACAAAGAATATTATACATGGCACATAAGTCTCACAAGATCTCAGGTGTATCTAACTTAATTACCAAGGACGTGAACCACACCTAGCAACATGCAAAGCAAGTCAAGGTGAAGCAACAACTATAACCGGAATATGCCAATTTCTGGACTTGCAAGCAGCAGCTTCATAAATCAATCATATCTGGAGTTTTATAAATCCAATGATATGAAACAAGACATTCTGAAAAGCTTAGGAAATTATCTACATTTCATCTTCAATCATCTCAGCATGATTCCCACGTTATCATGACCAAACATGCTAATCTTTTAAGTCTGCGCAGAATGTAATCAAAATCTGACAGTAGACTTATTAAGCATGCAACTCCTAAACTATCAGACCTAGGATCATGAAAATTTAACACAAGCAAGATAAGATAATCATCTACAACTTTTGTATTTACCAAAACTACAGTAAACATCATTTACACCATGAAACTAGTTGCACAAGTAACACTTGCACCAGCAGCCTAAACAGCAGAGGCACAGCTATGGACAGAAAACTTATAGGAACTTTAGAGAAGCATAAATGGAGTTCTAGACCTCTGACAAACATGATTCTTAACTTTATGGAAAGCTTATAAAGTTACCTACAACTTTCTTATTATCATCTTAAGATGATTTCATAGCTAACAAGGTCAATTAAACCAAGGAAGACGTCTCTATCCAAAACATGAACAGAAACTGATATGCTACTTTAAACAGCTATAAGTTGAGTTCCACATGTCCAATAAATATGGTTCTGGAATTTTTGGAAAGCTTAATAAATTGTGAACAACTTTGCTATAAACATCTAGAACTAATTCTGCTACTAACAAGGTCACACATGGCACACAAAGCAACCCTGTCTGGGTTTGGCAGAAACTGCCACAGTACTTTAAACAACTATAGCTAAACACATACTTAACCAAAAATTGTGCTCTTTAGCTTTTTGAAAAGCTTATGAAAATTACTACAACTCATTTATTATCAACAAGGCATGATTCATAACTTAACTGAGCCAAACAATGCATACATGCAGAACTGTCCAGAATAGAAGCAAAGCATTATAGGGCATTTGTTATTTTTATAACTCTTAAAATATAAATCCTAAACTCATGAAATTTTTACCAGACAACAACAATCATCTTAGTAGCACTCCACAAAAATTTCACAATTATTTGAGAACAACAACTGCAGTTATAAAAAAAAACAAATAAGACTAGCATTCAAACCCTAACTGCACAAATCCATTTTTACAGCTACAACTTTAAACTAAAACCTGACATATTATAGATCTAGTGCATAGAGAATTTCACAAGGATTCCAAAAAGTCCTCATTTGCTAATTTACGAATTTCCTATGATTTACTATGAAGTTTCAAAGTTTTACCCGATTTACAACAAATAAGTCCTCGGAAGCACTATTCACTTGAGTCTACGGTTCTGCAGAAAACCCCCTTGACTTGTTTCAATTGTTACCTGAGGTCCTCGGTCGCGATTTACAGAGGGGTATGCACCGGAGCTCGCCGGAGGAGGCGCGTCGGCGGCGGAA
This sequence comes from Miscanthus floridulus, assembly GCF_019320115.1. NCBI lineage: Eukaryota > Viridiplantae > Streptophyta > Magnoliopsida > Poales > Poaceae > Miscanthus > Miscanthus floridulus. The sequence continues at coordinate 73,994,861 of NC_089596.1, read as the reverse complement.
AGCGGCGGGGAAGCATCCCGGCGTCCGTGCGCACCCGCTAGTGGCCGTGGTTGTGCGGGAGGCGGCCCGTACGGGAGCCGGCGGCGGATGTAGCTCCAGCGGCTCATGCACGAGCTCCAGCTCGGCGGCATCCATGGCAGCGGACGGTGGGTTCGGCCGGGCACAGGCGGCGCCGGCGGTGAGAGGGAGGGCCACTGCAAGCCATGCACTGTGCCTGGCCCTAGCTTGGCTGGTGGTAGCGGCAGGAGGAAGGAGGAGGAGAGGGAGAGAAACATCAGCAGCAGCGGCGTCTTGCCCACTCGGCCATGGCGCTGGCAGGGAGAGGCAGAGAAGAGAGGGAGAGGGAGAATGGAGAGGGAGTGAGTGGAGAGGACAGGGGAAACTCGGTTCTGCACTTAAGCACGGCAAGAAGGCGAGCCGGCGAACGGCACGGGCACTGGAGGCCACGCGGCAACGAAGCACTGCAGGCGGTCGGCCATGAACATTACTGTTCATCAAATTCAAAATTTCAATTCCACTGTGAAAATACAAGCTGAAATCCCATTTTCCTCCCATCATAACTCCTAAACCGATCGATTATTTGCTCCACCGATTATACCGTTGTGTAGGGCTACAAGAGTACTCTAACTTTCCTTAAAGGAGTTTTCCCAAATTCGAAATGGTTTGCAAACTAAAATTCGCCAAATATGGGTACATTGAAACTGAAAACGGGAGGTTCGTCATTTACACTTAGCCAAATTTCAGGGTTCCAAAAACAGCGGTTCATTGAATCTTGTGAGCTCTGTTTGACTAGGTTATGGACCAAACTAGTTCTTGAGCATCAAACAAATTTGGTTCTATTCGACTTAAACTTCAACTTTTATTTAAGGTGTAACTCCATGCAAGCACTATAAGCAATTGGTCAACGTCGGTCAAAGTAGCATCGCGGTAAAGCTTAAATCCAAGTTTTAGACCGATGGAGGTATTTTCTTGTCCTCCGCTCAACACGAACCCTTCATGACTTTTGTTGTAGATTTCAATTTGAGTCGCTTGGCAAGGTAGCAAGGTTTGATTGACGATCTATAATTCCATTCACTTAATAAAGCAATCCAAGAAAGATTATAACTTATCATTTCATGTAACTTTTTGATTCCAAACTTTACGAAACTTTTCCAATCATCCATGTGGGTGGAAATTGATGTCGGGCACATGAAAGAAGTAGATCCAACATTACTCAAGCATACTTTTTTGGAAAGGGCAACATGTAAGCAATGGTGCATGGTCCAATGTTTAAGTGGTCGCTCATTTTGTAGATTTGATCTTGAAACTTTCATCACCACTTAACATGTCATGTTTGAGTTCAAACCCATTGCTTAACTGGTGGCAAACACCTGGGCGTTACACCGAGTACCCTATTAGAGTCTTAGATCAGAAAGATCGAGTTACTCGCAGACGTACAATCAAGTTCTACAAAGTACAATGGAATCAACACACGGAAGATAAAGCTACTTGGGAGTCCGAGGATTACTTAGAAGAGAATTTTCCTGACTTCTTCGCTTCTATCTAGTTGCAATACCTTGTTTATATTGTAACTTGTCTTGTTGTTAACAGAATGGAAAACCCCCTCACTAGCCTTTTGAATAAAGTTATGATGTGTTAGCTTGACATATTTCCTTTTCCATTACTTAGCCTTAAGTTTTAAATCTCGAGACGAGATTTCTTTAAGGGGGAAGGGTTGTAACACCTCTGGTGTTTTGACCTAGTACTAAAATTTGACATGTCATCATATGCATTGCAAAGCATTCATATAGTATAAAGTTTTGAATGCATTCACTAAATAAGGTTTATTTCATAATGTTGTTATTTCATGTGATGTGATTCAAAACCCTAAATAAAGATCATGACTACAAGGGTCAAAATTCATGTGATCATGTGAGGTCATGTGTCATTTGACTTAAATAACCCTAATGGGCCATGTTACTGGTCAAAAATCAAAATTTAAGTAAAAGGAAGACAAATCAAATTTGAATTCATATTCAAATTATAAAAGTCCTTTTTGGCCCCTTTTGACTAATTCAAAATCCATGTGGAATTTGGGGTAGAGGCAAAAAGCAAAGTTGGAGGTTATTTTATGTGGATCAGCTTTTGTATTCAAAGTTTTTCAAGTTTACATATAAAATTTGGAGTAATTTTGAAATGATTCAAATGCTCAAATGCACCCCAAATTCAAATTTCAAAATGGAGACAGAATTTGAAAATGTTCCTAGAAGCAAAGTTGTAGAGTTTGAAAAATTGAACAACTTTCATTTTTGGAGATTTTCAACTTCTTTAGAAAATTTGTGAGTAATTTGAAAAATGGACGCAGTGGCAGTTCTGTAATTATTTCAAAAATCAACATCCACCTCTCTGCTTGCCGCCGGCGCCACGCGAAGGTCGCCGCCGATCGGATTTCGCTGCTTCTTCGCACGTTGACATGCAGCCGGTGCCGTGGCGAGCTCGGGCGTGCGCTGTCGACGCCAGGCAACCCCTTCTCGGCTATAAATAGCAGCTGCCGCCGTCGTTATTCCTGTTTTTCCCCTTCTGCTCTGCTCCGCCGCCAGCTTGCTCCGCCGCTCGTCATAGCCTCCGTCGAGCAGCATCCGTCGTGCCTAGCTACGCCTACGCGATCGCCTCGGCCTTGTGCTTCTCTACGGCTTGCCTACGACACTTGGGTTGGCCGGAGTCGCCCGGCACAACGCCTTCTTCCCCGAGACCGGCCGGAGCTCCGCCATCATCGCCTCGACATGGCCAGGCCATTCCAGACCATCTCCGCCTTCACCAAGCCCACCGACGTGACCGTGGTGAGCCACTGAATGTGATGTTCACTTTGCTTTTGACTCTACCGCAGTCTTGTCGGGGTTACGCCGTGAGCCGTCGTGCTTGAGCCGCCATGGCCGGCGTGGAGCCTTCTTCGGCGCGCCTTCTTCCGATCTGAGGGCTGGGATGGGTTCGTAGTAGTGTGTAGATCATTTTGGTGAGGTCGGCCTCACCGGAGCGTCACCGTCGGCGCATTTTGAGGCCGGACAGTGAGGGCAGCGCCGCCGTGATTTCTTTGACTCACTGACAGTGGGGCCTAGCTATCAGTGCGAGTGAGGAAGAAGAACAGTGAAAATTTTTATTTTCTAAACTTGTGAATAGTACTGAAACTTTGGGAATTTGTAGGAAATTCATGATAGCTCCAAAAATTCTGAAATTTTATGTGTAGCTTCTGTACATGTTCTAGTATGATTTGAAAATTTGAAACTTGAAATTTGAATAAATTTTTAATATTCAAATATTCAGTCCATTAATTGAAAAATGCAATTTCCATGATTTTTGTAGGTCACTGTATAATTCAAAAAATTATGAAATTGGTTTTGGTACACTAATTTGTCATGAGGAATCTTACATAAAATTTTCAGGTTATTTGGAACAAGTTCATTTTTGGGCTTAATTCCAAATTAATTCAAAAATAAATAAAGGCAAACCCTAAGTGTTTGATTAGTGTTGGATCTTGTTTTGGTCATGTTTTGTGACTAGTAGGGTTTCAAGATCCATTTGGTCAAGTCACATGTGTGGTTCTTGATGGTAGGTTTGCAAGTTGGTTTTGTTGGCTTGCAACTGTATCGTGAAATAAAATCATTTGCGGGGTGTTTTTACATTTTATGTACCATGAAAGCATCATTTTTACATTATCATCATGTTAAGGCATATGTTATCATTTCATGTAGAACCCGAGAGTGAAATGATTCTAGTTGAGCAAGTTCTGGAAGAGTCCCCGGTTGTCACGGGATTCAATCATTGTGGTACTGATCCGGAACCTAAGATCATCAACGAAGGCAAGCCCCGGTTTATGCATTAAACCATTACCTTGTTTACTTTGAAAAGTTTATCACCTATGTTACCTATTGCATTAAGTTGATTAATTCAAATGTTACCTACTTGATGCATTGCCTACCTTGTTAATTGTTTACCATCCTTGAAGATGATTTCATTTACAAAGGCGTAGAATGCTTAGTATGCTTTATGGTAGGCTTTCAAAGTAAAAGTTTCGATACAATCAAAGATGGCATCCTGGCCAAAGAAAGAAAGAAGGTAGAATGAACTAGAGACTAGTCGGGTGACTTATCTTGAATTTTGGGTAATGTTGCCGACTATGTCGCTTAAAGGCCACTCATTGTGGATCTTCTAAACAAGACACTTTGTAGTACTGGTCACATACTCCGGTAAGCCTACTTCGGCTAATCTGATACTAAGATGAATGCCCATGCACTGGGAGTGGAGAGATGGTGGGAGTAGCGTGTACCCTCATGGCTAGAATGTGGCTGGATTTGAGGTGTGCTGTGCTCTCGGGTGGCGTGGAGACGGCTTAGTATAGGAGGATCCGGTAGCGAGGTTGATATATGCAAGATTAAGTTCTACATATGTCGTGTGATAAGGAATCCCTAGCTGGGACTTGAATCAATTCGAATTGCCGGTGCTCCACGGATATGGAGACTCGATTCATTACAGAAGCAATGCAGGACTGGTGAATTACTAAAATATGAGAAAAGAATGGAATGAGGAGGAATGGAATATGGGAAATGTACATTAGTTGAGATAATGAACTAAAAGGACTTAGGGGTAAAACTAGAAAATAGGATAAGAATAGTAAGCTTTTGGCAAAGTACTTTGAATTTTGCTACATCCTTACCTTGTCCCAAACCCCTGCATCTCTAAAGTCTTACACCCTGTTACGTCGGGTTAGTCTTGTTGAGTACCTTTGTACTCAGGGTTTGTTAACCCTTGTTGCAGGCGAGTCGCATGCGCAGGCTTGATTTGGTCCCTGCTGCATGATTGTGTTTGAAGTCAATGACGATGAGGAGTGATGAATGGCCTTTGGACAAGGCACTAGTTTGTATGATAAATAAAGTTAATGTAATATTATCCTGCTACTATGGTTATATGACACTTATGGTATTGTAAGTTTGAAAACAACTGGTTTGTAAACTATGTTATCTTAAGACTTCCGCTATCTTATACTCTGATGTATATATTTGAATAAACTATTGTAATCTTCAATGACTGTGATTGGGATCCTGTTTGAAAAGAGAATCGTGGATGATTCGGGTTTCCCGAGGACACCCGATAGACCTGTTGAGTTATTGGGAACTCGTGTACGCTATCCAAGGTCTGTTAAGACAACGATAGGTGCATGTGGGCCCAATTTCTTAGGAGGTTCTACCACACAAGACTATATCTCTCTATCTATATTCTCTAGCACCTTGCAAAGATCCTAATTAAGCAACAAAGCTGTCAGGCTAACTAGAGTTCACCTAACCAATTCTAGGAGTAAGGTCATACAAACCTATGCCACTAGTATTTCAAGCAATGAGGGAGCTCCTACACATGCTAGTAAGCAAAAGCACAAAGCCAACTAAACTCACTAGCTATGCTCAATAACAAGGCAACCAATGCTAAATTAGAGAGCGTAAATACTTAGCTACACCAACTAAGCAAAGTGACTAACAAGGTTACATAAACCAAATTAGCCACGCAAGGGAGCTACTTCTATGCTACACAAGCAAGAAGGTAACTAGTGAGCTACACAAGCTAACTAATCACAAGAGCAACTACACAAGCACAATGTATATAAAAGTAATCACAAGCTTGTGTAAGGGGATTGTAAATCAATGGGAAGAATAAGGTTGACACGGTGATATTCTCTTGAGATTCATGTGCTTGCCAACATGCTACGTCCCCATTGTGTCTACCGCTCACTTGATGGTTCGGTGGCTAATTGGCATCACCCGCCAAGCCCACACGTCGGGCACCACAAAAACCTACCCCAAAAGTGAGGATAGCTCAATGACACACTCAACTAGAGTTGCTCTTCGTGGCTCCCGTGGGCGTGCACAATGCCCCTCACAAAGCTCTTCTCCAGAGCACCGCACAAGCTTCTTGCGGGCTTCGACAGAGACCACCACCAAGCCATCTAGGAGGTGGAAACCTCCAAGAGTAATAAGCACCACCGGCTTGCAACTCGATCACCTAGTGCCACTCGATGTAATCTCACAATGCAATGCACTAGAATCACACTCACTCGCAATTTATTCGTACTCTTGTAAGCACAAGTGAGTTAGAGGGCATCCAAGCACTCCTACACAAGTCACATAGGCATGAGGGTGCTCAGCTGCTAGCCCAAGGCTGGCCACACACTCCTTTTATAGCCCCAAGGGCTAAAATAGTTGTTACCTCTTCACTGGGCAAAGCGCGTACTGATCGGACGTGCAGGCCATAACGACCGAACGCTGGACCCCAGCGTCCGGTCATATACATAGAGGTTCTAGCGACATTTTTAGTGACCGGACGCGTCCTGTCATCACTGATTGGACTCTCCTAGTGTCCGGCCGCTTCTAGACATGCTAAAAACACTGACCAAACGCGTAGGTGCTGACCGGACGTAGACCCTAAGTGTCCGGTCATTTTTTGCGCCAACGTCCGGTCATAGACCTTTCAGCGCTAAAACGGCTATAACTCTTAGCTCCGAACTCTGATTTCGATGATCTTAGACATTTTGGAAAGCTTACTCAGAGGGCTACACATCACACATGCATACTTGATCCAAATCACAATGGATCAAAGCATTTTTCCAATCCAAGGACCATCCTATAGTTTGGAGTACACCGAAAAATATTTTTCTCTTCTCTAAGTTGATTCACAACAACTCTAACTTCTTCTCCTTTGCAAATATGCCAACACCACCAAGTGTGCACCACCATGTGTATGTGTGTTAGCTTTTCACAAACATTTTTCAAAGGATTAGTCACTCAACTTGCCACGCCACTCGGTCCTAGCGATGATGCAAAGTTAGATCACTCGAATGGTACTAGATGACCGATATGCAAACAAGTTTGCCCCTCTTGATAGTACGGTCATCTATCTTAAACCTAGTTATCAACTTCTCTACACACCTATGACCGGTGAAATGAAATGCCCTAGGTTATACCTTTACCTTGCGCATTTCATTCCATCTCCTCCAATGTTGATGCAACACATGCACCAACAAGATCAACAATGATATGATCCACTTTATATCATCACGTGATCATATTGGTTCATCGATCTTGACTTCACTTGCTTTTCACCGTTCCATCGGTGCTAAGTCTTGCTCAAGCTTCACTGCCACATGGTCCATCACTCCAAAGCCTCCGACTTGGCCTTCACGCTTACAACTGGTCCATCAAGCCAAGTCTTGTCTTGATCTTCTCCACCTTGATCACATGACTCAATGTCATGTCTCATATGCAATAAGCTCCTTCATCATCACCTATGTGAGTTTTGCAACATCTCAAAACCATTTTCACCTTTACGGCATATGTTGCTCACACACATGTACTTATGGACTAATCATCTGTGTATCTCACATAAACACAATTAGTCCACCTAGGGTTGTCACTCAATTACCAAAACCACACAAGAACCTTTCAACCGCTCTGCCCTCACATCCCATCTCTAGCCGTCCCCACCCTGCCTTGATTACGGCTAGACAGAGCTCCAATTTTGGAGCTTTGCTCCCGCCACCGCGCCATTAAGGCTCAGCCGCCCCACCATGGCTAGCTCCCACCTCACCATCTCGCGTTGAATTGATCGCGCCACTAAACTTGCCTTGAACCCCTCCTTGCCATGTGCACCTGAACCATACCCCTACTGCTATCCCAACACTACTGATGCAGTCATGTCCATCGTGGCTCATCGCCGAGCTCACCACGCGTACGCGACCAACCTTGCTCGGGGCATCTCCAGCTGAACCATCGCCTCCGCTAGGACCGTGGTGAGTCCCTGATACTCACCCGCTATCGCTACTGCCCTGTGAGTGTAGTAGCTCACCGAAACATGGCTGCCGCCACTGTAGGTCGCCCACCATCGAGGAGAGCCCGCTCTGCTTCACCTCTGTTTGTGCAACTGTGGCCCATCGTCGCGTGTCGGCCCATAGGTGAGCATCGGTCCCATAGCTAGGTCTGCAAGGGACCCGGTTGGCCGACGTAATGGGTCCGTACCGGTCCACACCACGCTAGTGAGCATGGGGCTCGTGGGGACCTACCTGATGCGAAGACAGCTTCTCTCGAGGTCTTTCATGCATAAGTGCTGACTGAGTAAATAGGATGAATAGTGGCCGCGAGAATAGTAGGAAGCTCGGGGGTGTTTTCGCTAAAAACGCCAGCGCGCGCGGGGGCTCCTCGCCGTGGGCTGTCTCCACACGCGGGGCGCGTTGGGCCGGATTCGGTTATCTTTTTCGTGGAAAATAGAAATAGCTTTTCATTTTATTTCTGAGCTAAACTTGGATAATTAATATAAAATAATATAGGTGTCGAAAAAATTTGAAACAAATTTTGTTATGTTTCTAAAATCATGATCTATCTGTTAGTATATTTTGTTCATATAGTTTTATAATATTTTTAGGAGTTATATAATTAAATTGAGATACTTAATATTGTCAAAATATAAACTAGTAGGAATTGTTGTGATAAATTAGTGATAGTGTTGGCTCTGAAACTTTTACAGTAAATCCCTAGCATTATTAGGTGCTCACTATAATTTTTGTAGCTCTATAATAATTAGTTTGCTAAGGTAGCTAAATAAGCCCTAGTTCAAAAATATATATTTAATCAATTAAATAGCACCTTGGTATTTTAAAACTAGAACATTTATCCAGAGACAAAGCCTTACTTGACGACGTGGATACGTAGACCAATACGTTACTCATTAAATTTGACTCATTAGCTTGCGGAGCGTAATCGTATATTTAAGAGTTGCGGTTACCGTTGATTAATTGTGTCTCTGCGTTGTATCCACGTATATCATAATAGGAACAACGATGAATCATGGAGTCGACCGAGGTAGCGGGAAAGATGGTGCCTTAATGATTATGTCACCATGATGGAATGCTAATTTTTGGTTATATCTTACCCAAGCAAGCCCCGATGCATAACCTCTATTATTCTGCACTTTATCTTATGCTTGTGCATTAAGTTTTAAGGAGTTGAATGAAAACCACTTGCATATATATATTCTTATTCTATGAGTCCTACTAGTATGTCAGGATCATGTAGACTGCTATGCTATAGGACCCGGTAGAAGTCAAGTGATTACCTGCCACTTGCGAGAGATAGGAAAGATATTATTGTTATTATTATATTACTATCACATGGGAATATATATGAATGATAATTAGAGACCGGGTGGAATGGTACTTTGGATCTGGACTTGGTTAGGCATTTGAGAGAGGCTCGGATTGCCCTTGTTCCACCTATGTTGATTGAGGACCGTCTGTTGTTGTGGATGGTAGTTAGGTCATAGACTTATTATCATGAGCACATACTTGCTTATGGGAGCGGGAAGGCTCGTTGCTCTCTTGTCATGGGTTCTGACTCTTTTTAGACCGACTGATTGAAGGCAGGGATGGTAGAGGTCTAAGCACCACACTGAGTCCAAGACTCAGGAGTGGGGGCTTAGAGTTCAAGTTTGGATGGGGACCTAGACCCCTTGACAAGAGAGTGATGGGTTGGTCTTGCATGTGCCTAGGGTACAAGCGGGGCGTGTGTTTTGGGATACCCAGCTGGGATATATTGGTTCGCGAATCACCGTGTGATACGGTATGACTTGGCTATGATCTAGCACCATAGTAAGAACTAGAATATAAAAGATGGTAAAATGGTTCTGATTGCTTACCACCTGCTTGAAAGTAGCACAGGTGCTTACATAGAATGGTTAGTTAATGAACTAATGATGACTGCTAATGAAATTGAATATAATGACGCACGTTTAGTAATGCTTCCGCAGATGCAATAACCCACAAACCAGATAGCCTTGCATATCCTTAGAGTCTTTTATTTTCCTCCTATAGGGTAAGTTTTGCTGAGTACAATCGAGTACTTAGGGTTTTATTTCCCCTGTTGCAGGTGATCGGAGGATACTTAGAGCTGACTCTTGTGTGGGGAAACCTTCTGGTGGGCTCAGTGGGGATTCCTTTCGCGCTACGACCGTAGTGTTTATTTATAACCCTCACTAAAGGTTTTTATAAGAAAAGATATAAAATTTGCTAGCATCTCTTGTATAAAAATGTCCACTATGTTAAAGCTCCACCATGTCATTAAATTAATCTTGCTTCCTCTGTCACTCTGATAATATTGTTATATTCCGTTGTTATAATAAATTGAGGTAATATTCTAGTACTGTAATAAGTGATGTAAGGAATGACTTAAGAATGTTGTAAGCTTTATTCTCTCATTTATGATCCTGATGAAAAAATGTGGATTTTTGAGTCCTTCCTTGGGGTGTGCTCGACGAAACTACAGAGTTTAGTGTCCTCTCTAGAGTACTTAGTGTCTAATAGAAGACAAGTACTCCTGAGTGACATTGGATTAGGCGGTTCTGCCATAGACGAGGACCGAGAAAATTCTCCTCCATGGGGACAAGGATGGGAACTTAACCTACGGCGTGGAATTCTCTATTAACATCCCTACTAGGAATATGTTCATCCCCTACCTGAAATATTCGGCTCATGTATAGTATGAACATGTTTCCTCCAAAACAAGTGGATGGGCTTGTCCTCCTTCTCCATGCGTAGTGGGCACGGAAAAAATGAGGCAAGATAGGGATCAAAGTGGTGTGTCGGTGGAGAGAGAAAAAGGAATGGCAACAATGTGCGAGGCTGTTCTCGGCACAACATAGCTAGGGTGAGGTCAGAATGGGTGTGGCCCAACGTGAGCGAGGCCGGCGATGGCACGTTGTGGGGGTCATGCTCGGAGGTGGCACAACATGGCACAAGCGAACTCGACGGTGACACACAGGGGTGAGCTTGGCGGCGATGTGGATGCCCTATGCTTGGCGACACCATGGCATAAAGTAAGTGAGCCTGGCGATGCATTGGGAGAGGCGATGCATGGGCGAGCTTGAACTCCCAATGCAGCTTGAGTGAGTTCAAGCTACAGTGCAGAGGAGGGGCACAAACAGGCCATCGAAAGGAGAAGGCGTGGCCCTCAATGTGGTGTGTCTGGCTATAGGATGAAGGAGGAAATAGAAGAGGGAAGACAGACGGATAGGTCCTACCTATTAGTGGCCTGTCCTTAGTTTACTATCCCGGACCCAAATGAAAACGAGGGATTGCTTGCTCTGTCTCCTCACAATAAAATGGGAAATTGGATCATCGTAACCCAAAAAATAGAATGGATTCATCCCATCCTACTTTGGTCCCAAAACCAAACATTAAATGACGAACCATCAACATAGTGTAGTCGACTAGTTGTGTAGAGTGGCAAATGGCGGTCCTGTTCGCTTGAACTACTTCAGCAATACTTTTTAGCGAACGAATAATATTTTTCTCTCACAATAAATCAGCATAAGTATCAGCATAAGTGAAATTTCAGGGAAACGAACCAGACCTAGTCGGCAATCTGTTTGCCCATTAATGCTGAGAACTACTACCGGCTTTTAGCCTGCTACCATGTCAGCTTATCGCCAATTGAGCTCCTAATAGAACCCTATCTGCGTTGAGCAGCCTACTGGATGCTATATTTGCAATTTCCAGAACTTACCACCCTTATCTGCAATTAATCATTAAAAATTATTAAAAAATCTAACATAGGAGGATGAGGACAAAAAAAACTGCCCTGAGAAAAGGGCTACCTGCGTACCTTAATTACCTATGGCTCATCATTATAAACTACCTAAAACTTTCTGCCCGTTGTTCGTGATGATATCTCAAAAAAATTTATTGATTTTTGCTGCATATTTTCCTTTAGAATTTGTGCCTTCTGCCGACACTCCAGCGAATAACAACAAGTGGCCTTAATCTGGTGATTCGGAGTCAAATATGATGTCTCCGAGCCATTCATTCTCAGAGGCAGTATCTTTCATGTTACATCAAGTCGCTCGCCGATGGCAAAATATCGGCATCGAGGGCGAAGAGGCCAAATCAGTAAGCATAAAGGAAATGTTTTTTAGGTACTACTACCTCCATCTCAAATTATATGCGCCCGGTTCGCTTGGGTAAGCTTATAAGCCGTACTTTTCAGTCAACGAACAGTATTTTTCTCTTACATCAAATCAGTCAACAGTACTTTCAGCCATGGTTTATCAGCCAAATAAGCCTAAACAAACAGGACGATGGTATTCAGGTTTTAAATACATAGGGACATAGCAAAAGCCAGTATGATTTATAATTTGGAATGGAGAGAGTAGAAAGAAAATATAGTTGTCCCTTTTAGAAATTAGATTAACTTATTACAAACTCGCACTAGACAACCACGCCTTAAGTTTACATGCAAACACGACTCATAACTCAATTCTAGAAATAAAACCTCATATAGTCACAATCTCTATCTTGCAGCATGTCTCCGACACAAACTCCTAGGCTCACATCATTGCATATGTCCCATAATAGTACCTGCACAAATTTTTGGGTCGACATGTGCCAAAAACAATTTCATTTCATGTTAGTCAAATAGACTAACAAATCGTCATTGCATGCACGTGTCAGTAAAAAAACTAAAAATGATCTAAATGTTTCATCTTTCATAGGATATCAATCATCAAATAAGTTATGAACATTTAAGGGAGGTTTAATTTCTAGTACCATATTAACAACCTTTCGCAGAAACTTAGCATATATAAGTGCACTCAAAGAAGATACGTTGGATGGTTTATGGATTAATGCAGAATTAGCAAGCCGTGTATCCATTCCTCTTTTTGGCAAATTATCTTTTTGTGGGAACGATCCCTTTTTAAATAACCAAATAAAGTTTTTTTTAACTTTAGTGGTTATCTGTAGTCGCCAAACTGTCTATGAAACTTTTATCCCGTTACTGACAACGAATTTATACATAGAGTATACGAAGAAAATACCACTCTTGTGCAAGTGCGAAACAAATACATGATGACCTTGTTGCAACCTTTGCAAGTGCGAAACAAATACATCATGCCAATCAGTTTGTCACCCACGCTAATGCTCTACTAAAAGCAACATTAAGAGATATTGTGCTTAGAACATCCGCAACCTTTGTTTGTTTGCTACGTACAATATTATATAGTTTTGGGTATTAAGTTTTAAATTTATGATTATCCAATCATGTATCTTCTAAACACCTAATTTAATTACCATCCTTCATTATGGAAAAAGAAACAGATTCAAGAAAGACTCTTTAATTCCACGAGACTCATCCAAAAATGTGGGTTGCCTGTCTTATGTAAAGGAAATCATTAACCTGATACCTACTTCAATTTATTTAACTGATTGTGAGCTGATGATGGTGCTTTATATGATTGTGACTGCAGGAGCGCCTAGCAAAAATAGTCATCACACTCCTGATTCCTCGCATCTAAGCTGGGTGTCGCTGACCTGGAAATCATTATCAGGTGACAATATTTTAACTAGCCATTGCTATAGCAATGCTATCCATTGGGATATGGATACGTTTATATGAAGGACAAGTTGATAAATATCAGTATTTCTTTAAAGAACCATATCCTCACCTTTGCACACCGAAAACACAGAAACTAGGTGCAATGATCACTGGTAGAGAACCGAGCTTTACTCCCGGTGGGGAACCCCCTCTAGTCCCGGTTCCCCACCCGGGAGCAAGCATCCGGGACTAAAGGGGGGGTCCTTTAGTCCCGGGTCAGGAACCGGGACTAAAGGAGGACTTTTAGTCCCGATGGGTAACACCAACCGGGACTAAAGGTGCCTCCTGACATGCCATGATGGCCGGCACCTTTAGTCCCGGTTGGTAATACGAACCGGGACTAAAGGTTTTTTTCTTTTTTGTTTTCTTTTCATTTTTTTGTTTTCTTTTCAAAATAGGTTTTCGAAGTCGTATTGTACGCTGCTAATTATACATTTATACGCGGTTCAAGCACAATGAACGTATTAAATCACACAATTCAAGCATAGAAATATATATATATATATATATATATATATATATATATATATATATATATATATAGGGAGAGGCTATTCAGTAGCCAGCTATAGAATAAGTTATTCTGTAGCCACCTCCATTTACCATAATTTTATATACTAATTTACGATAATGTCAATATATATTTACTATAGTTGGGTTACTATAACACATAGGGATATTTACCATAACGTTATAGTAAACCACTTAGTAAGGAGTTACTATAATCTCATAAATTAACATAGTAATTATAGTAACTCAAGGTGGCTACAGAATAAGTTATTTTGTAGCCAGCTATAGAGTAGTTGTTCTATATATATATATATATATATATATATATATATATATATATATATATATATGTGCATGCATCATATATATATTTACATGCATGCATGCATATGTGTATTTTACATTATATTATTTCATGTGCATATATTACAAAAGATTGCATTATAGTTGTTGTGACATAACAAGTTTCTTCTCATCCTCTAGCTTGGCTTCAATGGCAGTGTTGGGTCGAAGTAGAACTCGCCCTTGGAATCGATGACCTGCTCATTAAAAAATCCGGCTATAGACTCTTGAATTGCTTTGATTTGGTCTTGCCGTATGACCTTTTCCTCCAACCATCGAGTCTACAGGTTTGAATTAAAGGAAAATAAATTAATATATGTACATATATATATATAAAGACATAGTAACACAATCAATAATAATAATTAAATGAATATATAGTGTATTTTTAACGTACTTTGAGTCTCTCTGTAGGAGTTCTTTGGGAGAGCACCTTGATAAACTTGCAAACATAGTAACCACAGTAGTTGTTCCCCTGTTCCTGCCTCAGACACCACTTTACGAGAAAAAGATTTGTCATCCAATCTGGTGATCCGGTGAAAGCTATATGTTTAATTAATAAAGATGATGCGATTCAGGGGACTTACTTTCAATGGGATTACATTCAGTGGCGCTTTGCATTTTTCCATGTGTTGCTTCTCAATAAAGGTTTTCCAAACACTGCCCAATAAAAAATTTGCCACGTCATCAGATATAGTTAATCATCATGTTTGTGTGTATATATAGTTGCTAGAGATCCCGAAATTACCTCTGGATAATATCTATCATATCTTGGTAGTCTTGTTGTGGTTTTCTCATCGAGTCATAGATTATCAAGTGACTTTTCACCAGATCGATGTCCATCAATATCCAGTGATTGCTGCATGTGTTTATAGGATATAACGCATAACACTCATTAATTAACTAGAATCAACATATGAGCCATTAAGGCTATGATCGACATGATTAACACTCACTTGAAGTTATAGGGAAAGAGTATATCCTTCTTGTGGCGTTGGTTCACTAAGAAGTTCATGAGGTTACTCTCTGACTCAGACTTCCAATTAGTTATTGGAGTAATTGGGTCTTTGAATACTATATGGGGATCAACAAAACCAATTTCATTGCAGCCTTCCTTTCTGAGCTCTGTCATTGTAAATCTGCATATATATAGTACTTGTTAGGATAATTTATATGCATATACACACATATGATGAGTTTAATAATAGATCGAAAGAATTATTACTTACAGGCAATAGCAGCTAATGATAACTTTGTCCAGAGAGGTCAGGTGGCATAGTTGATGAAATTCTGCAAAGTCAACATACATAACATCATCGCCACGGAACCAATGTTCGTCTCTAATTCTGACACCAACGCAGAAGTCTCCACTGGTAGACGCCTGCATGTACCACTTGTTTAGCAGGTACATTTGCGTCCCCAGATCAGATAAGGCTTGAGGGTTGTATAGACTCTGGCCTAGTACAAATTTTTTTCTTCCAAATATCAACCTCCGCCGCACTCTCAATGTTTCCATCACCAAACATCTGGTAAAGGTCGAGACCAGTCTCATCAAGAAATTCACCAAGGTGATCCAAATCGACATCCGGAGGTATGTTTGCCTGATGCATTAATCCTAAATTCGAACCATATTCATTACCAACAACTAGCGGGGGGATTGATTGGTGCGCTTGTTGTTCGAGTTGGGCAACTCCTTTCCCTGCCCGCTTCTTTTTCTGTGCCGCCTCAATTGACTTGGTG